>NC_060954.1:18603279-18874493 GCF_022045245.1 Lucilia cuprina
CTATAGACTAGACTATAGACTAGACTATAGACTAGACTATAGACTAGACTATAGACTAGACTATAGACTAGACTATAGACTAGAATTTAGACTAGACTATAGACTAGATTATAGACTATAGACTAGACTATATACACTTACAATGTGAATAATAAGATAAATTGAATTTTGCTGTACTATTTTTATCTTAGAAATAATTCCCTTTGAAAAAATAGTTAAATTTTTGCTTTTTGGAACAAATACAATTGCTACCATTATTGTTTTTCAATCTTACTCTTACAACACAAATCTATCTGGTTAGTTGTTTGTTGTTGGAATATAAACCAGGGGAAATCCCCTCATGTAAATAATTTTCATCAATAAATACTCGTAACTTGCAATACCAAAAAGGCAAGTGGTTTTTTTTAAAAATATGAAAGGTGATAAACGACCAGTAGATGTAAAAACTAAAGAAATTCTTTAGAAGAATTTTGTATTGAAAAAATGAATTTGCAACAAATTTTGTATGCAACACTCAGTCATTGAGTTTTGAGTTTATGGCACCACCAATGGCATCAGTAGTTTTTACCTTTTATCGATGTTGTAAAGTCATGTTTTATGGTTTTTATTAACTTTGTTCCCCTTTTTACCTGACTTTCTTATTTTCGGTGGAATTAAAACATGTTGCCATGAACACAAAACTTTTCAATTTCATTTTTGTTTTTTTTATTTTGCCAGTGTTTTACATAATATTTTTAAGGCACATGTTTGCGAAAAGAATATACACTCGATAAATAAAAATTTGTTAAAATCAGAACATTGTATAATTTTAAAATAAACTCTATAAACGATGAAAGTTTATTGGAGAACATTAGTTTAAATAAAACGAACTAAAACAGATTAAGAAAACGTTAATTTAAGAGTTTTAAATTAACAAAAATATTTGTAAATTCCTTGTATTTTTGTGAGTGTTATGTCATTTGTTGTATGTTTTCATTCACGAACATTTACAGAAATATAAATGTATACATACATACATACATACATACATACATACATACATATTACATTTGCAATTTATAAGTTTTTGACTTTTTCTTTTAACAATTCTTGTTTTTGTTTCTTTATTACTTGCAACACTTGCAAGTAAGTGAAAATTTTATTTTCCTAAAGGATCAATTTCTTACCCTATTTTTCTTTCTTTATTAATACCCTTCACCTTTGTATGAATGGTATATATGAGTTTGTCATTCCCATTGTATTTTCTATAGTATAGTACAGTACATACACATGTACGCATATTCAGGATCCTTGTAGTAGTCGAAATTGTAGATAGCGTAGTCGACATCAATATTCTGAAGAACCCAGATATCGTTGGGATCCTAATACATTGCTCGAATCCATCTCCGTCGTTTGTGATGATTGGGAGGGGTTTTAACTTTGCATTAGAAACAGCTTTAGGCTAGAGGATGCATGCAGTATATTTCAAGCCGAAATATTCGCAGTGACTGAAGCAGCAAGGTTAATATTTACATAGATAGCCAAGCTGACATAAAGGCACTGGCAAACAGAAATGTTAGATCTAAAATAGCCAGGCGTTGTCGCAGAGACTACAGAATCTCAACGAACAACACACATTGAATCTGTGCTGGGTACTGGGTCACAATAACATACATAGAAATGAAATAGCGGATGAACTAGCAAGAGCCGGGGCGGGCATGTACAGGAGCGCAGCATGTCGGGAAGTCTTCCATGGCCTTAATTTCGTATATAGAAATATAAGAGAAAAATTTAAAATCAAATCGAATACACTTTGGGAAAATTCTTCGAAGTGCAAATAAACTAAAGCTCTTAGGAAACCAGAAGATGGAAATGCACTGAAAAAACTTTTGGATCTGGATAATCATGAACTGGAAATGTATGTAGGTATTATCACGAAACACAATAAACTTAAATATTTTCTTAAAAAAATAAAAGTATGCAATGTGGCAACGAAGAGGAGGAAAATACATTACACTTTCTCTGCCAATGCGTTGAATTATCACATTATCGATTTAAATGCTTTGAGATTTATTTCTTTCAGAGTCTTGAGGAACTTAGAGGAATCAGCTTAATGACGAAAATAAAGTGTATAAAACTTACAAAACTATACAAAAGGTAGTAATTGGAGTAAATAACATTGTAGCGTATCATTACGACAGTGGATTTATGGCACAGTACAATCCTAACACTGAGGGCATACTATGGATCAGCAAATTGGGTTTGTAAACACACACAATTGTGTGGTCCTTCGACCTAAACCTATTACTGTTTAAACTACCACTCAATGTTATTCCTAGCTATTCATACCCTACACCACTTTAGTATGAATTCCTAGACCCACCTTAAAGTAAACCAATTGGCTTAGAATCAATTTCTGAGTCGATTTTGCTATGTCCATCCGTATAAACCTTGCAATCACGGACACATCCGTGACGAAGGACAAATTACAACCAACTACATAGTTAGACGTTATGTCGAACTGGTGGGTTATGTTTGTTTGCGAGTGTCCAGTTCAACAAGGTACCACTAAAAACAACAACAATAAACAATAGTATGTGGATTTGTTGTTTTAAATTTATTTCTTCATCACAGGGACGGGAAAATGTGAAACAAAATAGGTTTTTTTTCTGAAATTAAATGAACAATCTTAAATTTACCACTATAATAAAGGGTATATAAAATTCAACTCAATGTATGAAAAATGTAGTATTGTAGTTTGCCTTTCCTGTTATCCTTAAAAATATTACTTAATATTTAAAGTGAAAAGCCTGTAGTTTCTAACCATTGTGTTAACAATTTACATAAAGAAAATGTTTTACTTGTAAATATTTTTGAAATGATTTTGATCAGCTATTTGCATAGTATGTAAATAATTTTAACCAGCAAAAAAAAATAATAATAATTCAATCTTTTATTGTGTTTTCCAAGTTATTTGTTGTTAACTTTAAATTATTTTGCTTTTCTTACAATTGAACTCTGGTACCACTTTGTGCAATCATTACTGTAATAACAGAAAAAACGCTGAGGAATATGAAAATGATGATGATGAAGTTTAAAATACTATACAAACTTTAGCTAAGAAGTTTTCTTATGAAATAAACAAATTTTGTTGTTTCATTTTTATTGCTAGTTGTGTTGGTCTTTTTTTGTGTTTTCTTTTATCAGATTTTCATTTTGTGATCAAACACTGTGTATTGTTGCTTGTGTTATAAATCAATTGGCCATAAGCCAATTTCTAAGTATTATCTCTTTGGAAAACATGCAATCCTAACTTAAACTAAGCAACCATACAGCCATCACTAGTAGAGTTGATGTCACTAACATCATCTTGGAAACAACAAGTTTCTTCTTGTGACGTTTACAAAGTCATTGGCAGAAAAAGTTGCCGCTAAGGCAGAGGGGATTGGGAAGTTAGATTTTAGATGGAAAAGTTTGTTAAATTTTGCGTTCAAATCACAATCAAATGCAAATGTTTTTATTGCATTGTCGCACAACCCCCTATACCTACACACACGAAGTTAAAATATACTCATACTGTGTGACAGACTGAGTGAGTGAATGTATGTATGTCGATTTCACTGTTTGGCAACCAGCGCGTGTCTTTAATTTTGCCAATTTTTATGACATTGTTCACAGAGCATATTTTTTCCTTAAAAATATATTTACAAACCGTATAATCTTATTAAGGGTTTGCCTTTTAAGACAATAAAGAAAAATATTTTGTAAAAATTTAAGCTTAAACCTTTAAGAATTTAAGAAAAATACCCTTAAAATAGACTTTAAGTTTAAATAAAACATAACGCCTGAAAGTAGACCAAAACTTTTTCACAAAAGGAAAACCCTTTTCATTTCATATACACACGTTAGCATTAAATTGTATTCTCCCTGTATATGTTCAGTATGGTATGGTGAATGCTCCTGTTTGGATTGTAACTGGTATTGACAGTTGGCATCAAAACTGTCATATAAATTGAATTTTTTAGTTAAACCAAAAAAATAAAACATTTTTTTTTTGTTTTTTTATTAGAAAAAAAAAATCGAAATATTTAGTTTTTCTTTCTAACTAAAGAAATTGTTACAAAATGTTGTAGCAACAACTAACTCAGTAAATGTCAAAATCCTTTACAATGTGCTATTGTTTTTGTTGTTGTTTGGCAACATACGTTAATAACGCACAGACGAATATTTGAAAACATACAGTCAGTTGCATGTGATTGCGGCTTTAGTATAGAATAGAAAAAAAATGTTTTTTTAGGTTGTAAAGAAAACATCTATCTGGCGGTCGTTATAGTACATGTAGAAATTTTATATGATTTTTTGGATGAAAATATAAAGAGTGCTTAAGTGTGGATAGTTTTTTTATTTCATATAGAACAGAACAAAAAAGAAAATAGTTTTCAATGGCTTGATGCAGTAACAATTAAAATGACATTAAAATTGTAAGCAAACATTCGGCATAAATGTGAAATAGTAAAAATTATTGTTTAATTACCAACATTTGATGCAAAATTTTTATTTAAAATTTTTTTTATCAATATTTTATAAAAAAATATTGATAATTTTGCTTTTTTATGACAATCTTACCATGTCCGTCTATCTGTTGAAATAACGATAGGGCCACTCTGAAAGAGCTAGGCAGTTTAAATTTTGCACATATATTTTCTATTAATACTTAATCCTTACGCAAAGGGATATACACACTCTTCTGGCGACCCTTTCAAAACTAATAGATGACTGGGCTTTGAGTAAGACGGAACTTAGATGGTTAAATATCACTAATAGTCTTAAGACTGCTGTGGCTCACTCTGACAACGGATAGGGCAAGGACTCTCTTGCCTCTTAGTAAGAACTCTATTAGGCTTCTTACTGGTATAATTACTGGGCACTGTATGATTCAACATATGTCGTGACGTTTTAGCTATACAACCTTTAGCCACTGTAGAAGTTTTTCGGGCGAAAAACAATTAGAATCGAAACAACACCTTTTATGTGACTGCCAAGCCTTACAAAAAGCATACGATGTTCAGGGCATGGGAGTACAGTGGGTTGTCCGCTGGATTAAAAAAAATTTTCAAGTGTCAAAAGAAGCATTCAAGTGTCCTCTTTGTATTACATAAGTATTGATTTTGCTGGGGTTTAGAAACATAATGTCATGTTGATCAAACAGTTCTTCCTGGGATGTCATCGGAGGAGTCATCTCAATTTTAATATCATACAGTTGGAAAATCCCCCGAGGCATTTCAGAAGGATCTTCGTATATAAGAGGAAAACATATACAAATATGTGCAGGATCGACGGGATCAGTCCTCGTATTCGGCAGCTTTGAACGACATTCATAGAGACGCCACAAATTCCGCGGTCGCAGGATACCGCATGAATGTTGTACGTGGAGGTCGCCTACCGCCTATAGAAGACACGGAAAACATGAGTTGTTCTAGTACAACTAAGATCGGGATGGAACAACATGCTCAATGACTACTGGTCACGTATAGACCGTACCGTCCCAAAGAATGTCCTGCATGTGGTCAGGCCTCATGACACCCATCACATATACAACTGCTCAGCCAACCCTACTTCACCCTCAATTAGTTTATTGTATAATTTTAGCTGTTACAACAACATACAGATGACAACGATGGTTGTTATGGTTCGACTGTGGCCGACAGTTACTTCTTGCGAAAAAACTTTCGTTTGATACAACTGACGCTGGTATAATAATCGTTGGCCGAGCGTGAAACTAGTCATTCCGGTCCAATTATGGTGGGAACGACAGATGGGATACTTATTGGTGAAAAAAAATTGTCCACCTTTATCGATTCAGCAGATCATCGTCTTCAGCCGTTTATATATGAAATAGACATCCCACAGATGGCATTCTCCATCACTTTCGATGTAAAAAGATATAAAAGATATAATAACACTACTTCCTCTATCCTCTATCCTCCATCTTACTATCTATTTTCCTAGTACCAACACAATGTACTGCATTTGGTCATCCACTGAGTATTGACATTAGAGCTATGTTAGCTATAGGGTTAATTCTAAGACCGTACTTCGATTCATACTATTTATTACAAATTACATTCTAGGTAAGTATTTTTTTCTCTGTATCCATATATTCACTTTTTTGGGGTGCCTTGGCAAAATATGTAGATTGATATTTTTATTAGTTTATTATTTCATCTTTAAGATGTTTTTATTTTTGTGAGCAGAAATGTTTCAAAAAATGTCATCAATTTCAATAACAACATATGAGTGAATAATCTTGAAATTGTGCAACTGCTGTCGATGATGATGACGATGCTGTATTAGATGCAAATATTTGAATACGTTGCCGATATGCTGCTGGTCGTATTGATTTTACGACATATAAAAATTTATATTTCAAATATGAAATTTTTTATTGTAAGGGTTTTAAATTGCTTTAACTTTAAATTTCTTTTAAACAAAATTATGTGGAAACTATTTTGGGAAAAGAAAAAAGTGTACATTTTTATATACTTTTCAAAATTTACTAGTTTGTTGATATAATATGTTACACCCAACTGTTTAAATATAAACAATTTATTGATAAAATCTTATTAATGTTGTTAGATTTTTAAATGATAATTTATTTTGTTTATCTAACTATTATGTACTTAATTATAGCATTTGTAATGTATAATTACCATAAAGTTTAAATTTGAAAGTTTTAAAAGGTAACTAGTGTTTTTTTTTCATTATCGGGAATTGATCTTAAAAGGTCCTTTCTCTATAGGGCCCTTAAAAGTGAATCAATGATATGGAAAAGGTTAACGAAATTGATAAAATCCGTTGTCGAAAGTGAGCTAACCACGTTTGGTAATATATAGACAACGAAAGTGTATAAAATTGAAATAACACCCTGCAATCTTTTTGAAAATATATCGTTGTCATTGCAACAACGCATTATTAACATTTTGATTACAATTTGTGTCATTTTTTTAATGTACTTTTGTTATTTTGAAAACGTATCTTGACAACGCATGGATCTACACAACGACAAAGCGTTGACACTTTGATAATACATACATATGTCGATGTCTCTCCGAAAAGATACAAATGTTCATAGCAAACCGTCAGTCTTAGATCGATTTTACGTTTTTGTTTTGACAACTCCATATATTAGTTATTATTTTTTCTAGATTTGATAACTATCCATACGTACATTAACAACGGATGTTATTGAAAAGTTATATACATTATGGTGTCAATTTGATACCAAACGTGTATAATTTAAAATCGTATTTTTCTTTCTATGTAAGTAATTCTATATGAGACCCTCATAATTTATTGAAAATGCTCGGTAGTCATCACAAAGTCATTTAAATTTTAAAATTTATTTATTTTAATCAGTATCAGTCCCCCAGTAAAGGACCGAGACCGATGTAAGGTTATTGAGGTAGTCGATCTAACTATCAGCCGACTTTCTTGCTAATCCGAAAGTTGATCCTCATAAAGATTACATGTCAAAATCTATAGAGCTAGGAGTAATATTCTTTCGTACCGACATCGTATACAGTGTTTATAACCACATAATGTTCATCGTAACGGCCTTTTTCCTCTTACATTTTTAATACGACCCTGTCTACGGAAATAACTATTTAAACTTCAAGACTGCGCAGTAAGAAAATCATATAAAAACGAAAATTTTTCAAAATCGTCGAATTTTCCTGTTGTTAAGCGTAACAAATGATTGTGCAAAATTATTTTCATGTTCAAAAAATAACCTTTGCTGGTGTCGGTATTAATCCCATGGTCGCAGATCCCAACGATGTCGTAAAACGTCCATTATTGTGCTATGGTCTTCTAATCAGTACGTTTTTTCACATGATTATTATTGCACATTATATATTGAGTCATATTAAGGAATATGACGAGGTAACCGATTCATTTCCTCTATTGTGTCAGGCGATTTTATCAATTTGGAAAATGAGTATTTTTTTAAGTAAACGAAAGGATATTTTGCAATTAATTAACGATTTACATCAATTAAATTTGAAGGGTAAGTAGGACGAATTAAGTGTAAATAAAAATTAATTACTATTTTCTCTTTAGCCGAGCAAGATGAATTAACCATAGTGCGTCGGGAAAATACTAATGATGCATTTGTTTCCAATATATATTTTAAAATTGTTTTGGCTACTGGAACTTTTGCATTTATACATCCACTAATATATGGTTTATTTGTTTATATCACAAGCGGTAAATTGGTTTTGGTAGAGGCGAATAAAGCCACGTAAGTAAAAACTTTAAAGATCAATGTCATTTCAAAATACTTTTAATATTTAATAATTTCTAGCTACTTTTGGAACTATACCCACATTGGTGGTTACTCGATAGTATTCCTTTTAAACTTTCTCACTAGCTATTATGTGTGTGATGTATCTTTGGCCATCGATACCTTGTTCACCTGGTTCGTTCGTAATATTTTGGCACAATTTCAAATTTTAATGCATCGTTTTCAACTAATTGCCGAAGAATGCAATAAAGATGCTAGTAACGGCACTGGTCCAGGCTCTAGCCAATATCGAAATCCTAAGAAATACTTCTGGCCCATTATAAAATGTATACAATATCATCGTAAAACCTTAGCCTTGGCTGAAAGATTAAATCAAGTTTATGGTGAAATAATTTTCATAAAATTCATCATAGTCTGTTCGGAAATCTGCTGTTTGGTCTTTAGTGTCAGTCGTCCGAATTATTCCATGTTTGATGCCGTTTATAAGGTTTTGTTTTTGACAGCTGTCACCTTACAATTGAGTTTGTATTGTTATAATGGTCAGAGGATAAAAGATGAGGTACGTTTTTTTGGAATACTTAAGTATTTTATTTAAAATAATTTCCAATTATACCTTTTCCAGAGCATGCTAGTGTCGACTGAAATTTATACTTCTTTCGACTGGTCTCATTTGGGAAAACCATATAAAAAATTACTTTTGCTTCCTTTGATGCGTGCCCAAAAGACTAGTCATTTGAAGGGGGTATTCTTTGAAGTTGATTTGAGTCTTTATTTATGGGTAAGTTGGAAAGCAATAAGCGTAATGGAAAAAAAACTTTTTTAAAATAATTTCTAGGTTTTAAAAACTGCTGGTTCGCTGTTAACTGCTTTAAAAACATTGGAGGAAAAGCAGGACTAATATAACTGTCACGTTAAAATTTTGTGTACATTAATTGCTTTTCTGATCAAATATATATAATGAGCTCGGTAGAGTATTAATAATCAGAACATTTAAAATACATATTACTAAACGTTTATGGATATTTTTGATAATAGTGCTTTGATGTTCATAGTCCCTTTTTAATGCAGATAGTATCAGGACAAATATTATCGAGCTGACAAAATAATATCAGCTAATTTTGATAGTTAGCTCAAAAGCAAAGAGCCTGGAATTTTAGGTTGGTTGGTTAACATGGTAGTTTATTGCGCGCGAAGAGGCAAGTAGAGTCGAAAAGACTCCGTTTTGACCGGACCACTCCACTCGTTAGATGTAGTATTTTATAGTCTTAGATCCAAGGTTAGATATTAAGTAACTGCCAAGAAAACGATTTCTTTTCACGGATAGAGCAGGCCATTCGCAGAGAAGATGGAAGATCGTTTCTTCCTTTTTTCTGTCTGCGATAGTGTTAATTGAGAAGTGCCGCTTGACCATCGACAAAAATTCCTTTGTGGCCTCAAATATTGAGGTCGTGTAGTACCCTACAGGCTGACATTATCGTGAATATTTTTGCTTGAAAGACAGCTATTTAGAAACGGTGAGATATACTTACACCAACTCCACAGTTTATTTTATAATGTTCAGAGCCTGTGAAGAACTAGTTCTAAGAGCATCCCAATGCATGACGATCTCTGAACTTTGTATAGCTTCTACACAAAATATTTCTTCTTAGTTGAAATCCACCATACAAGAGATCCATAAGTAAAAATAGGACGTACTATAGTTGTGTACATCCATTTCATTTTAAACATCAGGTATAATAAACAACAGTTGCCTTCTTGACTTTGTGTTGGATGTTGAGTTTTCAAAATAGTTTGGAGTGTGGAATAATTCCTAGATATTTGGCATTGTTCGATAAGAGTATTTCGCAGCTTGGAATCTTGGGCTTTGTCGTGAATAGTACAAATTCTGCCTTGTTCGGGATTACTCCGCTGTTTGTAGTCAAATTATCGAGTAACAGCAAAGCATTAGACATGATATCACGTCTGAAAACATCCCTGATGATAATAACACAACATCGTCCGCGTAAGCAAAAACTTTTATCCGTCCAGTTCAATAAGTAATAATTCCCAGTGACTAGGTATATAGGTAAGGTTATTTACTAGAATGCGACTATTGTAAAGCGTTATAAAGCTCCTCTTCCCTTATATGATCCTTCTCTGATTTGAAAGATCTAACAAATTATTTGGTTTTCGAAATTGCTAACCGATTGCACATCAATTATTCATCTGCAATACTCCTATCCATTTAAATAAGTTTCGTCTGACCTTTGACCGTAATTTTTTTACAAATTTATTTACATTAAATGTTTACGTCATTATCGATGTCTCCGTTGTAATTTTCTACTTCTTCTCGGGACCTAATTAAAACAAATTAAAACTGAAAACAGTTTATTCAATCTTAGATAAACTTAAATCGGTGCTTGACTGAAAACTGAAAACAGTGTTTAGTTTATTCAATCTTAAATAAACTTAAATCGGTGTTCGATCGTAAAAAATTCAAGGAACTATCAGAGTAGTCTTATATTCTCCAAATCATTAGCTTTTTTCCAAATATTCTATTTTGGAATTCTTTTAAATTTCTTTATTTAATATCAATTTTTATTTGTTGTTCTGCATTACTCCCATTAGATTTTCCAAAAAAAAAGTATTTTCAATAACATTTTATGTTTTTTGTCAATTTTAATCTAAAGTTTTACACAATGCTTCTACAATTTCACCAAGCAAATGCATCAATGTTCATTTATTTACTAGAAAACATACATACCCCATTAAGTACATGCTGCACTGGATTGGTTATACATACATATGTATGTAACTACCCAGCAGTTTAGCGAAATTTATTTGGTATTGACGAAATCATTAGGTACTAAATACTGCTATTAGTTAAACGCCTATATTTTTATAAACCGCCACCGATTATTTAATACGAGTTGTTACAATCTATGCTACCATGAGCTAGTTATTTCACCATTCTAAATGTGATTTGGTACATAATCACCTTTAAAGGTAACATGTTAATTTGGTTTATTTACAATTTCCTAAAGTTTTGAAAATATTACTAAATTTATAGTATAGCAGTTAATACAATTGTAATTAGAAATGTAGCAAGTACAATTTTGACACTTTTTAATTGCATAGCGTGTTACTATAACTTGAGATTTTCTCAACATTTTATTTCATGCAGTATGCATGTAACTTTATCTAAATATTCCTTACTGACAATACAAATAAAACCAACAAAAAGTTTAACTTAAAGAAAAATCAACTTGATTCTTCAGTTTCTTTCTATATTCTTCTTATTTTTATTTACTTTCTTTGCGAGTCAGAAATTCTATCATTGATTTCTTTTTTTTCGGTTACTTTAATATGAAATTTGTGTCAGTATGAGTAAATTTTAATATCTATGATTGTGTGAAAAAAGTAGAAAGGGAATTCAGCAGCAGGAGTAGTAGTAGTAGTAACATGTGTGTTTTAAGGTAATTTGATATGTTGCCATTTGCTGCTGTTACAGTTTACAATGACTGACATGTGTAAAAGACTCAATGCATTTGTGTAAGACTCGTTGTAAAAGATGTTTTCGAAGGAACTGGCAAACAAACTCTTCGTATTGTTTGGTGTATAATTTTCTTATTTTTTTCGTTTTAGTTTTCCCCCCATCATTGTGGCTTTGAGAAATCAAATGACATGTCAGTTATCATTTCAATATTCTATGGATGCTACAGTTTTTTTCTACACAAAAATATATTCGTCAACAAATGTTGATATATTTAAAAGTTATTTTTATTTAATAGAGGGTTTTTCTTTAAAATAGGGTCATTGAAATGACAATTGGGATTTAAACAAGTTTGTTGACATTTGTGAATAAAGTTTAAAAGATAAAAACTATATACGCGAAATACATCATTCATCCGATCTGTTAACTATATGATTATAGAAATAATAAAGAAGTTATAGATTTAGCTTAACTATTTTGTGTAGAGAGTGCTATTCAGATCTAATTACGTTCTGGTTAAATTCTAGTTCAGTTCTAGTTCAGTTCTAGTTCAGTTCTAGTTTAGTTCTAGTTCAGTTTTAGTTCAGTTCTAGTTCAGTTCTAATTCAGTTCTAATTCAGTTCTAGTTCAGTTCTAGTTCAGTTCTAGTTCAGTTCTAGTTCAGTTCTAGTTCAGTTCTAGTTCAGTTCTAGTTCAGTTCAGTTCAGTTCTAGTTCAGTTCTAGTTCAGTTCTAGTTCAGTTCTAGTTCAGTTCTAGTTCAGTTCTACTTCAGTTCTATTTCAGTTCTAGTTCAGTTCTAGTTCAGTTCTAGTTCAGTTCTAGTTCAGTTCTAGTTCAGTTCTAGTTCAGTTCTAGTTCAGTTCTAGTTCAGTTCTAGTTCAGTTCTAGTTCAGTTCTAGTTCAGTTCTAGTTCAGTTCTAGTTCAGTTCTAGTTCAGTTCTAGTTCAGTTCTAGGTTAGTTCTAGTTCAGTTCTAGTTCAGTTCTAGTTCAGTTCTAGTTTAGTTCTAGTTTAGTTCTAGTTCAGTTCTAGTTCTGTTCTAGTTCAGTTCTAGTTCAGTTCTAGTTCAGTTCTAGTTCAGTTCTAGTTCAGTTCTAGTTCAAGTATAGTAGTAGATGTCTAATGTAGATACAGAATTTGCATTTAATTTGCATGGGTCCAATATTTCTGTGAATCATCAAACACTGTTAAAAACTTTGTAATCTTCCTACTATAAAAATCATTTAATTAAATAAATTAATACATATTTAAAAATAATTGAAGCCCTCTTCTTCAACTGTTAAAATTTATAAAAATAAACCAGCTAATTATTTCATACAACAATCGTTATCGTTTTCAGCATGATTGATTTCTTCTATTTTAAGACATTTATTTACTTAACTGTAAAACGTTTCCGGGTTTAAAATAAAATCGTATTTTTTTAAATATTTGCCGGTTTTTTTCTCGTTCAGTTATAAAATTAATGAAATAATTTTTGTTTTCCTCATGATTAAACAAATTTGATTAAAACACATTATTCATTATGAAAATATTTTTTTTCTATGTATATAGCAAAGTAATTTTAATATTTTTAATAACCAAAGATTTAATAGGGGAAATAAGAAAAAAAAAATGGAATGAAAACATAAAGAAACTAAAGAAAATATGTTAAATCACATCATATTTCAATTAATCCTCTAAAATTTAAAATAAAATAACATTTATACCCTAAAAAAGCGAAAGAAGAAAAAAGTAGTTGCTGAGGCAGCCAAAGTAACTTAACTGCATAAAAAATGTATGAATGACGATGATGTCTGCTATTATTTTCAAAAGACGGAAAACATTTTTTGGGGGAAGAAAATCCAAATAATTTACTTTTGCGTGCCTCTGTTTAAAAATTAATGAGGCTCAACATCTTAAGTGAGTAATTTTTACATGTTTCAATGCTTTTTTACTCCCTCTTATCCTGGTTCACACTTTGTTGTTGCTATTGTCCCAAGGAAGACAACTTTAAGGCTTTAAAAGGCCAACAATGACAGAGAGTTATGAAGAAAATGAAAAAAAAGTAAAATTCATTGTTAGTTAAAATTAGAAAACAAAATACAAGATATAAAATTTATTTTCTTTACACCTTTCAAAAAGAAAAACTAAAAAAAGGAGCCGCTAAGGAAAAAAGGAAGGAAATTGACAAGATACCTTAAGCAGAACAAAATATTAAAAATAAAAATCATTTTAGAAGAACACAAAATAATGACAACGAATCTCGGCACCCACCAAAAAAAAAAACAACAAATAAAAATCATTAAAAACCTCATCAACACTTAATCCTCTTTGACGTGCCACATTATTATTTTTATTATTTTTGGTTTGGTTTTTACTAAAAAGTTTGGCCTTAAAATGTCATTAAAGCAATCATTAAAGCCTTAAAGCATTAGACCGTTTATTCGACACACACACACACACACAAACACATATTCGCACAAACCCTCACTTCTGCTACAGAAAATCTCTGCAGTTCGGGGAGGTAGCTTTCAGAATTAGTAATATGCTTGTCTTATTACAATCATAATTAACTTTCATTGTATTTGCAATAGATAATGGTTGAAATAACTGCTTACAGAGGTACATTTCAGAACCAAGTCTAAAGTGTTTAATCTCTGGATTACTTAGGGTTAACAGGCTTCCTGCCTGCACTACAACGTTTAAATTATACACCTCAAGTGATGCAATTCTATTTAAATCGTAAACATTGACTCCTTGTAATACTGCTGGTAATAAACCAACATTGACAGCGAAGTATTTAGCTCCCATCTTTTCATAAACTTGATTAAGAAAGAAATTATAGTGTTGATGAAATTCTAACTTAATAATTTTATGCAATGATTAAAATAAAAACAAACAAGTTTCAGGCGAGGATTCCCAATGCTATATAGAACAGATAAAATAAAAACAGACATTGAGTTCACCTGCAAATCCCTCTTTATGTGTAACTCTTCCTTATTAAACAGGAGCTATGCCGATAAAAATCCTTATTTCTGGTCGTTATCCGTATTGTGAAGAATGGAACTATATAAGTTCAAGTAATGGTCGACGGAACTGGAGATTTTGATTTAGTTCCCTCGGGAGCATTTTACTTTGAAACACTTTCTCAATCCTAATGTTTTTGCAATCCCGGGGAAAATGCCACCTATACCTCTAGTCTGCCGGAACTATTAACTGGTGATGGTTAAATGTAACCTCGGCCTTTCTTTGGAATGATTTGACATGTAGTCGAACCAGAGCATCAGGAAATCTGCTACTACGGGCTTCAAGTTGCAGGCAAAACTTTGTCCTTGTCACATAGAGGCGTATCTTCCTAAATTTGCGAAAAGGGACGTTGTGTAAACGATTAATGCACGACGAAATTATAATTTTTCGCGATAAGTTAATGTTACAGTTCCTAGGAACGTCTATTGCCGAAACAACATAACCATCTACTAGTGCAGTTGTGCTTCTTTAAAAAGTTTAGGAATGCTCTGCGGTGAGTCTTTAAGTGAATGTTTTCAGGTATAGTTGCATTCATCATAGCATCAAAAGGATGCCTTTACCTTAAGTTACTTATTGGCTCTAAAACAGTTGTTGGTTTATGTATTGGACATGTCTAAAGCTAATTTTCATTCCGCAATGGGCCTATTATGGCAAGAATTAAGATGTAAACTCGATCAAACATTTGATCAAAGTGCTTGTACATAGACCGGCAGAACCATGTATCGAAGAGTACATTAAGGGGCTGTGATGAGTTGTCAAATAAGCTCAAAGCGTAGATGAACAAGTCAGATTTCTATATTCGGCTTTGCCGAATCTTATATATGAAACAGTTTTTATTTATTTTGTATCTCTGCACATATGTCACACATAACATACACAAACAAGTATAAACTGTAGCAGAAAGAAATATTAACCGTTGTACTGTACTACTACCGTCAAACTGTATTACCGCCCTCAAACAAATACGAGCTGTATTCCCAACATATTACTGCTTTATCTCCTTGTTGTTGTTTTTATGCTTTTATTTATAATTTGTTGAGGAAATTTTCAGAGGTAGTCTCAGATTTTTACCCATATCTCAGTTATTTATGGACCGATTTTGCTGATTTTCAATAGGAAACTTCTCGAAAGAAAGTCTGACAGAATTATTGAAGATTTGGATCTCGAAGATATCTGGAGTCTTCAAAAAATTGATTTCAACAGACAGACATACAGACGGACAGACAGCAGACAGACGGACATAGTAAGTATAATCGACTTTATAGGGTCGGAAAATTATATTATAGAAATTACAAACGGAATGATAAACTTATATATACCCTTCTCACGAAGGTAAAGGGTATAAAAATACCACCGAAAAATAAGGCCGCCAAAACATTTTGACACATTTTTTTATGGAACAACAGAACCAGAAGCAAGGAATTACAGATACCACTACTCAAATGATCAATACTGTATTCTTTGCAAACAAGCAATCCGTAATCCTATCCTTATGTCGTAAGCTTAAGACAAAATGGCATCAAACTCCCCAAAAAGGCCTTAACATAATGTAGGTGCGCTGTGTCGAAGGGCGGATTGACTCGTAGAAAAATTAATATTCAGATTGATAAGAACTATAGTTACCAGTTGGCACTAGTTGTAATGAATTCCTTGATATGAGCATGTATATAAGTATGTGTACTGACACGCAAACTGCTTCGTTCATTTTTATTTTTAAACTCCGATAATTTGAAGTCAGAGGCTTTGAATTATGAGTCATTTTCTAACTAAGACTAATAACGAAATCTCACATTTGAAAGTCTGTTCAAAATGTGTCTCTGCGACACTAAGCTAAAAGATATCGTTTAGTATTGCACAGATTAATCTGCATTTAGAACCCTTGTCCTATCAAAGCGAAATATAGAGTCTTTTTCCGTAGTAATTTCTTCATTAAATTACTTTTTTTAAAATTTAAATATTTAAAAACAAATAAAGAACAAGCTTCACTTAGCTATCCTTCCCTTTTTTAACTGCATACAATTTACTCAGCTACAATATCCAGTAGACAGATTGAAAATTTTATAGCTAATATTTTGTTTAATAATTAATGTCAGAAATGAAAATTAAAATTAGTTTTACACTTTGCTACTCTAATGCCGACTACAAATATACATAACGGAAATAGGACTGACTGAAATTACAAGAAAAAAAAAATGTATGTAGTATATGGAAATTGTAATGTGCAACATTTACTAGAAGTCTCTAGCAACAGTGGTATGAGAAAATATATAAGTGATAAAACGTAATGAAAAATATTATTAGACGTACATATTTTTTTATTTCCCCTCACTTTGGAGTAAAGATTATTTCTGTATTTGAATATCATAATATCATTGCTTTAGTTCAGTTCTTTCACTTCATTTTTATGTCTTTCATGGAAATGGAGATTTTTTTGTATTCATCTCTAGCAATCATATAAATTGTATAAACATGCTGTAAAGGAATGAAGTAGTAGCGAATTGTAGCGGTAACATACGTTTAGTACAGTAATCGTAATAAGTCAATTTACACGTAAGAGTATAGTTTTCATATTATCATAATAACTTTTTTAGCAATTTTTGCTTTTCAGTTTTTGCTGCCAAAAAACTGTGTAGGTGTTGAGTAATTTTTTTAAGTGACTGTACCTAGCTTATATATTTATTTGCCCAGTAACATGTAAAACATAGTTTAATATTTTGGTTTATTTTTTTTCTATTTGTGTTGGCAAACAAAAGATTCTTTGGTTTAGTTTTCAGTTTTTTATAATTTTTTTTAATTTTTTTTTCCAAAAAATATAGTTATTTTTTGAAAGGTTAAACGTACGAGTATTTAGCTCAGTTGAGTTCTGTTCGGTATTCTCTTGTGTTATTTTCATTTCATGTTCAAATTGTTAAATTTTTTAGTAGATTTAGTTTCTTTTGTTTGTGTTTTTTCAGTTGAATTATTTTTTAACTTTAAAGTTTAGTTTTTTTTTTGCTTTTATTTCATAGCATTCGTTTGCCTTAGTGGTGGTTGTTTATCATCATTTAATCCATAAGATAAATTGACTTTGAATCCTTTTTCAATGTTGGCTCCTTCTACTACAGTTTCACTGGTACTTTAACTATTTTTTTTTTCACTTGTAATCCTTTGTCTTAGTGTTTTATTTTTTCTCCTTCGTTATATTCATATTTTTTAGGAGTAATATAGAGATTTTAACAATTGAGATTTTTCGATTTTAACTGATACTTTAGTAATAATTTAAGGTTGAGCTTTTTTTGGTGCAAAAATTTATGGGTTTTTAACAACTTACTGTGTTGTTAACGGATGGTGTTTCTAAACAATTTATAACAATGTTGTTAATCTTACCTGAAAAAGAAGAAAAATGATATAAATTAGAAGATCAGCAATAAATTTTGTTTTATTAGTTTATAGCTTATTTAATTTTAATTATTAGCAAATTTTTATGAAACAATCAAGAAATGTTTTATTAACTAACTAAATAACTAACTAACTAACTAACTAACTAACTAACTAACTAACTAACTAACTAACTAACTAACTAACTAACTAACTAACTAACTAACTAACTAACTAACTAACTAACTACTAACTAACTAACTAACTAACTAACTAACTAACTAACTAACTAACTAACTAACTAACTAACTAACTAACTAACTAACTAACTAACTAACTAACTAACTAACTAACTAACTAACTAACTAACTAACTAACTAACTAACTAACTAACTATCTATCTATCTATCTATCTATCTATCTATCTATCTATCTATCTATCTATCTATCTATCTATCTATCTATCTATCTATCTATCTATCTATCTATCTATCTATCTATCTATCTATCTATCTATCTATCTATCTATCTATCTATCTATCTATCTATCTATCTATCTATCTATCTATCTATCTATCTATCTATCTATCTATCTATCTATCTATCTATCTATCTATCTATCTATCTATCTATCTATCTATCTATCTATCTATCTATCTATCTATCTATCTATCTATCTATCTATCTATCTATCTCTATCTATCTATCTATCTATCTATCTATCTATCTATCTATCTATCTATCTATCTATCTATCTATCTATCTATCTATCTATCTATCTATCTATCTATCTATCTATCTATCTATCTATCTATCTATCTATCTATCTATCTATCTATCTATCTATCTATCTATCTATCTATCTATCTATCTATCTATCTATCTATCTATCTATCTATCTATCTATCTATCTATCTATCTATCTATCTATCTATCTATCTATCTATCTATCTATCTATCTATCTATCTATCTATCTATCTATCTATCTATCTATCTATCTATCTATCTATCTATCTATCTATCTATCTATCTATCTATCTATCTATCTATCTATCTATCTATCTATCTATCTATCTATCTATCTATCTATCTATCTATCTATCTATCTATCTATCTATCTATCTATCTATCTATCTATCTATCTATCTATCTATCTATCTATCTATCTATCTATCTATATATATATCTATCTATCTATCTATCTATCTATCTATCTATCTATCTATCTATCTATCTATCTATCTATCTATCTATCTATCTATCTATCTATCTATCTATCTATCTATCTATCTATCTATCTATCTATCTATCTATCTATCTATCTATCTATCTATCTATCTATCTATCTATCTATCTATCTATCTATCTATCTATCTATCTATCTATCTATCTATCTATCTATCTATCTATCTATCTATCTATCTATCTATCTATCTATCTATCTATCTATCTATCTATCTATCTATCTATCTATCTATCTATCTATCTATCTATCTATCTATCTATCTATCTATCTATCTATCTATCTATCTATCTATATCCTTACAAGATATCCTATCAGACAAATTTTTTGCATGACATCGTTTAACAAACCCAGATAAAAATTCTAGAGAGGGACGGGTATAATTTGCAACTTTGTTTTTTTTTCGGTGACCCTTATAATATTAATACGAAAAATCTCCCTAGAGTTAGCAACTCTGTGGTAAGTATGATCGTACGTATTCTAAGGGACTACACAGGATGGCATGCTATACAAATCATGTTGAGATAATACCAATTGCTTTGTTAATGTCAGGCATTATAAGAAGTTAGATGCGAAATTCTTGGGGAAATAGCATTACTTACGAATACTGCTTACAAAAATCATAGGAATTACGTTCAGGAAACTTAGTTTTTGAGAATGAATTATTAATTTTCTTCCATGGAAAGGAGCGCACAATATGTCCTATAGTAGCTTACGTATATTTCTTCCAACTTGATGTAGTATCAGAAAATTCATTACGAAATGCAGAAACTAACACTCTATTCGTGGTGGAGTAAATGTAGACTACACTGTAATCATTTGTAAAACCCTTAAAGGCTCCAACTGATGTCGGTCTAAGTAGGTCGTAAGGTGGTTGCAACACTGCACTGTAAGTGAAGTTTGGATGAGCGGTTATGAAAAACCGCACCTATATAATGCTTCATAGTCAAGGCGATAACCACACGAATCAAATTATCATGTTGGTGATGAGAACAAAGCTAATAGTAAGTAATCGAGAAAAGTATAATTTGTTTAACCTATGACATTATCTCACTAAATTGGGCATAACTATGTAACTGTTAAAGAAAAAAATGCATGAATGGCTTTTGGTAGGTTAGTGTTAAGTGTTCTAGTCTGCTAGAATGGAGGTGGTGGGTTTGATTGCCACCTGAGGCACTGCTTAAGAATCGCACAGCAGGTCCGATGTAGATCTAAGTGTATTTCTTCGTATTTGATCTTTATCAGCGAAAGGTAGAGAGATTAAAATAATTCTCCGGTTGATTTTGCTTGTTTTTTTTTTAATGTGTGAGCAAACGTACGCGTGAACGTGAGCTCATTTGAGATCTCATTGCGTTTTGCTGATGTACGTTTATACATCCTACCTTCAAACTATCTATGTAAAAGTGCATAGAGCCAATGAAAAATCTGTTTGCATATAGCTAGTCCTAACTTAGTTTAATTAAGCCTAAAGATGCATAAATAAGAGAGGGATTTAAAATGCATTGCACCAGTTATGTCAGGTAGGTAGGATGATGTCAAAATGAGAAATATAGGTGATAAAAAGTTTGAGGCGATAATACTTGAGTAATTCTAATGCATCAAGATAGGATCAGAGTGAATTCTACTTATATTAACCTTACTTTCTTATAAATTTATTTCGAATTGTGTGAAAAGATTCTCTCGTTCGTTATTCTTATAGCAAGGAAATCTTATGAGGAGGGCAATATTAAGTACTAGTAGTAGAAAAAACTTAAATTTTTCAAATAACATTTATCGTTTAAGAAAAACTTAATATCAACATTTTCTTTTTTATTCCTTTCAACGAAAAAAACACGTGTTTAGTTAATTAAAATACTCTCAACAAATGTGCAATATCACTTAAAAGTCTTTTGTAAATTATTAAAACATATGAAGTTGTTAAATTTCATATTTAATTTCAGAAAGCTAATTTTAACAATAATTAAAATCCAACGTTACACAAGCAATTAAGTATAATTCAAGCAGCTGCTTTAACTTACTTTAACCTGGCTAAGACAAAAAGAAAAAACAAGGACAAAATAGAAAAAAACTAAACTCAAGTTAAAATACCTCAAATACATACAACTTTAGTTTATAGAAATAAAAGTACATAGTAAGAAAGTATAGTCGGTCAAGGGCCACTTTATAATGCTCTATATATTGGAAGAAATAATAAATTATGACCAATTATAGACTTAGATTTCGAGACTCCTACATATAGAATTCAAATAGTTCTAGAACCAAACAAAATATCAAAATTAAATTATCTTAATCTATGCTCGGTTAACAAAATATTGAATGTAGAATCATTCTATCGATTGGTATATTAAACTATATCCATATATATGGTAATATGTAGGGTGTAAGAAAAATTTTGAAAAAGAAATGACACGAGATTCTATTGTAGTTGACACACTCCAAAGCTAAACAAGCAACCAACAACATCTTGATTGTTGTTGTCACCATAGTAAGTAATTAACAATTCCTTATATTTTTGCTGCTACTTGTTCCACTCCTTACTGGTCTTTTACTAAAAGTTCCTAAGAGTGTGTGAGTGTGCATTTTTAAGTGACTATGCATGTGTGTTGCAAGTTTAAATGTTATGCTGTAAGTTATATAAGAGAACAACTTCTTACATGACTGCAGTACACATCCGGTTGGTTGGTTACTTTAACAGTCAAACGCAGAAAGAAAAAAAGACGTAAAGAAAACAAGGTGCCAAAGGAAAGTCCCGAAGAAAATGGTAACAAAGACGTACATAGTATAATAACAGAAGTAGTGGCAACTACAGCATAATGCAGTATGTTGAATAAATACACTGTTAATGATGATGATGATGATGTTGACGAGCAGCATGGCGCTGAGGATGTTAAAGGATACAATACAGAGAAAATAAAAAAAAATACTATAATGTTTTACAATGAAAGCATTTATTTTTAAATGCAACAAAATGTTAAGTGGCACAATTGAAATAAGTTGTTGTTATTTTTTTCCTTTATTCTGCTACTCTTTGCTGCTTACTCATCATACCCACCTCAGATGTGTTTGTTCTCCAAACTAGTGGAATATTTATAAAGGCAATTCAAAAAATGAATATGTACATACTATTTTTAATGAGTTCTAGAACTATATAAACTAAAAATAAAATGAATGTATTTAACTTTGAGTTTTGCTTTTTTTTTAGTTGGGAAAAATGAAATAAAAGCGACATTTAGGTCGAATTTGTTTAGTATGAAAAAAGAATGAAATAAATGTTTAGGTTTTATTATAGTGTTGTTTTAAAATAATAATTAAAATTATTTTTAATTGCAACCGAAAATTGGTCATATTTCCATAAAACGCATTATTTCTGTACGTGGTAGGTTTCAAAGTTCACATATATCAACAAAATTTTGAAAATAACAAGAAACAAGACAGAGCCTAAAACTTTCGAATTATTTATTTTGAAAATTGTACAGAATAAAGAAATACTGACTTAGATGTCGAACAGAAATTTCGAGTTCAATATTGACTAGAGCTTTAATAATGTTTTCAGCTAGTTGCTATAGATAAGCGATGAAGAACTAATTAGTAAAAAGATCTTAAACCGAATTAAAAAACAAAATTAAACAATGATGCCCTTTTGATATAGTAAAGTATCAATTTGATGACTGAAGTTGATAGTTTTTAAGTTATTTCTAATGTGCTTTGCAAGTCCGTCCATTTTATTCAAATGTACAGGGGAAAAAGACATATACATGCCTGATAACAAATTGACACCGAAGTGTTTATAATTTTTCAATAACATCCATTGTCAAAGTATATACATACGACAACAATCGTTATCGCAATCTAAATTTTATACACGCCCCTTACTTCTTATCCTCGAATTTGTTACCAAATTATTCACATGAATGTCTTAATTGATGATGAAAAATTTTCAGGATTCTATCACTTATAATTCCCCATAAGTAGACATTTTTATATTTAATTTTTAGAGATGCCATGCCCCTATTTATTTCCCCTTACTTTACCTCAAAGTTCTAATAGATTTCATAGTTGTTAGTGCTTAATTTGAGGATCCTAATTTTAGTAGCTTCATTGATATACTTTTTTTGTAAATTCATTCATATAAGATATGCCACACCCCCTATTACCTATGCGCCCACTATTGCCCATCTGCTTATTTTAACCTCAAATTTTCCTATGGATCTAAAAAGTTGTTCATACAAAACTGTCGTCGTGCCGCATGAATCGAATAGATATGTCCGAATCATATTCGATGTCGAATAAACGGCCTTAACCTTCGTCTTACCAAAGAATTTTATGTTCATCGTTTATCTATAACCCACCTGGGAGGCCTTTTTCTTATAGTAATAAAAAAGTGTTAATTATTTAATTCATGGTTATTTAATGATATTTCAAGTACTGTATTAGATAATAGAAAACAAGTAGAAAACAAGTAAAAGAAAGGTCACGCGGGTGGGTGTAGGTAAGGCGAAGGTTAATAGTGTTCAGGGCTTGAATATGCTTAATTTATTCGATAAAACCTTAGCTATTTTACTGCACGCTTAAAAGCCGATATTTCAATCTGTCAAACACTACATTAGTCTGGTAGCTAAATGGAACCTCCATATATGTGTGTTTGCAATATGCATCCTGTTGAGAAGGCAACAGCATCAGGAAACTTCTCTGAAGTAAGAGGTATATTAAATCAGTATTAGTTTTCTGCCAGGTAAAAGAGATTTTCTCGGTCGTTTACCAACTTACATCAGTTCCTTTCTTAGACCATATAGAAAAATATACGGAATGACAGGCAACTTCCAAGTGTCAACCGTAGTGCCATCCGTGGTGCCAGATTATATGGTGCTCTGGTTCGACGCCGTTTCAAATCATTCCAAAGAAAGGACGAGAATACATTTGATCATCTGCAGTTTATAGTCACGGTAGTCTACAGTCATTGGTAGCACCTCTTTTCCGAAGGAATTTGCAAAAACACCAAGATAGATATTTCAGAAAGGTAACATGCCCCCGGGGGCAGTATACCAGACTGTTTTAAAGGAACTGGATGCAACCACTGTCTATGTGTTTAGGGAATTCATTATCACTATTTTAAACGCTATCACATTACATATGTAGAATTGATATCGTTTTATTTTGGATCATATGATATTGATATCGAAAGGACATTTTTCAGATAATTTATTATGATAAAATCAACAATCAAAAGCATCAGTCCACAATATTTCCTACAATATTTGCTGTAGAGTACTTTCTTACTGATATTATTGTTTAACTAAAGAAAAAATATACATACATTTATAATTGATACATGAAAATTGGTAAAAAAGCATATTAGGCAATATTTGTGTTCTGAAAAAAAAAACGCAGTAAAATATTAAACCTTAAATTATGCTCAATCAGGAAATCTATTGTTTTCATCAGTTGATGAAGAAAAAACACAAAGAAAAAGAAAAACGAAACAAAGTTTTAACTTTAAAATTCAAAAACTCTGTGGCATGAACTCTTCAATAAAAAAACATCATACATTTCCATTATATTGTATACCGTGTACCGATTTCAATTGTCTGCAGTCTGGCATCATGGTCTAGTCTGAAGTTGAGCTTTAGAACAATAGATTTTGTGAATGGAATTCAAAAGAAATTCCACTAGAATCTTAAGAATATAATACTAACTAACAAACAAACTGTTTTATGAAAGATTCATCACTGGTTTGGGGAAACATACTTAGAGGGAAAAATTCTTAGTAATAAAATGTTTTGTCTGCTCGGGCTGTGTGGGTAAGGATGTGTGGGTGAGAAATCTCAATTTTTTTCTTAGCATTTAACAATAGAATTTATTAGTAGAGACCACATTTAAAGCCACAAACTTTGAAATAAACGAAAAATAACTAGATGATAAGACGTTGTGCCACTTGAAGCAAACAATACTTGTGATAAAGTACTAGAAAAATAAGAATAGAATATACACGCTCATATAACGAAGTAAGTTGGTGGAAAAAAAATCTCATAAAATAGGGAAAATAAAAACTACAGCGTGACAAAAATTTGTGTTAAGTTTTATTATTATTTAAGTTTTTTTCGTTTCCGTTTTGTCACTGGTATACAATACAAACTTAAGTTTCTAGTTTTTATAAATCCCAGTAGTTTTATAAGGACTCAATGTATGCTTTAACAAAGGAGATTTTAATTCATCAGAAGTAAGCTACTACATAGACAAGTGATTAATATTCGGTAATATAAAGTGGTGATGTATATATGTATGTCTAAGTATTAAGCACTCTGAGGTGATATATATATAGGTCGGGATAGTCACACTGATCTGCAGAGATATGTTAAACAATATGTGCTATTTTACTAACTTTTTGATACATATAAATAAGAATGTATCGCCATGTGCGTATATTTTATGGGTGATGTAGCATTGACTTTTATGACTTTAAAAACGCTACTATTTAAGTTAAAAGCTTTAGCACAGCATTAGGGTTCTATAAATAGACTTTCGAATAATCGAACAATCGGCTTTTTGTCGAAAAAAGTCGAAAAGTCGACTTTGTTAATAAAAGTCGAAAAACGTAGATAAGTCGTAAAAAGGTCGATAAGTCGAAAAAGTCGAAAAAATTACGAAAAGTCGAAAACTGGAAAATTGTAGAAACAATAGTCGAAAATTTTAAAAAAGTCAAAATCTCTAAAATAGTCGTACAAACTCGAAAAAGTCAAAAAATAGTCGGAAAAAAGTCAAAAGAAGTCGAAAATAGTCAAAAAGTCGAAAAAATCGAGAAGTCGAAAAAAGTCGAAAGAATCGAAAAGTCGGAAAAAGTCGAAAAGTCGACTATTCATAAAATATTTGTAGTCGAAAAGTCTAAAACTCGACTTTTAATTAAATGAAAAAAGTCGAAAAGTCAAAAAATCTACAAAAGTGGAAAATTCGCAAAAAGTGGAAAAGTCGACTTTTAACTAAATGAAAAAAGTTGAAAAGTCGACTTTTCGTTTCAACTATAGAACCCTACACAGCATATACATTCTTCATAGTCACATAATTAAACATTAATGTAAATTGTTCCCTATTCAAATTCAATAATATTAACCCATGACGAACTTGTTTCTGAATTTGAAAATGGAAACATTTGTTATTAATTATTAACAATTTAAAGTTTGTAGATTTGCTATAGTAGGCCTTAATTTATATACACTTGTATTTACGTACATAAGTGTGTGTGTATGTATGTAAGTACTTGTATATAGTGACAAGAAAAAAAACTAAACAATATTGTACATACGAAGAAGCGCTTAAAAAATAAAATTTTTTCATAAACTCATACAAATTTTATATAGAAATAAAATAAAAAAATCTTGTTCAAGAGTCCTTGTAAATGACAGAAAAAAGTGACAAACGCCGGCTCTTGCAGAATGAATAAAAAAAAAATAACAAAACAGCTCGGAAAACGTGTTCAATGGTTTATTATTCATTTCTTTTCTTTAACATAGAACTTTTTTTAATATGGAAAAGTATACAAATATTTTAAATAGAAAACAAATTGTTGTTTATAATTTTAGAAAATTTAAGTCTAAATCCTTTGAATAAAACTTTTAATATAAGTGTGATATTCTGCCGAAAAATCTAATTCTATTAGAGGATAAAGACTCCATTTGCTTGTGCGCCTATTTATTATCCAAAAGCAGCAAAGTTCTTTGGACAAAATTTGGAAATTATAGCTCTAAATTTAAGAATTTTTGTTTTCGATTCCTATATTAGGTACCATGCCCCCTTATTCTAACTCGCCAATTTTTCACTCAAATATTTCTGTTGATGTTAGAGTTATTCGTGCAAAATTTTCTTAGTAATTCATATAAGAGGTTTCAGAACCCCCTAATTTATATAGAAGGTCTATGGGGTAGAAATGGGGTAATTTCTAGATCATCAAATATTCAGATGGATTTCAGAATTATTCGTTTAAAAATGTCAAATATATAAATTTTTGTTAATAATGTATAGAAGAAGTTCCAAGCTCGCCTAAGGAAAGTCCTCCATTTCTAACAAATGTTTATGTTCCTCGTGCACAATTTCAAGACTTTCTGCTTTATTCATAAACATTTATTAAAGATTTATAGAACAAATTTTGTATGAAAAATTGAATTATAAAACGTTGATAAAAGTTTATGAATAAGACCTTTTGACTAGATCCCAGATAAACTAAATTTTTCTATTAAATTCATTCAGGAAGTGCAACGTTTCCCTGGTATGTCAATTTATTAACTGGACACATTCAGTTTTGATAAACAAATATCTGAAATACCCGATATCATACAAGGTTTGTAGGAATTCGTAAGATACTGATCACAGTAAGATCTTGTTCAATCGGATCATTAAATCTAACTCCCGCGAAATCTAAACTGAAACCCTAAGTACATGCCGTTAACAAAGAAATATCAGAGGTCTCCGTTTGTATACCAGGGATTGACGGTATTTGTAAGATACTGATCACAATTAGAAGATTCTGTTCAAGCGGATCATTAGATATAACTTTAGTGAAATCTCTTCTGACCTAAACTAAAACATAAACCTCAAGTAGATACTGTTATGTAATATGTACAGTAGACTTAATTTGTTCCAGCAGATGTTATAGTTAAGAGTCAATGAAAATCGTTATAAACCGATAAAATCCGATATTACATTAGAGTGTAAAATAACTGACAAAAAAGAGTGAATGTACACAGAATTAGTGAAACCGAAATTGTAGCCAGTACGTATTCTTTCTGGATTTACTACTAACACATCTATACAAAATTATATAGATTAATGCGGAGAACACTTTCGGAAAACTTTCCCTATCATTTTCATGCTTTTATCAAAATTTTTCGAGGGAATACCGATTAATAAATGTATATGAAATAAAATTTACGAATGCGAGTTTCTGAATATCGGATGATAATTTATTTCATTGCCATTATATTTAATTGTTTTTCACATATAAAGGATATGCAGAACATTACCTATAGCGGACTGCGGTAGAGTGTCACATAATCGGTCTATTTCGTAAGAAATTTTAAAACCTTAACATATGTTTTCTGCCAAAGAACAAGTCAGGGAAGTGATATATTGCAATTTCCTTTATTGTCCCAAAAATCATGACTATCGCTCCAAAATTAAACTAAGGGATTAAGCTTAAAGTTAGATCTATTTACGAATTAATATTGAACCTTTTTTGCTGTAATAAATTATGTTTTAAATTAAATATTTCAATCGAAAGAAAAGAAGGGCAAAAGTAAGCTCGATTTAAATTACAAAAAGAAAGCAAAAAAAATTGTTATATGTTGTTATCATATATTTCTTTCTGTTTTTCAAAGACTGAACTAAAGAAAACCAATCTTTTTGTTGTTGTATTGTGTATACAAAGTATCATTTGATTGTTGCTGGAAATGTATCTAGAATGTTTGTGAATAATTCTAAATTTGTTGTATGTAGAGTTTTTTTTTTGTGGCAAGTATGCACAGCAGCAATATACATTTTCATTCATACATGCAAACAATTGATAGTTGACATTTTCATTTGAACCCAATTAAATCAATTTAAAATTGCTTTATGGAAAGAAGATGAGAAGAACGAATCCAAGCACAAAAAGTATAAGAGAAAAAGAAAAAAACTAAAAACTACTATTGTTACCACTAAAATGATGAAATGATGCTTCCACAGACAATCTAACAGGAGTTGTGCCCGCTTTGATCCAACTGCTAATGCTACAGAGCACACACTGTCCTTATCGCTACCATGTGAAGTGACACACACACACACACATAGGAAAAAAGTACAAAATAAAAATTAGAAAAAGAATCTCTTCTTCTGTTGTCTCTGCTAAACAATGGAAAAGCAATTTTCAATCAAATGACAAAAGCAACCAGAAATTCATCAGATGGAAAGACAGTCATTTCTCGATATTATTCGTATTCGATTTATACTCTTTGCGAATTAGTATTTTTTTTTTTGTGTTCTTGGTGAATAAAAAAATCATATCGAATGTGAACAAAAATACAGACTGATGACTATTAAGAGTAAAGTGCCAATGAATCATTGAAATCAATTTAATTTGCATGTAGTTTTTTTTACTTATTTTTTTATTAAATGTATGTTTTTATTTTTCTTTTTTAATAAAGTTGCATTTTTTTGTTTGCTTTTTGCTATCAATCTAAGTTTAATAATAATTTTGCAAAGTGAAATTGATTCTATTAATTGTGGAATTGTGTGCAAACTTATATATGTATGTATATAGAGTTTAATGTAAAACATTCCATTCAAAAACTTGTTTATGGAAATAATAATCCAAAATGAATACACATGAGGCTATATTCAGACAATAGAGTAGACTACAGATAAGCCTATATCCAAATTATTGACGAGACTATAATTCTGTCGTTAGACAAGTCATAAATACATAATTCAAATTATGTACGAGACTAAAGTTTCGACTAGACTATTGTCCATACTATAGACGTGACTATATTTTAGACTATAGACGTTTATATAGTCCTGGATATAGAAGACACTATAGTCCAGACTACAGAAGAGATTATAGTCAACACTATGGTCTTGACTTTAGTCCACACCATAGACGTGAAAGAGTCCAGTATATAGGCGAGATATAATCCAGAGAAGCGATATGGTTATAGTCTAGATTATGGACGAGACTATATAATGGACTATAACCTAGATTATAATCCAGAATATAGGCAAGCCTATAACCCAGATGAAACTTTAGGCAAGACAGACAATAGGCAAGACTATAGTCCAGGCCTTAATATAGGCTACAGAAACGAGTATAGTCCATAGATGTGTTTAAAACCTAGACTATACACGAGACAATAGTGCAGAATATAACCGAGACTATAGACCAGAATAGATGCGACATAATTTCATACTATAATTCAAATTATAGTCTAGACTATAGACGAGCCTATAACCCAAATGAGACTATAGGCGAGACAGACAATAAACAAGACTATAGTCCAGACCTTAATACAGCCTATAGACCTAAGTATAATACATAGATATGTTTATAGCCTAGACTATACACAAGGCTAATGTACAGACTATAACCGAGACTATAATCCAGACTATAGACCAGAACAGATGCGACATTATTTCAGACTATAATACAGACTATAGACAACACTATTGTCTATTATATAGTCCAGACTATAGACAAGACAACATACTATCGACAAAACTCTAGGTCAGACAGACTATAACCAAGACTACAATCAAGTCTATAGGGGAGACTATAGTCAAGACTATAGACGGGACTTTAGTACGGACTATAGACAATACCTAATTAGTAATATAGATAAGATTATAGTCCAGACTATAAACCACAGACCCGGCAAATGTTGTATCTAGTCTGTCGGACTAATGATAAGAATTTCATCAATCAATCTTTATAAAAAGCCTTTAAAACAATTTAAAATTAATTTACATTTAAACTTATTTTATCACTCAGCACTTAGTTAGAAAATATTCAATTAAGATTTTTTTATTATACATGTTTTCTTGAAATCTTATTTTATATAAACTAAAAACCATTAATTTTAAATCGTTTACTATTCCAAACAATTTAATTATGTAAATAGAAATAAAATTCCACTAAAAGCATCAATGTCTTTAATAGAATATTCGCATAAAAAACACACGCCTTTTCATGTTAATTGAGTCTAAAACAAGTATGCGGCCCATTGTACATGACATTCTCGATTGCAAAATTTATTTCATTAAAGCCGGCAAATAAAAATAAAACTTACGACAGGAAGAGAAAAAAATGTAAACAAACCCGGTAGTTTGAAAGAGAAAATTGTAAAGAAAAAGTCTAGCAATACTTGTAGAGAAGCCAATAACTAGTCCAGATTTTAAAGGATTTCAGATTCAATATACTTGACATCCTTTTAATTCTTATTAAAATAACGAATAATATATTTTAATCTATAACTAGGAGCAACTAGTCACCCGGAACTGCAGAGTAAGATCACAAACCTATACAATATCCTACACACTTGCATAAAAACTCACACAAACACACACACACACACATATTTTGCCATTTAAATACCGTGGAGTTAAAAAAATTCTCCAGAGTAATAAAAGGTTGGTAACAGAAAAATTGCAAGCGATTGAGTTAAAAAGTGAATAATACACCTATGACTTTATTTACAGGATATTCAAATGAAATATTCTCTACTAAGAAAATGCTTGATATTAAAATACAACAAAATATAACGATTAATTAATTGTACAATATCTCTCACAAAGAACTCAGTTCCCCAATGACAATTAAGCCATTGATGCTTTTTATTAGACTACAATCACAGCGATAGCGTCAGCAACAGACACCACAGATGCATTTACTATTTAGTTAAAAGGTTGAAACAGAATTTAAATTTCATTATTTCATGCAAACGACAACATCACATGCAAAAAAAAGGTTTATTGTCGCAGCATATTTGGTTAAAGTGCATTACTTAACTTACATAAAACATCAAATGAAATTGCAACATTTATACATTCGCAAAGAAGTTTTATGAATAAAAAAAGGAAGCGATCACGTTTTTTTTGTGAATGCTATAAAGAAAAGTTTTTGCGGGCTTTACATAAAACTAAGCCTTAGATTTGTTATAAAATGCATAGTAGAAAATTAATTTATTAAATTCTCATCGACTGTTCTAATGTTCTGACTGTAGTCCAATATAAAATGCACACTATATATATTATATAGCAAATTTTTAAGTATAGTCTGGACTATAGTTCATACTATAGAATGATTCATTATTTAAGAACTACAGTTGAGGCTATGATCGAAAAAATTAACGAGACTATTGCTCAGATAACAGACGAATAGACGAGACTACACTACAGGCTAGACTAAATACTAAAGAGAGTATAGAAGACACCATAGACGAGATTATACTTTAGATGATAGACGATACTATAATCTATACTATAATCTAGTTAAAGTCGTGACTATATTATAGACTAGATCTAGACTATAGACGAGACTTTAGTCCAGGCTATAACTAACGCAGAACTAGAACAGAACAGACGAATATACGAGCCTACACCACAGGCTATAGGCGAGACTAAAGACGAGAGTATAGACGAGAATATTGATAGAACAAGAACAGAACTAGACGAGACTATAATTTAGATTATAGTCGTGACTATAGTATAGACTAGATCTAGACTATTGATGAGACTTTAGACCAGGGTATTGATGAGACTTTAGTCCAAACTATAGACGAGATTGTAGTCTATATCATCGATCTATACTATAGACGAGACTATAGTCTAGAATATATATCCAGATTATAGACTATAATCTAGATGAGCCTTTAGAATAAGACTAAAGTTTCGACTCTAGTCAGACTATATAATCGACTATATTTCAGATTAAAACAAGTATGAATGTATAGTCGGGCGTAGCCGACCATATGATACCCTACACCAGCCAGTATGTATGTTAAAAATGGGGATTATTTAAAAAAAATAAAGCATTTGGTTTGTTTTTTTAACTTTATTTCGGAATATTTTTACTTTTTTTTGGCAAAAAAAGAGATTTTTTTAAGTGGGTTCAAAGGGGAGTAGGGCAAAATATGGCCATATCCTTAAAAATGTTGGTAGCGGGAATTAAGTCTTCTTCAATATTATTTATGTAGAATTTAAAAGTGTTATTAGTGTTTGTAAGTGAATTTTGACCTTTAAGTCATTTTCTGAAGGGGAGTTTGTATGGGGGATAGGGTCAAATGAAGCCCGATCATTACATAATCGGTAGTGTCATTTAAAGTTGTATAAAACTAAGTTTTGTCGACTTTTGTTAACATAATATATCATTTAAATTAATTATAAGCCAAAAGGCCCTATTTGGGGGTACGGTTGTATGGTGCTAGTCGAAATAATGGACCGATTTTAACCATTTACAATAGGCTTCGTCCTTGGGCCAAGAGAAGCGTGTGTGCCAAATTTCATCCTTGTGCCTGTACCTTGCGCACAAGGTTTACATGGACAGCCAGCCAGCCTACCAGACGGACGGACATAGCTTAATCGACTCAGAAAATGATTCTAAGCCGATTGGTATACTTTAAGGTGGGTATAGGACGAATTTTTTGTATTTTACAAACATCAGCACAAACCCAATATACCCTCCCCACTAAAGTGGTGTAGGGTATAAACAACATTATTGTTGTTCATACAATCCTACTATGTTACTACATACACACACTTTGATGGAGTATTAGAATTCAGAATTTCTTACAGGGCTGAGTAGTCAGGAGTAAATTACCGGGACCACCAGAATCTTTACAGATGGTTGGTTCTTGTGTTTTCTGTGAAAAAAGAATATGTATATATCACCATCTTCCCAATAAGTGTAGTGTTTTCAGGCTCAAGTATTTGCAACAATGTCGTCCTGTGGGATACTATATGAGCTCAATATTCTCGACATCATAGAATGTTTTCTCGATAGTTCAGCGGAACTACTCTCATTAAACTCTTTTTTACTCTTTTATACTAACACTTCTTTATAAGTTAGACAATGCAAGATTGATCTGTCAAGGCTGGATCATCTCTCTGACAGAAACTATATTTGGGTTCCTGCTCATGGTTACTATTATTGAAAATGAACAATAACACCATCGCCGTTTCAGTAGGATCTTTCTTTAGAAGACTGAGAATGGATGGAACAATCCAGTTTCAAGTTACTATTGCCTTATTTGAATGAGAAACGCGCAAAACGTCTTATGGCCCAAAATAGGCAGGATATGCAGAGGATTCCCTTCAATGAGTACTGTCGCAGTTGCAAAGATGGGAAAAGGAAGAAACAGCCTGCTTACTTGCCAGTTACCTCAAATCCAACTCTAGTGAGATATCTAAGCTTAATGATATTCTGAAAAGTGGAATGCTCGCGCGAAGTAAACTTCTACCTTAACTGTCCAATAATCCACACTATAGATGATTGTAAAGTCCAGACTTTAGACGATTCTACAGTAGGAATATAGTCTGGACCATAACCTGGACCATAATTACATTATTTTTTAAGCAATTTTGTGACAAAAATTTAATCCTTTTCTAAATTAAATTAATTAATCGATCCTAATTCCTCTATATTGAAAGCACTTTAATATTTATATAGTTATAGATGTGTACGTTGTATTTATTTATTTTACTATTACATACTTATAAATTTACATAAAAATATATATACGTGTATACAAGTGGTTTGTTACATTTTACGTTGATCGTAGTTTGTATTTGCAAAACAAATATTAAGAAAAAAAAAATAATAAAATAACTATAAACAACATACATGTGAATTCTACTTGATGGTTACCGGAAGTTCACTGAACTTATCCTTCAATATCGAATTTTACATTTGACTTCAACATAAAATAAAGTAATCAATTAAAAAACTGCTACTAGAGTTTAACTAATTATATTAAGTGGTCAATTATTGATCAGATTTACTAAAGTAGTAGTAATAAGTTTAATGTAGAAGTAATATTTTTACTACTTAGAAACTGTAGGCACCTTTTAAACTGCAGGGTTTTATATATAAGCCAATATACACAAACATTAATGACAAATGGTTGTGATTGAAAATAAATAACAAAAATGACAACAGTAACAAAAACAACATCTATCCATAATAGTGATAACATGAAGTGATTGTATTTAATGAAATATAAATAAAATATAGAAAATACAATAATAAAAAAATTCTAAAAAATTTTAAATACTAAACAAGTAGAAAATCACTTAAATTGCAAATATGCAATTGTATTGCTTATTTTATCGTTTAATTACAATAAAAAGTAATAACATTCGTTCATATCAACTATCTGACATGATATATTTATGTCTACTAGTCTAGATTTATTACGAAGATGACTTTTAATATAGTTACTTTCGTACTTTATACATTGTAGTTGTTGAATGAATAAACAAATTTAATTATAAGCGAATATATTTATAAACTATTTCAGTACTTTTTGGTCTCAATTTTTAAATATTTAAAAATATAAAACGCCAAAAAAAGGTAAAACAAAAGATTGAGTAGAAGCGAAAATAAAAAATTAAAGGAAATAAAACCCACAAAAAGTTAAAACAGCAAAGTCATAAAATTAAATGCAAACATTAGCTCTGGCAGCAGGCTCACACAAATGACTCTCATATAAGACACATAATAATTTGCCGCCATTACTTATTTATTTTATTCATTTCTTTTTTTCTCCACAACTTCATTTTTCCGGGTATACGAAGTGTACATATGTGTATGTGTGTATGCTTTATTGGCACACTTATCCGTGTTTACAATAAAAACACACATTACACTAGAGGTAAGGTAATCAACTTTCTGTTTTCATACCCTCTCTACTTCTCACTTTCAGACATGCTATTTCTAACCAGTAGTTTGACAAAAGTTTGGGATACATTCAGACTAAACTATATACAAAACTGTAGATGAGACCAAAGACGTGAAAACAGTCCAGAATTTAAACGAAACCATTTATAATGTAGAGTAAAGTCAAGATGAAACTATAGTAAAGACAATAGATGAGACCCCAATCCAGACTATAAACGAGAATATAAACCGGACTTGCCTATAGTCCAAACAATAAACGAGGTTATAGTCCAGACTAAAGATGTTACTGAAGTCTAGACCTTAGATAAGGCTTTAGACTCTATAGTCCATACTATGATCCAGACTATAAACAAGACTATATAAGAAACTATAATTCAGACTTTAGACGAGACTATCTTCCAGACTATTAGACGAGAATGTAGTCCAGATTATAGACGATAGTTCATACTATAGTCCAGACTATAAGCAAGACTATATACGAAACTATAGTTCAGACTTTAGACAAGACTATAGTCCAGACTATTAGACGAGACTGTAGTCCACATTATAGACGATACTATAGTGGAGGCTAAAGACAATACTATAGTCTAGACTATAGTTGGCTGTAAAGTCCAGACTACAGACAATAAAAGTAGCAAACTACAGGGTATAGAGCTACATATAAAAATTTATGTTTGTATTTGTATAACAGTATGTGTAAAGTGACACACATACATACATATGTACATAGGTTTAAATATTATTATAGGAAAAAAGGTCTCATATAAAATTGTTCTTTGTAATTTCCTTCTAATTTTTTCTGTTACGTTTTTTTTCGCTTTTTGGCGGTTGTTAAAAAGATGAGTCTGACAATGATGTTGATGATGGTGACATCGACAACGAGGTCGATGCCGACAATGAAAATGAGTAAGGGAATAATGTTACCGCTAGAAGTACTAAATATATATCCATATACATACATATGTATGTATATTTGTGTGTTTTGCTTTAAGGACTCTCCTAGCTGATGTTGGTATTGGTGACAAAAACAAAATTTACATATGCTACGTAAGCAAAAAAACAAATACATACATACTTAAAAAATAAAAAAGGAAAATGGTAATAATAAAAATTTCATACAGCCATACACTTGATTTTTTTCTATTTTAAATAAAAAATATATATTTATAAAATGCTTTATACGAGTGCGGTGTGTAGCTAAAGGTTGATGTTTTACTAGGCTATAACTTTAAGTCCTGGCAAGTGAAACAAATAAAAAAAAATTAAGAAAACCGAAACCAAAGTGTTTGGTAAGTCTGTTGACTAAATATGATAAAGTCATCATCACCGCCAACACCACCACCATATCTATCATACATAGGTACGTTGTGTCGTAGTATTGTGTAGAAAATTTTTCGCCATTTTCTCATTATTGTGGCCATAATATATGCCTTGCATATCAAATGACTTTTAATGAGGCTGATAATAATAATGTGTTGCTTACAAATTACCTTTTGAAAAATTATTGTCACATAAAAAACAAAAAAAAAAAAAACGCACATTTTTAAATATAAATTTATAATTTACACTTAAAAAATAAAAAAATCTACATATGTCTAAAACCTAAATAATGACACATTCAAACTGCGAATAGTAATGGGGGGTAAAGGTTTTTAAATATTAAAAAACTGTCTTTAAAAATTATATTTTTTGTTGGTTCAAATTTTTATTTGCCCAACCTTTCGTATCAATGCTAATAATCTTTATTTTGTTGTAGAAAATGACATAAAAGATGTTGTTGTATTTATCCTTATAAAAAGCTTTATTCAGTGGTAAATGTATAATGGCTTGAATTACAGCAATTTATTGACTTTTATAGGAATTTTAAAATTTAAATCACTTTAAAGAGAAGGGCATTTTAATTATAAAAATCAAAACTTCACAGGTTCTGATGTAAATCCATTTGGATTGTATGAATTAAATTATATTGGATGCATGTTACCTATATAAATGAAACATTGAAGAGTGTATAGCCGGTCGAGGTCGACCAAATAGTACCGAGCAGTACTAACTAACTAACTAACTAACTAACTAACTAACTAACTAACTAACTAACTAACTAACTAACTAACTAACTAACTAACTGACTAACTAACTAACTAACTAACTAACTAACTAACTAACTAACTAACTAACTAACTGACTAACTAACTAACTAACTAACTAACTAACTAACTAACTAACTAACTAACTAACTAACTAACTACTTAACTAACTCACTAACTACCCATACTACAGACAACATTATAGTATACTAGGCTGTAGTCTAGACTGCAATTGAGACCCTAGTCCACACTATTGACGTGGACATACGAACGGACAAGGTTTCATTCACTTCATTGAAAATTATTCGGATCCGATTGTATTGGTCAACGACATTATTAAATTATTTGTCTCATCTTATTATAACATGAAATCGAATAAAGAAGAATATGTAAACTGTTCGGGAAGCACATGAGTCAAAACATACCAACCAATATTTTCAATTGGAATTTGTACCACATTTTAATTGGCATTTTGTTCAGGCGTGTTCGGAAAAGTTTCTCAAGATTTTAGCAATTCTTTAAATATCAGCGATTAATTATAATATGACCTAGCGAATTTTGACTTTTGTGTTGATAGAGCAAATAATGCTTTAAAAATTGTTTGCTTCAGTGTTCTATCAATTGAGTCATTTAATTAAATTTTTTCGCATAATCATCTGAAATTACTATTAAAAAAATACGACACATATATTAGCACAGATGTATGATACTGGGGATATATATGGGAGATATCAAGTGATATTTTGAAACTTTCTGCATTTGTCTATGGTCTCTAATTGATTAAATCGATTAATCGGTTTTATAGTTTTGTCAAGCAGGTGTTATTTCTTATCCGAAAGACATCGGTTTTGGGTATCTTGATCAGAAATCTACATACACTCATATTTATATAGGATTACATTTCAATCTTATTAGTCTTTACCCAGCTGGCATTACGAAGGATGTCGCGTGATTAACCAGTAAACTTTGTATTTTTAATTCCTTTTGATGACGTAAAAATTATCAATAAGTTGCGTGATTAAACAATGATTCAAAAATTATCCCGATTTATTATAGGATGAAACAATAGCAATCATAAATTTATCATCCTAGTGTTTGAAATATGATAGTTTTCAAAATTATTTTGTGATTAACTTCAAGGAGTTGATAGATCCAAATTTATTTCTTATGTAATTCCTTTCAACGGGACAACAAAAGTTAGGCGTTAAATGGCTCAAATAGATTCGAAACTGATAAAGTTGCAGGTAGGGTACCATTTTCTTCCGACGAATGTATCATTTATGATCAGTAAACGAGCGCATATGTAATCATTTAAATCGTGCAAAAGAGTCATAAATGACTCGAATGTAATCAAAAATTTCACAAAATGCTAACTGGGTAATTAAATAAACTCTACCTAATACGGTTAGTAACACTTGGGAAAAGATTTGTTAAAAAGCAGTTGAAAACTATGTAGTTTCAAAACAATCCCAACATAAATGTATACTTATAATTTTAATGAAATTTCAAATGTTTATTATTATTTGGTTTTACTATAATTAATTCCAAAACAACTTACACTACAACATTTGCCTTGTTAAAATTTTCTTGTGTATAGGAGTGTGTGTGTGTGTGTTAAACAACTTTTAAATTGTCTGCCTTTTGCATACTTTGTGTCTTTATAGACACACAGCCCGGAAACAAAATAGAAAGAGTTGTTGCAAGTTATTTGTGGCATTTAAGCGTGGAAATATACTTAATAAAGTCTAACAAGAAAAAAAATAAAAACTACAACAAAAGTTTGTAAATAAGACGAAATATTTCAAATCCCAAGAAATAAATACATTTTGTTGAGACTAACAGAAATGCCATATTTACAAAATGTATAAGAAAGTTGGAGTATTGTGGAAATATTTCAATGAAGAATATGGGAGAAATAAGAAATAAAATACCAATTTATAGTGTTAAAAGCAGGCTGAACTAGGCTTGATTTGTTTAACATTTTGTTTAACATTTTTTTAAGGTTTATAAAACAGTTTTTTCATACAAAATACCTCGTCAATAACTTTATTAAACGTTTATGAATACGTGCTATAATTTACAATACCAAAACTGATGGCAACTTTAGTGAAAAATATGCGCTGAAAACCCTACTTTGTGGATAATGATTCACACTTTTAAGTCAAATTAAAAAATACAAATCTTTGGAATCTTTTAACACTACAATTTTAAACACACACTGCGCCGCATAAAGACACAGTGTAATGTCCCAGTTAACAAAGTAAATAAGAGTTAAATACAAAGTGTAATTAAAGACCGATACCTAACTTATAAAAGTATCTTATATGAGTTAATAAAGTTACACCAAATTAAAAAAAATACTCCTAGGTCATCGGGTATGTAGTGGACTGCTTTACCAGTGCTTCTGGTGGTGGAACTCAATCCGTGACCAACAGTCAAACAGAATAGAAAACTAATCACACACCGAAGGCATTTTTCGAAAAAAAAACTCATCAATGACAAATATTTCTGGAAAATTTTACAACAAAAGACTCTATAGTTTCTCTCGTGTGACAAACTGTCAGATATGATAAAAAAATAAGAAAAATGAATATAAAACATGAAAACAACATTAGCTTAATATATATTATTTGCTGGGATATTCATACACTTACACACTAACACAAACGGAGAAGATGATTATGTAAATTTTGTTATTGTTGTAGATAATGTTAAAGATAATGATGAACAAGTTAAAAATGATAACGATGATGTTGCCGAGAGATTATGTTTTTTGTAAATATTTTGTTGTTGTTCTTAATCTTTTTTTCCTGTTGCTGCTGCCTCTGTTGTTGTTGTTGTTGTTGCTGTTGGTGTCGCTTCTAACACTAAGGGAAGTATAAAAGTTTGTTGTTGACTTAATTAAAAAGTTTTGTTGTTTAGAAAGGTTCAAATGAACAAAATTTCTTTCTACTTATTCCGCAGTATTTCAGTTTACTTTTTCTTTCTCCTTTTGGTATTTTCTCTTAATAACACATTTTAGTTAAAATAACAAACGAAAATAACAACAAGCAAGCGTTGAGGAAAATTGAATGTAGAAAAAACACTTAAGTGGATTTTAATGAATTTGTTGTGAAAAAAAAAGAAAACTTTTTCAAACGAACACTTTGGCTCACTTTCGTGCGTTAGTTAATGTTTAAAATACTTTAGAATTTATAACATAAAACGAGGCTGTTAGCAGTGTTTTAAAATATACATATATATTGGCTTAATAATTAAGTTTTGTTGGTCACCCGCTGTTAGAAGGAGGCCAACAGAGTTGTTTAGGTCAATTCAAAGGTTTCTTTGAGAAATGCAAATTAACCTTTTGTATTTTTAAGAAATTTGTAAATATTTTCAATTCAAGTGTGTTTGGTGAAATTAATCTTATTTTGTATGAAATATAAAATGATAATGCTAATAAAAAATTTAAACATTATAGATTTTATTAGGTTTGTTTGTCGCCAATCATAATAATTAAATTTCGAACGTGAATTTTAAATTTTTCATAGTAAAAATAAAACTTTAGTCCATTTTACACATTTAAATTGTAATAGCATCCCCACGGGCATATTGATATGGGGTAAAACTAGAGAACCACATAATCTGGTACTACGGGTGGCTAGATGTCCGCAGGACTATATCCAGGCTGGTCAGTTGGTTGATGGTCCTTTCGTATTGGCTGTGGTTTAAACCTAAATTCGCAAGAAGAGTGAGTTGCGGTTAAAAGAAGCATGATGAAGTTTACATTTCGAGATTACTTTAATGCTGTTGTCGCAGGCAACAGATACCTCAGAGAGGAGTGACTGTAGGACTAAGCGTTGGAAATGAGTTGTTTTTAAATGTATATACAGGGTGAATGATGGCTACTAGGTATCTTGTACATATGATACCATTGAATTTTTCTTCCTTGTCCATGTATGTTCAGAGAAAACTCTGTTCAAACAAGATGTACCACAGTGTGTTCTCTGTGAGCAAGACCAAAGTCTTTGTCTTATTTGATGAATTCGTACTTCGGTCTACCGATTATGTCTCTAGGTGCTGTTGCCGACTCAACAGAGTTCTTGCCATCTGCCGTCAGAGATTAGATAGCTTAAGTACTGGACGGAAATTCCATATACGTAATTTGCCACCTGCGCCTAAGAATCACATTGGGGCGGTGGTGAGTGGTCACAGAAGCTCACCTAGTAGTTAAAAAGGACCACAGTGAAAACAAGTCTATGGTATATAAAACGGAATAGATGTATATTTACCACAGTGTGTTCTCTGTGAGTAGAGACAATATCTTCTGATATATGATAGAATCGTATTTCGATTTACATATTACATCTCTATATTATCTTTCCGAATCAACAGAGGAGATCCCATATCCATTGTTGTGAGCGAAAGTGACGTTTTTGTATCACGAAAGTTACGAACGGGGCAGCAATAGTTAAAGATTTGATTTGCTTGAGTACTTGAACAAACTTATTTTACCGATAGAACAAAAATTTCCACCGGTGTGTAGAAAGCACTATAGAGCGATAGTGAGTTATCTAATCAGCTCACACCTCAGCTTACGGCAGTTATTAATTGCTGCGCAAGTTGTTTAGATCAAAAGAGTAAACATTTTTATTTCACGACTAGTTTCATTTCGCCTACTTACTTATAAGTACTTATACCTCCTGGTCACCTGTATTCACAGTTGAGCTTATATATTTTTTCCTTGCAAAGTGACTCATCATATCTTTTGCATCATGCCTATTTAACTTTTCATAAATTTTGGATTTCAGCAATTATTTGCTTATATTTTTCAACTTACCAAAGAAATATTTCATATATGCAATGATTTGCTACATACCTAGAATGAAAAAAAAGAAAAGTTGAATAAGTTTTAAATATAATTGCAATGTAACTAATTAAGTTCATATACAAGATTTTCGATTCCTAATATTGAACAAAAATAATTTGTTTAAAGAAAAAACCATCTAAGGGTTTATAATTATTCAATAACAGACTCACATTGCTTTGTTAGTTGAGAAATTACGATATGTGTAAATACTGATACGATATGTGTAAATACGATATGTGTAAATACTGATCGCAGTTATTGTATGTAAATGCTTTTTTAATAGTTAATAAATTTAATTTTCTTCAAATATGTACACTAATACCTATGCTCCTTTAATAATACCACTACTTGCTAATAATTGACAATAATGCATAAGTTTTCATTTGCATAAAGAACCAAAGCAAACAACAAAATACTTTGTTTGCAATATTGAATTATAAAATTGTCATAAAAACAATGTAATACAATTACTTTAAAAATAATAATAATTTAATAACTAATAACTTTGCGATATGAATATATGAACATTTTATATGTATGCATTTCGTATATATGCAGACATGCATGCACATGCATGCATACAATATACATATGTTTAAGTAATCATAACTAGTGGCAGTGTGGTCGTAAAGTAGATATTGTACTGCTGCTATTAATGCAATTGTGGTCTTTTGTGTTAAATTTTATTACGCTATTAAAATTGTATTTTATTTTTCTGTAGTTGTTGCTATTGCTGGTATTGCTATTGCCTCTGCTGGAATTTTATAACTTTGCTATTAAAATGAATTTCAGTTCTTGTTTTGTTACTCTGAACTTACTAGCTGCAATAATATTATTTACCACCTCACTTACTTGCGTCATTCATATAGCGAAAACATACATAAACAAAATTTAAACAGGACGCAAGAGTTTGTCATTAAAAAGGAAAAAGAGACAAAACAATTTTTTTTTATTTGTAGAAGTGAATACAATGCATATAATAAAAAGAAAAACTTTAAAATGACAAAAACACAATTTCAGATATCCTTTCATAATCATACATGTGTAAGTGCACACATGCATAAGAGGTCAACTTAAAAGTATTTGAAGCACTCAAATATCAGCCACAAACCGATAATGTTAAACCTATGACCGTAATCGTGTTAAAGGAAGCCTCAACATGAGGTAAGCTTGGCATCATATGGGAATCGGTTCATTCGAAAATAATCGACAATGTAAAAACGAATGTACTTGCTGTAAAGTTAATCTATGCTCAGCTAAGACAGGTCACTGATGATGTGAGTAATATTCTCTTTTTCTGTTTGACAGCTCCCGCATGGACTTCAAGGAGCAAATTACAACAAGGAGCTTTAGGAAACTGAATTATGACTTGTGACCTTCATGACTCGAGCGATGGCCATATGATCTTCGCCATTCTACTCGTATCCATCATTGACCGAATGAGTTGTCAAATCTCGTAGAGTTTATTAGGCGTCTGCAACTTGTAGACGGTAGACAAACAATAAAGTCGGTACGCTCTGTTGTTTGATAGGTGCTTACTTTCACAAGAGTCTCCGATGGTATTATCTGGATGTCTGACATTCTAAGGCCAGTTCCGGTGTTGTATAAATAACACTTATGGTCTTCAAGAAGGCCTGATTAACAAATTAAGCTATATGAATAGAAAATAAAATTGTTGCCAGAAGAATTAAGATTGTTACCAGAAACAGAGCATTGAAGGATATCATCTTTACATAGCAGTACATAGGGTTCACCTACATTTTCCACGTAAAGAAATGTGCAATGGGAGCGATTGTGGCCCGAGTTAAATTCTTCTGAGTTCGCACGGATTCACGCAAATTGTCAAATAGAATCTAAGAACATCCTTTTGACAATGAGGACATTCAGGGAAATTAAACGTTCATGGGTTAAATTATTTTGCAGAAGAATATTTATGTTAATATACTTATGGCATTAAATATGATCAATGAAAAGAGAATAGAATAAAGGAAACCATTAACATTAAAAAAGTTCTTGATTCCTTTCTATTTTATCCTCAATGAATGGTCTACTCCCATAATAAAAACCCTAATAAATGCCTACAAGACAAAAACATCCCTATTGTTTTACAGTCACTTTATCTTTTTACATCCAAAGAGAAATCTTCGTACTAACAGCATTTACTGATTTCCTGTCACAAACAACATCTTAAATTGTAAAATAAAAATGTTGCAACAGAAGCAACGTTTACTTTCATTAAAACATTGCGTAGTTCAGCGGTGGCATGAACAACAATATTTATTTCTCAATTTTGTATTTTTCTTTAAGTTGATGTTTATTATTTTTTTGAACATACAATGTTGCTATATTAACGTAACTTCTTTTTTATATGGACTTTTTATGTATTTTAGCATTTAATGGTTTTTTTTAGCAATAATGCACAGTAGGTTGTATTTCAAGAAAATTATAACGAAATGAGAACTACAACTTCATTTATAGTTGAAGACCTTTATTATAATTGCAACTAATAAATCACTCATCACGCGTTTCAATACCAGAAAAATTTCACGTAGAACCACTGTGCAATGTTAATGTTTTACTGAGTGGAAGACTAGTAACTTCTTGTTTTTTCTTTTTTTTTAATCAAATGTTGCTGCTGTTGCTGATGTTATTCGTATATTTGCAACTGCCATTGCTTTTGGATGTACATTATTATTTCTGTTCATCGTTGGTTTTCCTGCTTTGTTTTTCTTATTATATATAGTACAATATATTGTGTTGAATTTTTGTAATTTTATTTGGTAAACGATTTATGCATTATTATGCATTGTTTGCATAACAAACATTATAAACGCGAAAACATAAGTAAATAAATACAAGAACACAGCTACCAAAACGTACAAACCCATAAAACAAGTAAGAACGTATTGTCGGTTAAGTACGACTGCAAGATAACCTACACAAATGCATGTTAAAAAGGAATCATTTAAAATATGAACAATCTATAGAAGATTTAAAATTTGAATAAATTTAATAAAAATATATAAAATGAGTGAATAATATCCTTCTTCATAATAAAGTGTAAGGTATTAAACACAATACCTGCACAACCTGAGATGCGCAAATATATAGAAATGTATATTTCAACCAAAATTATATTACAACTCTACAAGATAGTGACTTTTAAATACTTCTAAATGATGACTAATATTTATATTTAATAGAATTTGTTTGCCTTAAACACAAATACATACACAATTGTAATTGTATCCTTTATAATAGCATAAAAAATACTAAAGACCTTTTTCACCCACCCTATTATAGCGCAGTTTATCATTCATTACTCTCAAAACGCCAAAAACATTCGCTAGATTTTCTTCAAGTCATTGTAGTAGTAGTTTTGCATCATTTGTAAAAAAAAACTTTATTATTATTAACATAATGTCAGCAACAAAATATTGCATTTAGCCCAAAGCATAAAATGTATAGATTTTGTTTATGTAAATTATGCATAAGTACGTACGAGCGTACATACATACATTATGTTAATCAAAAATAGCTTTTAAATTATTTTTGTTTTGATTATAAATATTTTGGTGTTTTAATTTACATAAAATATTTATTTTGATTTTCTAGCAGACGTATACGTTATATTTAATATGTGTTTGCAGTAATATTAAGTATACGTATTAGGAGATTAAAAATATATATGCATAAAGTAGTTGAAAGTATTTAAGACAAAAATGCTTATATGAGAAACTTAAGTTAAAAAATATGAAATTTATTTTTAAATATTCTATATTAATAGCGTTATTTTATATATCTTACCTCCAATAACACAATGTCTAGTTATTCTTAATGTTAAGGTTAAATTGACAGTTTTCATACAAAAAATATTTTAATCGGCAGAATAATTTTCGGTTAAACGATAACCAGAGACAGAAATTTAATAAATCTATTAAAACAAGAATAAGATAAATAAGAACTTCTTTTTATTAAACAGAGGCTGAGATTTGTAACTAAATGTTACTACACAAACTTCTTACTTTAAAAAGCTGTTAGAAACATAAAGGTGTAAAATGACTCAAAGTTCAATATGAAAAAAAAAAATTTAAACGAAAATGACTATATCGGTATCCTGAGAATAAGGTCATAAACATTGCTGCTTCTTCTCCTATTGATTCATGTCGAAATTGTATTAAATTCCAGAGACTGGTTCTAGTTGCACCTCACGTCCATTCAATTTGGATGAACTTTCATTTAGCCTGTTGTCATCGCCTTCGGAGCTCTGAAGTGAGGCCACCACATATGTGAGGTTTGGCCAGACAAGCACCACAACGTAATATAAAATAATTGGTTCTGTTATTACACCAATAATATAAAAGTTTGATATAATATGATAAAACAGTTCGATGCTAATCCAAAACATGTCGAGAAGGAGGAAAATATGATCGATCCTCGTATTATTATATTTATAGAGACTTTATTAAAAGTGCTGCTGCTGGATACGACATAATGTCTTTAATGCTTGGAAGTCGTGGACATTGAAAGCTATATTAATTCTGGCACAACTGTAATCGGGAGAGAGTAACCGGGTTGATGCCGAATATGCTATTCCTTGTATTTAATATATGAATATGATTTCTCTTTAAATGAAAATCTTATCCCTAGTGATTCTACATGGTTAAAGTTGTAGCAGGCACAGAAGAAAAATGAAATTCAAAATCAAACAAAAACTTCAGCCAAGTATTTTTGTTTTTACTAAAATAGGACCTATCACGAAATTCGTAAAATCAAGTACTCAAATTCGTAAATTCTTTATTGAAAAAAATTTCAGGACTTTTCTTATTGAAATAATATACTACTTACGAAAAACATTAATAAATAGTCGCAACATTTCCAGACAATTATTTTACTAAAACAATAATGCAAGTTATTTGTATTTGTACTGAAATTTAAGCTAATTTTTTATTTGAAACAGATAAATAATTTATTGTATTTTGGTAATAATAATACACAAAATTTCTTATTGAATCTGTAATAATTTTGTTAAAAATATATATTGAATTGAAATATATAAAGTAAATAATATTTACTAAATATAGCTAAATATTTATAAATATAGCAGCAGAGTAAGAGTAGCAGAGCGAAAGCAGCACTAATGTGTTGTTATTGGCTAGAAACATGAAAATAAGTATGTGGAGTCTGGTTAAAGTTAGACATGGTCCACACAAGGAAGCTTTTGTAGAGAAACTTTTTCTTAATTCTCTTTTGAAGTTTCCTTAATGTCCACACTTAGAAACTTATGTTTTAGAAACTAAGTGTTAATTGCATTGATACGAATGAGAAGAATAACAAAACAAACCAAAACAAGTTTCCGAGAACGGGAAACTCTGTACCGCGAGAGAGATAAATGATATTCTTTCTATTTCTCTCTCACGCAAAATCAAAAGTTTCCCAAGAAAAGTTTCCTAGTATGGACCGGCAGTTAGAAGCCATAAAAGGGAACTTCTGGTACTTTTTCGTTTAACAAAAGGTATTATTTAAATTTTCTATAATATTAAAATTAGGTATGTAAAGCCCGGATTAGGAGAGAACCCATAAAAGATACTTTTAGCATTTTCTATAATATTTAATATAGAAATTAATGAATAAAATTAAGTAATAAAAGTAAAAAACCCATAAAAGGAAAATTTTTGTACCTTTCTGCTTTCCAAAAGATATTTTTTTTAATATTCTATTATATCGAACTTTAAAACATGAAATTAAGTTTATAGACGAATACATATAAAGGAAACTTTTTGGTATTTCTTTGTTCTATAAAAAGTACTTTTTGAACATGAAATTAAGTATGTAGATATGGAAAAAGGTAAGAACTAAAAAAGTTAACTTTTCGGTAACTTTTTGTTTTTCAAAAGGTACTTTTTGAATTTTCTATAATATTGAACCTTGAAATATTAAATTAAGTATGTAGACGAGAACTCAAAATATGGAACTTTTAGGTATTTTTTTCGTTTTTCTAAAAGATACTTTTTGAATTTTCTATAATATTGAACCTTGAAGCAAGAAATTAGGTATGTAGATCCCTGATTATTTGAGAGCCAATAAAAGTAAACCTAAAAACATGAAATTAATTCAATCATAAACATGGGAGCTCAGCAATAAATGCTGCATTAGATATTGCCCCCCTTATATTTGGAGCAACAAAAAACTTTTAACAGCAAAATTTAAGTTAAGATATATCTCTTTGTATGCTAAATTATTCACTATTAGGAAACACTATTAGAAACATATTATAGTGACACATATTAGAAACTATTCTGATCAAACAAGTCAATAAAAGTTTTAAAATAAGTAGTGATATTACTGTTTGATGCGCTGATTCCAAAAATTTAAATAAAAAGGTCGTATCAGTCCTACAGTCCTTGGGACTTTAAACTATTGTCAAAGATATTCAGGTCTAAAATTTTCTAGAAGTTTTTATATTTTAAGTTTTAAAAATGTATCCAAGGATTATTTATACTGTATCTTCTTCAATTAATTTTAATAAATATAGGTTAATTAAAATAATAATAATAGTTCCAAGTACATACTTCTGTAAAAACTTCCTTTTAAACAATTTTCGTTTTGTAACAGATTTATACAAATATTTTAACGATTAAAGAAGATTCTATTAGTACCTACATTATTCATATACCAAGTGTAATCCGCATTATTCATTTGAGTGAATTTACAATGGTGGAAATCTTTTATATGCAACACAATCTCTATGGTTTGTATATTTTTACAACTCTACTCGCTCGCACACACACATACATTTATGCCCGCAAAAAAGGGTCAAGAAACAAGTTAGCAGCCAGCAATTAAACGTTTATTTATTCGCGTACTCGGGTCATTTCTCTCCGGAAAAAAAAGTTTTTTTTTTATATTTATTGTTTGCTTGTATTTTACGTAGAACGGCTCTTACAACATCACGTATTTGTACAGAAAAACTGAAAACTTTTTTTGTATATGTACGTAAGCAACTTGTTGTTTTTGTTCTTGCAATTTTTTAATATGTTACAAAACCGGAAGTTAAGTAAAATGAACAGGTTATAACGACTATGGGGACATGCTTGGGTAAGTTATAGATAGAATTGAGAGATTTAATAAAAGTTAAAAAGCAGAGAGTATGACAGGGACTTAAAGGCAAAAAACTATATGAAATCGTAGCAAACTTAAAGCATCAACTTATGAGGAGATTACCTGAACATGAAATGCTAATTACAAGGAATACTTAATTTAGTTTTGAAAGCATTAAACTGGTTCAGTTTAATTTACTACTCAATTATCTTATCAAATGCTTTCTTCCCATATTACTTTAAGTAATATACTTTCGTTTCATCTCAACTAGCCACTTCGCTAGTTACTTAACAACGCCCTTAGCCATTAACCAAAATAAATAGAGCAACTATAGTGTTCACAATGTAATGTAAACTAAAGTACAAATAAAAACTTCTTTTAGAAAAATTCTGATGCTCCACTCATTTGTTGTTTCTTTATTTATTTCTCTTCTGTTGAGTTTTAATTTTTGTTTTCTTTTTCCATTGTTTTTGTGCATGCTCAGCAACTATTTGTAAAACCAACTACAACTACTATAGAAACTACACTTTCAAACTGCATAAACTTCTCAGAGTAGTCTGAGTATTTGTCCGAAGTATTCATACCTCTTGTTCATGGAAGAGGCGCATTCATACGAGTACGGCCAACAACTTGAACACAAAACTTTCTTCATACATACGTATGTGTTGGTACGAGAATTTAACTTATAGTACTATCTGGTCTTTAAGGGGTTTTTATACAACCGCAAGTATTGTAGAGTCAGTTAACTGAAATCCGCCAAGTGTTTTATGGCAGCTATATACATACCAACACTAGAACATTTAAATGCTCACACATTTGTAAAGAATTAGGGTATTCATTTTGTGTCAAATTAGTCTTTCTCTTTTTGGGAATCCAGGTAAATAATATAAATAATTTAAACATTACACTACTCCATTTCGATCCATTCCTAGGGCTTCTACTTTTCTTAATATGTCAATGTATTGAGAACAATTTTAGAAGTTTACCATGTTCTATCAACATCAAGAGCTGATACACATACATATATAAGGGTGGCGAATATTCTGTGTATATAATTTAAACACCCTAATATACAACTTTAGGACATTGTTGACTTTATTTTTTTCCCCATTTCATTTTGGCATTTCAGTTGAGGGAAAAGTGCTTCTAACAATTTTGCAAAAAACCTTTATTGTTACTTCAAGAGCGCGTTAGTCTATAAAATGCTTTAAGAACTCTACACAAACTACAAAAATAAGAAGAAAAAAAGACTACAAAACTAATTGTTACTTTTAATCTTGTTTATATTCTAGGGTGTATAGGAGTATTTAAAAGTAAGAAAACTTACGGCGTGTTTTAGTTTTAGGAACAATTTTGTATTCTTTTTTTTTGTCTATTCATTTAATTGATTTGTTGCTAATTTAAGTGAATGTGTCAATATTGTTTGAATTTAAAAGTTTTAACGATTAAATTGTATTTAATTTTTGATGAAAAGTAAATAACAAAAAAAGGTAGTGTCTGGTTTAATGTGATGTAAATAAAACTAAAATGCTTAAAAAATAGATTAGACTTTATGCCAAACTATAGACTATGCCCCTTATTCACAAACACCATTTTTGTATTATAAAAGGTTTATAAAACAAAAATTTTATTTCTAGGGTAGCCCCCACTATAAATTATAGTTCCAACTGTGGAATACCATTCAGAATACAGAATTAAATGTAGTCTAGTCAGACTCTAAAATGGTCTGTAAACAATTAGCCCTTTCACGTAAGTTCTCGACTAATTTAGAGGGAATAGACTAGACAATAATTAACACTGTAGTCAAATCTGGGGAAAATGGTTAAAATAAATATAGTCAAAATAATATCCTATGGTTTTAACTGAAGATCATACTGCAGTCTACAGACTATTCGACTTTAGACTATAGTCCAGATAATAGATTACAGATCAAAAAGTAGACTATTGACCAGACGATTGATTTTACCCCAGACTGTAATCTTTAATTTAGTCTATAATTCAGACTATAGACGAGTTTATAGATTATACTATATTATACTATACAGTGGTCTATAGTCTATATTATAGTCTATAGAATATAGTGGACTATATAGTATATAGTCCAGACTATAGTCTAGAATGTAGACTATAATTCAGACTATATACCATTGTCCGGACTATAGACTATAATCCAGAATATGGACTATAGTCCAGAATATAGAATATTCTCCAGAATATAGACTATTTTTCAGAAATTAGTCTATAGTCCAGAATATAGCCTAGACTATAGAATATAGTCCCAGCTATATAATATAGTTCAGATTATAAACTATAGTCCAGACTACAGATTATAGTCCAAACGGTTTATGGACTATAGACCACACTATAGCTTATAGTCAAGACCCTAGTCCAAACTATAGTCCGACTTTAGATATATGTCTAGACTAAAGACATTAGGCTAGACTATAAGCTTAAGTCCAGACAATGTAAAATAGTCCAGACGATAACATATAGTTCAATCAATAAGCTATAGTTTAGTGGGGTTAATATTCCAAACTATTGATCAGACTAAGGTCAAACAATAGGCCATGCTAAAAACTATACCATGCCAAAAACTATACAGCATAATCAATAGTTAAGACAATAAACCATAGTTTAGACATAGTCCATATTGTATACCATTAACCAAACTTGGCCATAGTCCAGGCTTTAGACTATAATCCATAATGTGGACTATAATGCTGTAAGAGTCGAGTCCAGACTAGTCCACAATATATTCTTAGCCCAGACCATATTGTAAACTCTAGACTAATGTTCTGACTATAGATATTAGTCTATACTAAAGACAATAATTCAGACTTTAGACTGTATCCGAAAATTGGACTATAGCACTTTAAATTATTCAGTATAAAACATTATATAATAGCATGGACTAAGATATTGTAAGTGTAAGAATTTACACAATTCCGCATAAATTGTACAAGTATTCTCTAGCTCTAGTCTATACACATATACAAGCAAAAGTAATCTACTTTTAAAAAATTCTAAAATCTTGAATACCCATACATACAGCACACACTATGGGTCAGTATTTATACTTGTCTGCGTTTACTAGCACGTAGTAATTCTGTTATGAATATTATTTTTCAGATAACACAAACATTCTCCACAAAAAAACACGAATGTAAAAAATTAAATGCAAACAAATATAAGCAACACTACGTGATGTCAACTATGACATGAGAATAGAGAAGGAAACTATAATAATAATGAAAAAATTCAAAAAAGTGGTAAGAAGAAAAACCTAAACGAAAATAAATAACACTTGATTTATGGGTGCAGTATTTCTTTTTTAATATAAAACTAAAATTTTAAACTACAAATATTATTCTTAGTTTGTCTTACAAAAACGATATATAAAAACCATTCAACTTAATTCACAACATGTATATTGTGGTATCTAATCGTTTAAGGTTTTTCTTAAATTGAAAAAAAAAGAAAACAAAACACCTTCTTCGAATTTATCTTAAACCTACTCAAAGCAACATAATTTTATTTATGGCAACATGGTACAAAATAAAATATTCCTTTTTTAAGTAATAGACACAAACTATTAGATTATAGTTGTTTTTTTGCTTTGTTGGTTCTTTAACATTTCTGCTGATTGTGAAAAAAATCACTTCCGTTTCATTTTGTTAACGGATATTGTTTTAAAACACACATACTACTTAACATTCCTACTTTTATTTAGTGTATGAGCCTGTTTCTCTTCCTCTTTGTGCGTGTGTTTAAATTTCTGAAATGCTTCACTTGTTTGCCAAACCATAAATCTTATTTGTGCCTATGTTAGCCAAAAACTACAGAATAAAGTGGAAACGGTCGAAAAAACACAACATATCACGGCACTCAAAGGCAGCAAAATGTAAAAAACGCCTGCATATCAAAAACGCACATTTCTTTTCTTGACCACTGAACACAAAAACCTTTCAAAATACAACACGCTTAACAAATCGTTGCTGTTTTCTTTGCACTTGATTTTTTCTGTTCGTATATTTTTTGCATATTTAAAACAGAATGTAATATGTATCCATTTTGGACTTTATTTTGATAGCTGCTGATGGTGATGACATGTACGATAGTAACCTTTTTAATGAATTGGAATGTAATGTTTAGTTTTTTAAACCGTAACATTATATCTAAACTCTAATGTAGTATATAGACATGTGAACAGTTTAGTCTCTATTCTGACAATAGTCCAGTATGTCCTATAATCTGTTCTACATTGTAAACTATATTCTGTACAATAACATAGTATAGTCTAGTCTATAGTCTAGTCTATAGTCTAGTCTATAGTCTAGTCTATAGTCTAGTCTATAGTCTAGTCTATAGTCTAGTCTATAGTCTAGTCTATAGTCTAGTCTATAGTCTAGTCTATAGTCTAGTCTATAGTCTAGTCTATTGTCTAGTCTATTGTCTAGTCTATAGTCTAGTCTATAGTCTAGTCTATAGTCAAGTCTATAGTCTAGTCTATCGTCTAGTCTATCATCTAGTCTATAGTCTTGTCTATAGTTTAATCCATATTCTTGTCTATAGTGTAGACCATAGACTAGATTTTTTTATATTTTTAGTCTAAAGTTTAGTTTATAGTCTAGCTAATAGTCTAGTATTTATTCTAGTATATAGACCAGATAATAGACCAAACTTTTTCTATAGTCTAGTCTATAGTTTAGTTTACAGTTTAGTGTACAGTCTAGTCTATAGTCTTGTCTATAGTCTATTCTGTAGTCTAGTCTATAGTCTAGTCTGTAGTCTAGTCTATAGTCTAGGCTAAAGTCTAGACAATTGTTTAATCTATACTCAGTTTTTAATCTATATTATTGTCGAGTCTATAGTCTAGGATATTGTGTAGTGTACAGTCTAGTGGACTATAATCTAGTCTAGACTCTAATATGGTCTTTAAACTGGTCAATTAAATTAAGCTGGTGTAATCTAAAGTCAGGGCTATAGTCTAGTCTATAGTCAGGACAACTGTGTGGTCAATAGTCTATAGCGTGGACTGTTGCAGTTTTTCTCCAGTGAGGATTTCCACCAAAGGAAGGACATTCTTTTAGAATTGTGCAAAGATCGTCTTGAACATTTAAAAACATTTGTCCAAACATATTTTTGTATGTTATAAAGTAAATTAATAAAAGTTGTAGTAGCACACTTGGCTATTTTTTTAATCAGATCACCAACGCTACGGCATGCTATTTATATGTTTTTAATGTACACATACATCCTTAAAAGTGCAACAGTTTTTACACAATAGACACTAAAAATAAAACCTAGTATTTAGCAACTGACTTATAATAAACTAAAATGCAATTGTTTTGGAGTTACTTTTTGCAGTTACTTTTTATGGTATTTTTTTTCAGAAGTTCTAAGAATTAAAATTTACTAAAGTTATTTAATTTATAGTTACAGAGCTGTTACGCATTTCTATTAAAGTTAAGGAAAGCAGGTGAAATTAAGAGCTATAAATAACCTAAAAACTTCTTTAAATTCATAGACTTCAAAAAATGTATAGTTTGTATACTTACAGAAATTACAAAACTCATTAAAGGTGTAGGGTATACCGTTATAGTACGGTGTGCATTATCCAATTGTGTTGATGTTAATTTGTACTACACTCATCTAGATTCATATCATGTCGATATAAATTTTGCGCTCACGTTACAGCTCAAGATCTCTTCTCTACTCTAGCTATGGTCCAAGGACAAAGCCATTTGAAAATTATCCTTATGCTTCAATTTTCTAGCATCTCTACGAAAACTGATGACTTTTTCGATTTGATTTAGCTAAACAACAATTTTCAACATAAATAATATTAAATGTTCTAGTATCTCAACAAAAATCTTCCAAACTTATAGTTTTATAAAAGAAGGCCCTCATTTGACCCTTTTGAAAACGAATTAAAGATCATAATTCACTTATAAACACTAATAGGTAGGTAGGTATATCAACCATGCCCGACTATATATTTATTCTTATATCCGGAAATGTATCTAATGTATCTAAGTATTATCAGTTCAAACAAAAGCTAGACTTAGAGAAACGTAATTTCGTAAAGTTCTGGGTAATTTTATGATACCCTACAACAATATTAAAATATTAAGTGTTTACTAGGGATTTCATTTATAAAATTATGAGACCCTCCACCACCATCAATTGCGATAGAGAGTATAATATTTTGTCATTCTGTTTACAACACTGAGAAATATTAGACTAAGACCCAAAAAAAGTATATACATATATTCTTGATCCTTATGAAATTATGAGTCGATTTAGATATGTCCGTCTGTCTGTCAGTATAAAAAACGCTCACGTTAAAACTAAGCAATTGAACTCCATAAAACTTCTCTGCCGAAAATAATTTACAGGCCTATTACATATTACCCAATTAAAATATTTATACAAAATTTGCCACAAATATTACTTTTATATGTAGGAATTTTACCGTAAATTTTTCATGAAAGATTCATAATTGGTCATAGTTTCCATGTGAAAATCACTTTAAAGTCCATAACTCATTAACAAATTAATATATTCATTCAAATTTTTTACTTTTGTTTTGCCCACAATTGGTCACACCTCCCATAAAGTTCCCTTACCGAAACTCACTTTAAAGTTTATTATTCATTAAATAATTAGAATATTTCTACAAAACATGACGTCGGAATAAAGCACTTTTGTTTGTAAATATACAAATCATTCTCCATATCGTTACATAATAAGTCATAGCGAACGTATGAGGTCCACATTCAAAACTCAATAATTATTTTTCTGAACCTAATCAAAATTAGTTTCACACATGCATAAATGTTAGTACCCTTCCCAGCAAAATCTTTACTTACTCGGTAAGTAGGCAAGTAATATTAGAGAAAAGTGTAAGTAGTTACTTTTTGGGTGAATAACTACTTATTTTTGTTCGACGATGACCAACAAATAACGGGCTACAAATCTCATTACAGTTATTTTTTATGTTTGCTAGTCTACTACTCAATGCCCCATTAATGGAATGGTTTTCATACAAATGTAAATATGAACATTTCTTGAAAATTTTCCAAATACGACTACAGTTAGAAACACTATGTAATTCCTTATTAGACTTACGCTATAGATAATTGACTATAAATTCCTATCAAAAAAATTAATTTATGTTATTGACAACGACAACTCATTACCATGTAATGTACGAAATAACTACATTACCTACAATACTCGTTACCAAAATTTGAAAATATTTTATTGGATTATTACGGAAACAGTTATCTAAAAATAAGATAGTTAAATGGGTTTTAATAAAAATAATCTTGCTGGTGGAGGGTATTTAAGATTCGTCACAGCGGAATATATCACTTTAACTTATTGAAATGTCAAATCAGAAAGTTTTTGCTACTGAATGAATCAGACAAAGTGTTTTGTTATTGGAACCTAATTTTGGTTATACCCCTACTTGGGTTAATTTTCTATCAGGATTTCGACTTTCTGCTTTAATAGATTTATTATCTAATCATTAACTAGATTAATTTAAAACTTTCATTCTAAAATGTAGATATTTAAGATTTAAGGTGTTAAAAATTCACATTGCTTCTAAGTCATAAATCGTATATGTATACATACATTTTTATATATTGTACATATTTTTATATGTAATAGATGCATTTTTTCCTTTTTCTATAAAGATAAAATATTTTCCTTTAAGAAACGACTGACTTAGACAGTTATGGGAATGTAATTTTTTTTTTTTTTGGATCCAGAATAAGTCCTTTAACAGACATTCATGCATGATGATGATACACTATATAGACAAACATTACTTCATAATAACATATGTATAGTGAGTAGTACTTGTAAGTACGGAATTATACATTAACCCAACAGTTTTAGAACAAGTCTATCTATAGTTTTCAAAGATTATTTGTTGGTGATTAAAATTTAACTATTTGGGTCATTTGTAGCATCCAAAAGTAATAGTTTTCAATTTGTAATTGATCAAATATATAATAGCTAATTGTGTATATATTCAGAGCTAGTATTGACAAGTAAAAGCACAGCCAGCACAAACTGCCGGGTACATATTTGAGTATAAATACTTACATACTTATAACACTAGTAGAGTTATTAAATATTTTACAACTATTGTACATTCATACACATCTATGGAAAATGTCTAAATGGTAAAGTAGTTTGTAGTAGAATATTTTACCAAATGAAGAAATCTTGCAATAGTTACAAAATCATACTTGAGAAAATGCCAATTTCTTAACCGACTACCAGACACCGTGGTATCTTATAATGAAAATATCTGCAGTTGAAAATGTTGTAAAAATTGTAAACACCCTAATGCATATATTGTTCGTTTGTACTCTTTATCGTACATATATACTTTTATAGAAAAGAAACTAATTTGAAACGAATGTTAGAAATGTAATAACTGACGACTCTAGTTCTAAGTATAAAATTCTCCTTATACTTAAGTGGCTTTTTAAAAAGTGTAAGTAACATTTATAACCAACATAGAAATGTTATTGGAAGTGTTAACAAATATTTCTACATCTTGGGCTTGAAGACTGCATATAATTTCTTAATACATATACTTTACATCCGTTTAAACTTCGTGATATTATTATACCCTATAACACTATAGTAAGTAGGGTAATATGCGTTTGTGCTGATGTTTTTAACAACTAAAAATATACCAATCGGAATATTTTTCTGAGCCGATTTACCTATACCCGTCCTTCTGTCCGTCCATGTAAACCTTGTAATCAAACTACAGGTCGCAATTTCGGAGATAACTCAAGGAAATTTTGCACATGATCTTTTATGGTATCGTGAACAAAGCCTATTGAAAATGGTTAAGATCGGTCCATTATTTCGCCTATCCCCCATACAACTGAACCCCCGAATAGGACATTTAACATTTGTAATCAAACTTCAGGTCGCATTTTTGGAGATAATTCAATGAATTTTGGCACATGATCTTTAATTGGTGCCATAGACGAAGCCAGTTGAAAATGGTTTACATCGGTCCATTATTTCACCTAGCGCCCATACAACTGAACCCGCTTAAGTATGTATATCTGGGGCAAGGTACAATTTAACTTAAATGCTTTATTATAGCAACTAAATCACGTTATATTTTTGTAAAAGATGTAGAGTATTATATGGTCGACCTAGCCCGACTATAATTTTTAACTTGTTAAAATCTGTTTTATATCTTCTTGCAGGAGAGTTGAGAAGAGTTTGATCTACTCACGTATTATGGGGACATTGAGATCCCTGTAAATATTACGAATGTGAATGTACACCGGCACCTGTTATTGTCCTTAACAGTGGTAAAAGCTTTTTTGCGTTTTTTAACATTAGATGAGGAGGTTGTTCCCCATAGCTGCCGTAAGACCATATTAAGTTAATGATAGTCTTGTACAAAAGTACTTTGTACTTTAAGTACAAAGTTTAACATGGTGGCGTCATGTTAAACGGCGATCAAGATGGCTCTGTTTTCTCTGTAACGCCAATGTGAGACTGAAGTTGTTTAGAAGATATTGATGCGGTATCGTCAGCATACTTATGTCAGTCAGTGAGCTTTTCGGCAATCTGCTGGATAAAAAAATAGATTGGACCTAGAATACTCCGCTGGGGTATTCCAGTAGATACTTTACGACGTGAAGAGATTTTTGGGTTTATAAACATTCGCAGGTAGTAATGTTTTATAGTTTTCTGTATAAGCCCATCGTGCTAGACTTTATCAATAGATTGAGAAATATCTATTCTAATGATTAGCAATATTGCGTTTTTCTAAAACCGAACTAATGATCAGGAATAATGCAATTATCGTTAAGTTGTACTATAAGTTTTCCAAGCAATAATTTTTCAAGAAGTATTGAGCTAATGGGGCGTATGAAGTCACTTGAGTGACATCCTTTTCCGGTTTTGGTATCATCATATACAACTATACAAGATAGTTGTATATGTTCCATGAGATAGGAATGTACCCAATATGTAGCATCGCGTTTAAGACGATCAAGGGGAGGCTCGTAATGTTTGAGCCTTATTACTCTACACCACTAGTATGGCCATTCGTTTGCAATGTTACCAGTTTAGGCAGTTTACCAGTTTGCCTTAACCAGTGCCTCTGGTGGGAATCGAAACCACCGCCTTCGGTCTGCCAGACTAGAACACTAACCACTAACCTACTAGAGGCAACTTTAATTGTCATATAAATATGTTATAAATTTAATTAAATTTTTAATTGATTCAATTGGCTTTTTTATTGGTTAAATCATCAGGCGGGTAGGTTGGTCAATGGCGCGAACAGTCAAGTAGAGTAAAAGAGATGTAATATTGTATACTGTTAGATCTACCCTGTAACCGTGAGAAGTTTCAAGATTTCGTTAAGCATAAAGCCAGATATCTTACCAATGTTAGATATGAAGTAACTCCCAAGAAAGCGTTTTCTCTTAACAGCTAGAGCATAGCATTTGCAGAGAAAATTGACGACTGTTTCCTCCTTTTCCCTGTCCTTGTAACTGCGGCAATGTTCATTAAAGGGGAGCCCAAGCAGACTTGAATGTCTGCCTAGCACCCAGTGTCCTGATATTACTACTATCAACCTTGATATCTTCCATATACTTCGGTTTATAAGCTGTCGTGTGCGTTTTTAATTGAAGGTCACAATAGCTTGCAGGGACATAAACAAGGGTGATGTCTGACAAGCGACCTAGTCTTGACGTAACCTTCTTTAATATTGTAACCTTCTTTAATGACTTAGTTAATTTTTAATAAATATTTTAATCAATTCATTTGATTAATGAACTTGATATTTAACTTGTTGCACCATTAAAATGGCTTTTGTACCAACTTATGTAGTCGACCTAGACTGATTTATATTTTCTCATTCGTGTTTTACTTTTTTGAAACAGAAATATACTTATATATACTCTTCTATATACTTTATTGTGTTTTATCAATAAGTTATTTATTAAAGAATACAAGAATTGAAATGAATTTGTATGATTTTTTTCGGTACTTTTCTTATATACAGTACATATGGTATGTAGATATGTATGTACATTTGAATTAGTTTGTATTTTTGTTTTTGTTTGTATTTCATATATTCATAACTTTATTGCATGTTATTCTCAATTTATTTATTATTAATGTTTTTATTATTATTATTTTGTAAAAATTCTGTCAATCATAAAAATTATACAAAATAAAATAAATGGGAGACAAAAATAATAAGAAAATGAAATAATAAAATAGTAGTAATATGTACATATTAAAATATTACATCCATAGGTATTATGAAAATAATTGCTTCCTCTATTGAATTCAATGTTACAATTGTTACACGAAAATTTAGGAAAACTATATAACAAAAAGTTTTATTAATCAGATTAAAACATAGTTTCTTCCCCTCTTTTTATAAATACATATTATTGAAAATAGTGGCAACACAATAAAATTAATTATCTTTCTGATTTTAAATCTTAAGCAACTTTAGTGTATTTGTAATGAAGTTTGTAATATCCATAGTTGAAGCATTTCCTTTGTTAAATTGTTCGTAAACCCATAAAATTATATATAATCTGGATTCTTATTAAATTCTATGACGATCTAGCTATGTCCGTCCATCTGTTCGTCTGTTTGTCTGTTGTAAGATCTAAACGAGAGAAAATAGAGAGCACAAGTATATTTCATTTATAAGCAATTTTTGTTAACGGGCAGTATCGGACAATGTGTTAGACCCATACAAATGGCCCTCTTGCTGAATATAATGAGCATCGGTCTAAAACTGACTCCCATTTAAGGTCTCATTCAGAAAATGTCTTTAACGTTTATAACAAATTAAAAGCACGAGTAATAATATATAACGGGTTCGTGTTTTATATCAAGCAAAATCTCTCTTCCGATTACAATAACGGTCGGTTTATAATGCACCCCGAATAATAAGATCTCCTTCAGAAAAGGACAACACATAGATGAAATTTTGATTGTCCCAGCCTAAACATAGAAGTTCTATTCCATTTTTATACCCTTCACCTTCGTGAGAAGGGTATATATAAGTTTGTCATTCCGTTTGTAATTTCTATAATATAATTTTCCGACCCTATAAAGTATATATATTCTGGATCCTTATAGGTAGCGGAGATGATTAAGCCATGTCCGTCTGTCTGTCTGTCTGTATGTTTGTTGAAATCAGTTTTTAGAAGACCCCAGATATCTGCGAGATCCGAATCTTCCATAATTCTATCAGACATACGACCGGCAAGAACGCTATTTAAAATCAGCAAAATCGGTCCATAAATAACGGAGATATGAGCAAAAAACCGAGACAACCTCTGAGAATTTCATATAAAATTTAGATTTTTTATTCATGCTCAGACAGAAACTGCAAAAAACAAAAACAAAATACATAACAATACGGTAAATATTGTTATTGTAATTTGTTTATAAAAGCAAAGCAGAGCAAGAGCAGCAGAGCAAGAGTAGCAGAGCGAGAGCAGCACTAATGTTTTGTTATTGGCTAGAAATATGAAATTAAGTATGTAGAGCCTGGATTAAGTGAGAACCTATAAAAGGGGACTTTCTGGTACTTTTTCGTTCTTCAAAAGGTATTTTTTGAAATTTCTATAATATTGAACCTAGAAACATGAAATTAAGTATGCATGGCCCGGATTAAGTGAGGACCCAAACAAGGGGAGTTTTTGGTACTTTTTCGTTTTTCAAAAGGTACTTTTTGCAATTTCTACAATATTGAACCTAGAAACATGTAATTAAGTATGTATGGCCCGGATTAAGTGAGGACCCATAAAAGGGGACTTTTTCGTTGTTCAAAAGGTACTTTTTGCAATTTCTACAATATTGAACCTAGAAACATTTAATTAAGTATGTATGGCCCGGATTAAGTGAGGACCCATAAAAGGGGACTTTTTGGTACCTTTTCGTTCTTCAAAAGGTACTTTTTGCAATTTCTACAATATTGAACCTAGAAACATGTAATTAAGTATGTATGGCCCGGATTAAGTGAGGACCCATACAAGGGGACTTTTTGGTACTTTTTCGTTTTTCAAAAGGTACTTTTTGCAATTTCTACGATATTAAACCTAGAAACATGTAATTATGTATGTATGGCCCGGATTAAGTAAGGACCCATAAAAGGGGACTGGTTGGTACTTTTTCGTTTTTCAAAAGATACTTTTTGCAATTTCTACGATATTAAACCTAGAAACATGTAATTAAGTATGTATGGCCAGGATTAAGTGAGGACCCATGAAAGGGTACTTTTTGGTACTTTTTCATTCTTCAAAAGGTACTTTTTGAAATTTCTATTATATTGAACCTAGAAACATGTTATTAAGTTCGTATATCCCGGATTAAGTGAGAACCAGTAAAAGGGGACTTCTTGGTACTTTTTCGTTCTTCAAAAGGTACTTTTTACAATTTCTACAATATTGAACCTAGGAACATGTAATTAAGTTTGTATGGCCCGGATTAACTGAGGACCCATAGATGGGGACTTTTTGGTACTTTTTCGTTCTTCAAAAGGTACAAAAGGCTTTAAACACATCATGGTGAAGGGTATATAAGATTCGGCACAGCCGAATATAGAACTCTTACTTGTTTTAGATACATATATGTGGTTTAAATATTAACACGATCAGATAGTTTTAGATCTTTTTAATTTGGTGAGATTCCATCTATTAGAACTCGTATGGAGCGATTGCTAAGAAAGCAAGATACCAATTGCACCCACAATTGAATGGGTGTAAAGCCGGTGTAGTTAAATTCACTAGGCAAGGAAAATACATGACTTCATTAACTACTTCTGCGATAGAATTATACTGGGAGGTAAACCATACCAGTTGCAAAAGAGCAACGAAAGCTATCACATCGCATTAGCGCAACTAAGATGGCCTAGTATTAGGCGAGAATAATTGACACCATTTAAGATATGTTCAACATCTTTTTAACTGCAGGGAAAATTTAACTCAGCTAGATCCAGAATCCATTTAGACCCAGTTATCGCCAAAATTGTGAACAGAATGACACCAGTTCTAGCGACGAAATACCCGTACACAGAGGGGAAAAACGTTAGAAAATAACCAAAATTTATACAATCCGTTGTCATAAATGAGATAACCACGTTTATTAAAATTTGGAAAACGGATGTGTATAAAATTTATAAAACACCCAGTTATCATGATGCAATGACAACGCATCGTTGTCATTGCATCAAAACATTGTTGTCAATTCGATTACGTTTTGTATCGCTTTAGATATGTAACGTTGAGATTTCGACAACAAATCGTTGTCATTTCAACAACGGAAAGTTCTGGTTGACTTTGGTAAAACATTTCCCCTTATTTTGTAAAACACCTTCATACAAATTTTTGAAAATACAAAAACAATTTATATGAAAAATGAAGTGAAGTTATTTTGTTTTTGTTGTTTGTTTTTTTATAGTTTTGTTGTTGACTTGAAAGTATTTCCATAACTAGTCCACAAATTTTTTTTAAATTGTACATAATTATTTTCCTATTGCTAATTGTCGTATGTACCTAATCATTTAATTTTCCAATAATTTTTAACGTCATTATTAACATTCTGCAGTTTTAAGTTTAAAAAAAAACTTCAAAAATAAATTTCCTTAACATCAACAATTACATTTAACATTCATTCAATCTTTGCTCTCTATAGACTTTTAAAAGTAAAAACAAAATGATTTGTTTGTTGCCAAATGTTATTGATGGCTAATAAAAACTTCATGTTTGTCTCCCAAAGTTTATGTCTGGTAAATTATAGTGCCGTTGTTTGGTTTTATTTATATTTGTGTGTGTGTTTGTTTCTATACATCCTTTTTGGAATACTGTTTTATAAACTTAGCTATCTCTATGTGATTGTAGGTAGGTATGTATGTATTGTGTTATATTAAAATAAACACGTACAAATAAATATATATTATACGATTTGTTTATATGTACATATATCGGTTAGAGTTTCCTCTTGATAAAGTTTTAAGCAGAAAGTGTCATTGTTTAAATGAAAATTGACTTAATACATGGTTCAGCTGTTAGCTTCTAGATTCTGGCTGTATATCGTTCAAACTTTAAGTGATCTCAAAAGGCACTTTAATGCTCCTCGGCTTTAGATTCATAATTTCGGTATATTAATGAACTTTTCAGGTTTTCTTATCGTTTAGAAACCAATTGATCGGTCATGCTTGAAAGCAAACAATTGCTGAACATTGATCAGTGATCAAAATTGAACACGGCTTAATTTTTAGGCAGCTACAATATTCCGACCGCATTAAAGGAGCTCCCTACCAAGTAAACACTCAGAACCTACCGTTTCGTACACACCCAGCAGTTCGATCGGACAGATCCAAACAACTTATTTAACCTACCACTTATGGTTACCCCTAGCCACCAACCAGGTCCAGGTGACAAGCTTTTTTAACATGTGCCTAACCTACGAAGAAGCCAATCGACATCCCATAGATTACGAAAAGTGTTTAAGTGTCCACTCTCTCTCTTACAAAGGGAAGGCTAAAGTAACAATTATATTGTGTTCAAAGAGTACATTCGTGATGAAAGATGAATTAGAGCCAACCAGGTGATTATACTTTAGACAATTGGATGCATTAAACCTTTCTAGATCTGCTGGGTAATGTTGCAAATACATTAATACATATGTATGTGTGTATATACGTGTAAATGCCTAAAATATTTTGTACTTGCTTAAACTGGCACTGTTTTACTTTGGCCAAATCCCCAGAGTTATAATGACTCAATAAATGAAATTTTGCTAATGTTCGAAATTTATGGGGTTCCAACAAAATTTGGGTTAAGTTACATTTAACTTGTGCAAACACATACAACATTATAAGCAAACATACTTATACACAAACAAACTATAAATCTTTATACAAATACATACATAGTACCTAAATACAGAACGTTATAAAAACGAAATTTAGTAGATAACTTTATACTATGTGGACAACTTTTACCTGTAAAATGTTAAATTTTTTTCTTCATGCTGCTGCTGTTGTTGTTAGTAAAAGTAGCAAAAAAAAACAAAACAGCAACAAAATATTATATTACCATGGGTCAATTTGCAACAATAAAAGATTATATTGTTATGGCTTGTCCTTTTATTTTTGTTGCCCATTTCGGTTGGAATATTAAACTAATATTTGTTTTACCGATCAAATGACATTAAGCAATAAATATAAAATTTCTATACATGTTAAAATGTTTTTGCTTTTTTTTCTTAGTTTATTTTTTTCTTTATGTTTACGGTTCACAAATTATTTTGTTTTTGGGGTTGGTTTAATTAAATATTGCAAATTAAAATGAAATTTTGAAAAAAGACTAGAGAATATGAAATTTGTAAAATATTAAATTTCATAAATTAGTTCAATAAAAGTTTAGGTTTTAATTAATGGTATATTTTAGAAAGTGAAAAATAAATTACTAATTACTTAGAAATATTAAAAGAATTTCAGGAATAAAATTTATTATATTTACTATTTTATACTCCGCAAATAGAAAAATTGTAAAACTCCAGAAAACAATACTTATAACTCAATTTAAGTTTGTCTTGAATTCTCATGCTACACCTCTAAGGAATATAATTTGAATGATACTAAAAAACCATATACATAGCTATTTTACCAACATTAGTCTATTGTAACTGTATTCTACAAATTCATTGGAAAATTAGAAATGTACAGATTTCCGAGGCTTAAATGAAACCTATTTATATTTTTAATTCCACAAAAAAGATATTTAAGATATTCATTCACTCTTGATCTTCAACGTGGCATATTTTATTTTCTCTCTATCTCACCTCACCACTTCTATCCGACTTAAAATACAATATAACTCTCATGTATGGGACGGTGTTTCAAAGTCAAGTTTGAAACCCTTTTTTGTACGGCTGCTTGGCCGCGTACAAGTTTATTAAAGGTTATAGTAACCAATTGATGAAATGAAATGTGTTTTCTGATATAAGGGAACTTCTTATCGAAACCCGCACATTCACACAGAATAATCGCCAATCATCATTTGTGGTCGAATCGGCCTATGGATTGCACTATAGAGAGAATTTGTTCTTAAGTCATACTGTTTATATGAGGGACAATCTTTCCCCCTACAAGGCGTTCCTCACATTTCCAATGTGAGTGGATTTAATTGAATTCCTTTGCGTGCCAGAAGCTCCAAGATGTTAAATTGAAAACAAGTAACTGTACAACGTTCCAGTAATAGTTTGGTTAGAAACAGATATCACATCTTAACTGTAGTACCAAACAAGGTAAGCACTCTTTTAGTTTGTTCTTTGCAATGTTTCGTAAATAACCAATACACCCTCTCCTGCCACAATGGTTATTGAAAACATTCAATCCGCAAAGATTTATCACACAGGGCTTTCATAAAGATGTGCATCATATTGCTCATTGTGGATCGAGTTGGTTGAAACGCCTACGATCACGAGAAGTCAAGTCTTCTTGTCAAGGTTTTTCTAATTGGACCGCATTTCACTATCCTCAATCGGGCCATAGAGAATGCGGACCAAACCAAATCGTCAGCCTTCAAAGGAGAATCAACTTCTCCAGTAGTTCCCACAACTAAAGATTGAATGTAGGAATAAAACTGAAATTTGAACTGTCAACAGGACACATACAGTAAAATCGCCAATTGCTGTCAAAAGCATGGGTGATTATATGTCAAAAATGCTGTATAAATATTGGTACCAAATTCATGTTTTGTCCGCTTACTTCCTAATAGAGCTGAATTTCTATAAAGTAACAGACTCACATACAATGAAAAGATTTGGAGCCGAATATCTATATCATGACAATCACAGGGGAACTATAACGAACTATTAGTTCGAGTCGAAAAATTGCCTAAAACTTCTAGAGAGTATACTACCGGACCTGAAAAGCAAAATATCCAAACATTAATGATCGGCATCCTTAGTTATTGATTTTATCGATTTTGTCATTCCGTTTGTAACACATCGACGACGATCTAGCAATGCCTGTCCGTCTGTCTGTTGAAAGCACGATAGAGTCCGAACGGAGAGCTAAAGACTTGAGATTTTTTGGCATTGACAATAGACAATTTCGGTCCACGTTTTCGTATAGCCCTCATACAAGTAACCCAAAATTTTTGTATGAGAAAAGTTATCCTTACTTAATTTTATGAGGAACGCTCCATAATTCACCGTGCCCCTCTTGTATGGTCCCCTCCAAAAAATGACTTTAACGCCCATTACTGACTAAAAAATACGATTTTAGTGGTGAAGTTCGATAAATGTAAGTAAGTTTCTTAACCGTTTCAAGCACAAGACTAAAAATGGAAAAAGTGTTTTCGAAGGATATCGCAGGATATTATCCTTTTTTATTATGTAGAGACATCAAATTCTAAAGAAAACTACTTAATTTTCTTTGGAAACAACCATTTACTGTAGCCGTGTACTCAAAATTACGCCCAAAATCGAGAACAAAATAAAAAATCTTGGGACACCTGTGTCCCGTATATGCGAAAGAGTTAAGAGCAAAAATCGATCAACCGAATTTTATGAGGATCGGTCTATAATTAACCATACCCCTTTATAAGGTCCCCCTCAGAAAATGACTTTAACACTCACTACTGGCTTTAAAATACGGCTATAACGCTGCAATTCGACACAAGTACAAATCACTTTATAGAAGTTTATGAGAACCAGTCCATATTTGACCTATAGTAAGTAGTCCACATTCATTAACTTTAAGGCACATTATTGGCTTAATAATGCGAATATAGCTATGAAATTCACAACACTCTTACTTGTTTCGTTTGATGTTGGAATACATTTGGAAGAGAAAAGTCGCCCGGTGTTTTTTCAGAAAAATCATGGTTTATAATAGGAGGTTGCTCCTATATAAATCGCACTTCTGTGTAAACTTATAAAAATTTCTGGAACCTCTAATCGAAAAATTATTCAAATTCTGATTTAACAATTTTCAATTCATCCGTAGAAAATATACAAAAGCCACGTTAAATAAATAGTAAAAAAATTGAAACAAATATTTAGATAATATAACCCTGGGTTTTAATTTTCAAGAGCACTTTTGGCTGTTAATTGAGGTTGTATTTTGTTTCTATTGTCTATTTAAGTGCCAGCCATTATTGTTGAAAGTATGTTTGTATGTATGTAGTTTGATTGATTGAAATGTATGTGTATATTGATTTTATTATTGCTGATTTTTTAATTAAATGTTTAAATGAAAAAAAAAACGTTGATTTCTATTGTATGTAATTGTTTTTAACAATAAATGTGTATAAAACGGAATGACTTGTAGCAGTTTTTTAATAATAATTATTTTTTAAATATTTAGGGTATTCATTGAAGAGTTTAAACTTCATACAGATAAGCTTATTTGAGCAGTGAATGCAGAAAATCCACATAAGTACTCAAACCATACTATGTTTACTGTAATAATGTATTGTTATCAAAAATATTGTTAAAATCTAATTAAAATTTTTATGTTTATTTCATATGTTGTTGATAACAATACATTGTTATAGTGAACATAGTATAGTTGTAGATATCATGTCAAATCATGTTCTTTCTCTCTTAATCATACAGATTATATCGATTTTGAACGAAAATGTAATCACATTAAATCCTAATATGATGATGTACAACAATATTATGATAAATAGAAAAAATAAGATGAAATATTCCAACTGTATTTAATCATAAAATGATATTTTAAAACTTGTACAATAACTGTAGTAACCATAATATATTTCTCTTACTTATAACATGTTTACCACAATCATGCTTTTTTCTCTGCATGTAGATTGATATTAAAACTTTAAAGATTATTATTGTTTAAAACCACTTACTATCCTTAATAGTTTCAAATAACTTCTTACCTGAAATAGAAAAGAAAAATATTTTAAATAAAGTTTTTAAATAAGTAAATCAAAATATTAATTTTAAAATTTCATAAACGCTTTCAAGCAATTTCTATTCAACATAGATTTTAGTTTAGTTGAAAAAATATTTTAAACAACTCTTGAAGCCAATCACAAAAGTGTTATTTTTTTAAAATAAATATTTTATTTGTGCAATTTTTTGGTTTTTTTGTGTGTGCCAAACCAATAGAATTGACACCCTCTCAAGTTGTGCGTGTGAATATCAAATTTGAAGAATTTCAAAAGAACAAAAACAAAACACATACATACACATGTATGTACACTAAAACTAAACGAAATTTCTTATTTCCGTTTGAGTGATTTTAGCAAATTCAATCAGTCTATTTATGAATGTGAACATGTTTATTCTGCTGTTTACTACACAAACGAACATGTCAAAATATATTAGGGGTAGGTATAAGCATTTTTAAATCGGATTAAATCTTAAAACTTTGTTAGTTAACTAAACAAATTAATATATATTTTTTAAAACATTAAAACCTTTTTTAGTCTAAATCAGTATTTTTAAAAATTCCTTTATTCCTTAATCCATCTAATATTGTCGCTACTACCAAAACTGCATGCTATTTCAAAACTTGTTACTTAAAAATGTACACAGACACAAAAATGTATACAAAAACAAGTAGGAAAGTATAGTCGGGCATGGCCGACCATATAATACCCTACACCATGAGTATATTTTTACAATTTTTACTTTTATAAAATTTTTATTTTATTGTAAAGAAACTTTTATGTTGAATATTACCATAATTCCAAAATATTTAAGCCATTTATTGATAAAAAACTAAAATTTCTAAATGAGGCTTTATATAGGTCAAATATGGGCCGATCCTCGGTAAATTTGGGAAAAGGATATATTTCTAAATAACAGTCAGTTTTGTTGAGTTTCATTGCGATACAAATGGTTACAAGTCAATTTTAGACGTTTAAGTCATTTTTTGAAGGGGGGTTTGTATGGGGGCTAGGGTCAAATATAGGCCGATCCTTACGAAAATCTGCGGTATCATTTATACTTATATAAAACTTATTTATGCCAATTTTTAGAGAGATAGCAGAATATTTGACGTAATTATAGCATAAAAAGTTCAAATCGGGAGGTACGGTTGTATGGAGGCTAGGTGAAATAATGGACCGATTTCAACCATTTTCAATAGGCTTCGTCCTTGTGCCAAAAAACATGCTTGGTCCAAATTTCATCAAATTATCTTGAAAATTGCGGCCTGTACCTTGCGCACAAGGTTTACATGGACAGCCAGCCAGCCGGACAGACGGACGGACGGACATGTCTTAATCGACTCAAAAAATGATTCTGAATCGATCGGTATACTTTAAGGTGGGTATTGGACCAATATTTTTGTATGTTACAAACATCAGCACAAACGTATAATACCCTCCCCACTATAGTGGTGTAGGGTATAACTAAAATAAGTGTATAGATTTAAAAACAAACTGCAGAAATCCTAAAAGAATGCTTTAACATATAAAAAATGCGAAAAAAGATTTCCTGCTAACAAGCTAAAAATTCAATTTTCCACATTTGTTACGTCTCTTCCATTAAAACACTAGAGTTACATGTTTCATGGTTCACTGTCATACAAAACCAAAAAAAAGCTAAATCACAAAGTATTGAGTTTAAAAGAGTAAACTAAAAGAAAATTTTTAAAATTTAGTTAAGCCATGTATTAATACATATGTATATCCTCCAAATATTTAGATCTAAATGGAGTTAGAAAATATTTTTGTATTATTAAAGCTAGAAGCTTTTAATGTAATCTATATGATAAACCTGAAGGTCCGCGCACACCTACACTTTTTCGAATTCTACGCTTCTGTCAAAGAAGTAATATTAATAAAATTGTATACTGCTTAGGATGCTTTAACAAGTAGAATGCTTAAAGAAAATTTTTAAAATTTAGTTAAACCATGTAGTAATACATATTTACTTCCCCTAAATATTTAGATCTAAATGGGGTTAGATAATATTTTTGTACTATTAAAGCCAGAAGCTTTTAATGTAATCTATATGATAATACTGCTTAAGGATGCTTTGACAAGTAGAATGCTTAAAGTAGATCTAATTTCTAGATTTATGGCGTCACAAGGTGCTTACGTTTAAGAAGCATAGAATGCGAAGTTATGAAACGCGTAGTGTGGACATTTGTATTATGTTTCGCACTTTCTGGTTTTTTAAATTATAGATATTGGTGAATAGGACTGTCCTTTTGACCAACTGCATTATTGAACTTCCTAAAAAGTAGTTCTACATAGTTAAAGAGCAATCTTGCTTTCATACACACGTACCATTCCACATTGCAAAAAATGTGTCAGATATCTTCATTGTCACCTGTTCTTTTGAATTGTAACACTATTGCCAAATACACAATCTTCGTGGTTGCGTTGTATGTAGTATGTGTAACCTACATACGCTACTATAGTAGATTGGATTGGGTATTAAATGTTTTTGCTGATGTTTGTAACACTCAAAGATATTGGTACTACACCTTAAGTATAACAATCGACTAATAATTAAAATCGATCCATTATTAAGTCTAGAGTCAATACAACCGTACCCCTCTCTAATAGGACTTTTGAGCTAATAATTATGTTCTTCTATCTCTTCAAAATTCGGTAAAACGTAGTTTTATATAAAGACTAAATGAGACTCCTATGAATCTTGCCCCTTGAAGGTCAAATGGTAACAGTCAAAGAATGAAACAATAGCAAACATCCTTTCCATTAGATTTTGATTCATTCAAACCTTTGAATGATTAATTTTATTCTTATGTTCAATATTAAAATACTATGTTAAAAACGAAAAAGTAACAAAAGACCTTATTTTAGGTTAGGTTGATAGGAGGATATATACTACATCAAAACCGAATAAATACACATAGACAACTATCGGGCCTGTTCTGCGCTTTATTTTAGTTTATAATTTCATGTTTTTAGCTTTAATCTTCTCATCTGTATTTATTCAGGAATGTTATTTCCGAAATTACTTTACTTCCAAGATACTTTGCCTGACAGTGGCAAAGAAAGTGCTCCAGCGTTTCACTGTTCTCTCCGCATGCTCTACATCATAATATAGTAAAAACAAAAAGTACTTTTTGAACAAAGAATATCAAAATATATCAGGGGTATCAGGGTATCAGGGTTACAAACAAAAACCAACCCACGTTTAATTTTGAAAATTTTAAAATTAATTTGATTTTGTAAGATTTTACATTTTTTAATTTCCCACACACATCTGTCAATAAAATACACGGTTTTATTCGTAATTCGTTGTTTTTGACCCATCTTGCTTTTAAAAGCAATTGAACAAAAACATTAACTATATGAAGCCGTATGCACAAAGATTGAACTTCTTTAAAGCATATCTGAAAGATTTGGGTTCCGAGAATATCTTGGTTCTTCAGAAAATTGGCATCAACAAATATATAGGCGGAAAGACAGACATAACCTTATCGATCCCGCTATCTAAGTATAATTTCTCAGATCAAAAAATTATATTATAAAAATTACGAACTAACCTTACTACTCCTTTTAGAGTTAATTATGATTAATTATAAGGGAGTATGGTTAATTATATACTATTCTTTATAAGTGTTAAAAGTCATTTTATGATTAGGATAAAAGTATAGCAAGTAGTATTGACAACAAAAATGTATATGTGTTGGTACATTCTGAACACACAGAGTTTTATAAAAAATTACAATTTTAAATTTGTTTGAATTTTCAATACTAAAAATTTAAACTATGTTTGTAAAATAAAATTCAACAACAACAAAAATGAAATGTCAATAAATAAAAACAATTATTTTTTCCAGTTTAAAAAAAAAATTAAATCAATATTTTATATGAAAATTGCGATGAATATATTTAAAAAAATACAAACATATAAACATTTGAGTGTTTTGACATGTTTAAACTTCTCACGAGAGAGTTGAATTCACATGAAACTCGTAGATGTGAGAGAGTAATTTCCTATATGTGAAAGTCGGACTACTAGTTATACTTTGATTAGGACCTTCTTTTGGATGTAATGTCAAATATCGTTCAATACTCATAAAATAGTTTACAACAAATTTCATTTCTATTTTTAAATTATTTGCTGATGTCAGCAGAACCCTGTTCTAAGAGCAACATATTATTGTTGTAGTCTAAACATTTTATAGTTATTGTAACAGTTTTAAAATATCATATTATGATTATATACAGCTAACATTATATACAGTTAACATTATATACAGTTAACATAATATTTATTTTGTTTATCATAATATTGTTATACATAATTATAGTATATGTATAACAACAATGTCAAACCTTGTTGTTTTCTACATTTAATTAAAATGTTTAAGGTGCCTTCAATTTTTAAGGGTCGTAAATTGTACGGAGATTATGCGAAAAAGTGGACAAATTTTTAAATTTGCAATAAATATGAATTCAATTTTGCTTACAAATGATACCAAGGCTTTGAATTTAATGAGGATAAATATTTGGATGTGTTAGAAATGATTACAACAAAATAAATTTAGTTTAAGGTATATATAGAAATAGAAATTGTGGTGAAAAGTATCACATGATTTCGATAATTTCTCAACTATTTAACACATTAAATTTAAATATTCTAAACCAAAGTTTACTAAGAAGAAAAAAAAAAACTAAACTAAATATCTGCAACAGGAAGCCTTTTCTTCTTCCTAGTATTTTTTGTTGTTATTTTTTACTAAATCTTCAGATTCTTAGCAAAAGTACTTAGTGTGTTGAATAAGAAGCAAATAGTAAAAGAAATAGAAACAGATAGAAAAATAATATCAAAAAGGTAAATTTATCCTACTAAACAGGAAACAATTGCCTCAAATATTTGTGGTTAAGTTGATGTTGTTGTTGTTCATTTCAACTGAAAATCTATACAGGATTTTCTAAGTTCTTTTTTCTTTTTCTTACTTCTTCTGTTGTAAGGGTTTCCTGTCTCCACAGTAGACTACACCATTCATCCTATATTTTGTTGTATTTCTGTATCTTATGAGGGTGTAGATTTAGTTACTTTGTATGCATCTTTAGCGAGAAATGGTTTGGTTTTTACGTTTTACACGCCATAATGTAGCTTATTTGCTTTAAAGCTTTTTATGTGTTTTTTTTCTATATCTAAAGTTAAGCAGAGCCAACATGGCTTGGAGTTTCTTTTCATATGAGTGTTTGTAATATCCTTAAGGATAAATGTTTGTTGGTTGCAAATGAAGTTTTACATCAACCATAGACAGGAAATTCATCTTCGTCAGGGTTTTTCGGCTTTTTTTTTCTTGTGTTTTATATTAGTATATGTATACAAGTGTTTTTCTTCCTCTCTGTTTTTAGTTTGTTGCTTGCCACAAGAATGTGCATTCAAATCATAATAAAGTTTTTTGGTATTGAAATTGTGGAAGTTAGGATAAAATTATTTTCATATAAATATAGTTTTTATATTCGTTTACTCGTTTTTAGAGATTTAAAATATTTTACAATCTTTTGTTAATAAAAGTATTTAAAGCATTTATGGTTACGAAATGATTGCACAAAAATCTTCTTGAAACTGTTAATGAAGGGAATTTTCAGTTGATAATGATAATCATGGAGTATTGTTATAATATTTAAATGCAATGGTGCTATATTAGTATAATAACTATAATTCATACAAAATTGTTTTAAGATTTAATGGATTTGATCCCTTTAAGGTTTAATTTGAATGAATATATTTCAATTAACTCTTTTGCAACATTTAAAATTTACTTAGAAATGCATTTCAAAATATCAAAAATATCATATTCAGAGTTCAAAATTTTATGTTACTGAAAAATACCTAACGATATAAATCTTCTAAAATATGCAGAAACATTTCAAACATTATATACATAAAGTTTCGATCAAATGAATGTCGATAGTTTTTGCCTATTTCACGGTGGTCTTTTTAAACCACTAGGTGAGTTTCTTTGACGACTCACCACCGCCCCATTGTGCTTCGTACATGAAAGTTGCAATTAACGTACATATATGGCCTTTTCGGTTCAGCGTACGTGCACTTTGCTTAAGTACTTCAGCTATCTAATCTCTGACAATTGCTTCCCCATTGCTTAACTTCCGAGATGCTAAAATAAGCATATGGGATGACCTCTGTTGAGTCGACAATAGCACCTGAAGACGTAATCAGTAGACCAAAATAAGAATCAATCAAATAAGCCGAAGACCTTGTTCTTACTCATATCTGGTTCGACTCTATGTCAAATCATTCCAAGGAAAGTCCTAGTAATGAATTGACATCACTAGTTTATAGTCTCCCGAAACTATAAACTGCTCATGAAGCAAATCTTTACCCTGGGATTGCAATACACTAGAATGAGGATCTTTCATCAAGGAAACATGCCCGGGAGCATAGAGTATCGAGCAGTCAATCATCATTACAATACTCAATATCTGCATTATAAGCTTATCCCCAACATTTTTTTCCACAGCCTAACCCGTAGTTTTTAACGCTTTTAGAAACTAAGAACGATAACAGAAACTTCCCTGCGGGGAAGAGAACTGACACGAAACTTGTCACGCGCTAGTTCTAAAGTGATAGGGACCGGTTCTAGTTCTGACACTTTATATGGAGGGGACTTGTCACTTTAACATGGCGATGTCCTACGAGGGGGTTAATTGACACCTTTTTCATACTCTGTGTCAGTTCCTTTAAACCAATCAGGAGATAGGTCTAGTTTTCACTTATCACACTTCTGTACTTTTTGTAATAATACTATTTTCACATATCACGGGACAGGTACTTTTGGTTCAATTGATACAAATTTCCCGCAGAGTTACTTCAACGTGAATGAAATGCAACCAACTTGTTATAAACCTCAGCCACTACGTTGATCCCGAAAGAACTTCAATTAACTGCTCCGCCAGGAGAAAGTTCTGCGGTCCACTGATCATCCGTAATACCAGATTATCAGGATCTCTGGTTTGATCCCATGTCAAATCACTTCAAGGATAGACCGAGGATGCATTTGATATTCACCAGTTTATAGTCCCAGTAGACTAATAATACCAAGTTAAAGATTCCACCAAGATAACATGCCCTCGGGTGGTATTAGCTGCTTAATATTCGTATTTCCAAAAACCCCTCCTTAGTGGATCAACACGACCAATAGTACATCTAATTAGTGACAAAATATCATGATTCTGTGTTCAGCTATGCTATAATGAGATAGGAAAGCTATTCCATTTTATTCCCATAAATATTGCTTAATTAACAAATTCTATTTGTTTAGAAAATACGTATTAGGAGCATGGTACATAATAGGAATCAAAGTTTACGTTATGATTTCTATATTTATGATGTGCTAAAGTAATACTTATTCATCCGTCTAAAATTTTGCACCAAAATGTCAAAAGCTGTCATGTGTTTCTCACTCACAAGATTTAGATTAAAAGCCAGAAGAAGAAACGGACAGATAGTTTGTCTAACATGTAGTATATAACTTGTTAATAACCATATAACCAAACACATGAAATTTAGCCTTATAAACCATCATTCATTAAAGTTTACTTTTACATACTCGAGATAAACATTTAAATCGGCACAAAACCAAAAATTTTTTTATATTGTGCATAAAATATATACATATCTACAGTAATTCAATTTGCATTAAATACAGACTATATAATCTTTTTGAACAAGAAACTTTGTAAGTAATTTTGTATTAACATGTAACAATATGTTTTGATACAAGTATTTAAGTTTAAGTGTAATTTAATACTTTTTTTGTTCTTATAAGTAAATACACGAAAAAAAAAATAAGAAGAAAAAAAATTAAATATGTTGCAATTGTGCATGTTGTATGTGTGCATTGAAAGGCTTTATGTTGCACTATGATAAATACTTGCAACAAAACGTGGATGGAAAAATGTTAATGACTTAAATAACGAATAAGTAAGTAAATATACATATAAACACGACGCCATTTAAAATACATAAAAATAAAGAATATCTACTTAAAACAAGTAAAGGTAGTTAAAGTACGACTATATGATACCCTATGAAGTATAAATAATTTAATAATACAGTTTTCCTTCACTTACATCCTAAAAGGACTGAATGTTTTAAAAGTACGATACCTGGTGTCTGATATATTTCAGCGCTAAGACCAATCTATTGTAGTGTTACTAACACACTGACTGACTGATTAATCGCACATCGCACAGCCTAAAAGGGTTAAAGGGTTAGAGATAAGTAGCTGAAAATTAGACAGGAGACAGAATTTAGACAGAATTTTTATTCCGTCAATGAGAAAGGAAAAAGTACCAAAAGAGGTTAAAACTTGAAATTTAATTTTATTCAAACAATTTTGATAAAATTTTTTGATCTAGAAACACTTAATGTGCTAATGGAGTGTTATTTTGAACAACGGTAGCAAATTACAGTTTTTAGTACTTTTTCGCTCTTCTACTGGTACTTTTTCAGTTTTTTATGATATTGCAATCAAAACATAAAGATAATCATGTACTTTTGAGGGCGTTCTTTAAAATTAAACCTAAACACATGAATCTAAGTACTTTAGACTGGAAATTTTAAGTTTTCTATTATTTTAAAGCAAGAAACATGATATTAGGCATGTAGATTTCAGATGAAACTAGAATCTCTAAAAAAAATCTTTTTTATTCCCTTTTATACCCAACACCACTAGAGTGGGGAGGGTATTATGCGTTTGTGCTATTGTCTATAAAACCCAAATATTTTAGTCCTACACCCACCTTAAAGTATACCAATCGGCTTAGAATCACTTTCTGAATATATTCGCCCGTCTGTCAGTGTGTTATATGTAAAGCTTGTGCGCATGCTACAGGTCGCAATTTTCAAGATAATTTGATTAAATTTCTCACATACGCTTCTTTTGGCAAGGACGAATGCAATTGAAAATAGTTGAAATCGATCTATGGTAATTTTTGACTTTTCCATAAAATTGAACCTAGAAACATGAAAATTAGCATGTAGAGCTGAATTATAGATAAAATGTTGAACCTTTGTTTATGAGAACATATAAAAGTTGGACTTTTGGTAATACTTAGTTTTTCAACTGGTACTTTTTGAGTTTTCCATTTTAACAAACATACACAGATACACACAACAAGGTCTTGATTGATTGAAAATTAAGTATTTTCTGAAAATTTTTCGTTCTTTAACTAGTACTTTTTTTCTATAATATTGAACGTATAAACATGAAATTATTGAAATAGAACTTCCTAGATTTTCAATATTAAACCTAGAAACATGAAAATCTCTATACATTAACAATAATAATTTTTGTTTTATTTTATTACGATGAGAGTAGCGAAGCACACAGGGTATTGCTAGTATTTTTATAAAATCTTTATATGTTAATTAGTTAAAATGTTATAAAAAATCAAAATAGTACTTAAATCACCTTTGTGGTACATGTTTACTTACTAAATGAAGGAATTTCGAAAAGTACCAGATGACCACCATAATATCTTGTATGTCTATTGGTTATCCTTATGGAAAACATTTAAATTTTCTAGCTTCGTCCTTTTGGTCCTTATCATTATCTCCATAGACATGGAGAGATCATCTTAGAACCTTAAGGACACAATATTTATATATTTTAGACATATATTTCGACTGATTTTTTATTCCGGTTATAGTGGTGCAGGATATGAAAACACTTAACTTTAGCACAGCTATTTTTAAAAAAGAAAACAAATACTTGCTAAAAGGATGGCAACTATACAACAATCTAAAGACAAAATACAAAGAAACACACAAAAAGAAATCAGTAACGAGAAGAACATATAATAATAGGGGCAAAAATATTTAACAGAGTACCTGTGTGAAAAGGATACTTGAAAATCATAAGAAAAAGAAATACAGAAAATGCTTGTGATTTATATGAAAAGATTAAAAAAGCATGTCACAGGGTGATATAGAGTCAAAATAAGACGTACAAATGCGAAAAAAAATCAAGAAAAGAGTAAAATCTCATACACAAACTCACAAACAGGACGAGCAGCAACAAAGAGACAATCTAAATAAAATACATGTATGCATGCAGATGACTAATTACGAACATTAAATGACAAACAAGAGCAAAAACATAAGCATATCACGTTTGTATGCATTCTTGCTTAAACACATACTCAGATACATATGTATGTATGTATGTATGTATGTATGTATGTATGTATGTATGTATGTATGTATGTATGTATGTATGTATGTATGTATACTCACACACTCTCATTTATACATATTTGCAATGGACAAATAGGAAAATGTTAATGATGCATTAGCTTCTGTTTGTCTGTGTATGCAAAAGAGATAGAGAATTATTGTTTGAAAGTAGAAAAGGACATGAAAAGAGTAAGGTGATGTTTTAGAGTGTAGATTGACTTGGGAGGTTTGAGGCAATGATAAAGATGAAAGGCTTAATTGCTTATAATACTTTAGGTACGTATCTACATACATACAAACATATATATGTACATATTCACTAATTCATAATCACACAAACATATATACATATTTACTCAGCATAAGAGACTGGAAATCCTTTAAACATACACATGCATAAAGTTACTGGCAAGGAACTAAGAGTGACTAAGATGGGCTCATACATAATTATCTATTTTACACACATACATACAAACTTGCACCATCTAGCAAATGTGGCATATAAATATCAAGTACAAGTAAATATGTACAATTGTTGTAAGTATATATTTTAGTTAATTGTGGAAAGAGTGGGTTAAGCTACATAAATACCAAAGACACAAAAGAACGATACGATGAATGAATGTAGGAAAAAAAATAAACAAGTAGAAGAACAGAGTAACATGTGTATTTAAGACTTAACAATATCCGTTACTTCTTAACGGCAAACAAAGCACACAGAAACCAGTAACTGTAAAGAAAAATTATGTTGTAGTTGTTTGGTTTTAACAAAGCAAATAATATGTTTGTAGAAGAATGGCAGTAGACATATTTTAACTTATGAACCAAGAAAGTTATAATGTAAAATTATAGTTATTGTACTTTAGGGAATAGAGACAGGAATTGTAGATAAAAGTAATATAACTTCAGAATTTATCAATTTATAAAAGAAATGCATTTTAAGCAATCAGTAGTAATATTTTTTTCCCTGAGTTTCAATTTAAAAACATTGGTAACAATTTTAATTCTTAGTTTTCTAATGCACTGATAAGTAGAACGGTTTCTATACAAAATAAATAAGATACTGTACTATTTTATATAAAAAACAGTATCTCAAGATTTTGAAGGTGTTTGACAAATTTCAAAATGATATTCTTACTGTACTTGATAACCTCTATAAAATTACTTCCCAGGTATTTCTTTTTTAGTATATTTTGTCTTACACTTATTTTAAATTTCATTAAATCTTGATTTCATTTTAAATTTTTATACGAAATTACATTAACTACTTTTCTTTCCGATAAATATTTACGATATGAGATTTGAAGATAACGTATGCGTAATATGAAGCTATCAAGACCGAAAAATATTAATCATACGTTTTTGTAAATAATACGGTATCTTTGCAACTATTTAAAGGTGGCGGTCATAATGTCCATTAACGTTATGACATGGTGTCCGTGTACGTTATTCATAAAGACCCTAAGTCACCCAATGTATTGGTGATAAGTTTTAGCACAATCGGACATTAAAGAATGCAATTAAATGAAACAAAATTTTGAAATTTGGGATATAAAATGATAAAATCAAATCACAAAAACTAAAAGTTATTTTCTTACACCATATATTAAACAAAAAATAAGTATTTTACAGGAATGAAAATCTTGAAATCTCATACAAAATTGCTTTTCACCCAACAAAAATCACATTTAATATATTAGCTATAAAATTCGTTAATTTTCAATGACTTCTACATATTATTATTATTACTTTAAAGCAGTTTAGTAATGACTTACAGATCACTTTTAACAAATGTAAGTTCTTGCTATTTAATCAGAGATTGTGTCTAGCACTGTTGGTAACTACCTATTTGTAACCAAGAGTGTTAAACATTACATTAATATTTTAAGTTTTTGCTGGGCATAATATGTATTCAATATATTTATAAGTTCATTCCGTGTGTGACACTAATAAATATTCATCTGAGAGCCAAGTATATATATTTGTGGTCCTTGTAAAAGCCAATAAATTCACCATTTTCCTAGGCAGTTGGGTATTGAAAATAAGTTAAATCAGTTCACATCGGGAGGAGTTATGAATCAAAATTTAAAATAACTCAAAACTATTTTTTCCACCTTCTAATTTAATTTTTGCTGGCGAAAATTATATCTCTCATCAGTGACCTTTACAAGAATGCTACCTGCCGCATACTGTCGGCGAGGGTAACATCAGTACCAAGAGGCATTACATGGCGCTTGAACTGTCGTCTCGAAGATCTAGACTATGCAGACGACATATGCCTACTATCACATAAATTTGATGACATTTGATGAAATTGAACGATATGGAAATTGAGAAAGCACTATGTGGTCGCAGGATAAACATTCCTAAAACCAAGGCCATGAGGATCAATGCGACCAATACGAGCAATGCTGCAACAACAACATATAGAAAACGTCCAGTCGTTCTGCTACTTAGAAATTATAATACCTACAAATGGAGGCTCTAAGGAATATGTGGAAAATCGCATAAACAAAGCCCGACAGGCATACGGCCAACTCAGCCATGTATGAAATTCACACCACATATCCAGGCGCACTGAGTTGGACATATTCAGCAGCTGTGTGAAATTAGTTGCCTCGTATGGATGTAAATCATGGAACTCAGCACGTGGTGATATCAAAGCAATGTAAGTCTTTATCAACCGTTGCCTACGTCGAATTCTTAAAATATTTTGGCCAAATTCTATCAGCAACACGCAACTTTGGAAACAAACCGCACAGTCACCAGTGGAACATGATATAAGAAAACGAAAATGGTGTTGGATTGGGCACGCTCTGCGAAGAACACAATCCGACATCACTAGATACGAAATAGACTGGAATCCGCAGGGAAACTGCAGAAAAAGCCGTCCAAGTGGCTCAGACAACTGGACGTGGAGATAATAAATGCCAACCAGTCGTGGAGAGAGCTAAAGAATGCGGCGACAGATAAACGAAAATGGAACGCAATCGTTCCTAATAGGAATAACAGGAATTTATATTTAAACTAATTTGCACAAAAATTGTGCAACACTTTTGTTTCTCTATAAAAACTTGACATTGGTTGGAAATTGTTGGAGTCGGTTAACAACTTCATATACCTCCCATACAAAGGTACATAATCCCAGAAAATGTGTTTATTGTTAATAAGTTCCGTTACAATGGCGATATCTTCACAAAATTTTACAAATCGAAGTTTAAGATCAATAGAATTTATACGAAGGGAAATTTTTTACGATCGGTCCATATGAGGTCATAGCTCTCCCGAAAATCACTTAAACATCCTAACTCATTATCTAATTAAGATATTTTTGGCACATATATTACTTTTGTATACAGAAATGTTCCAATCGGTCCCATATAAGATCCCCACACGAAAATCATTAAAAGGCACATAACTTCTTACTTAATTAAGATATTTATACAAAATTTGGCGAAAATATTACTACTTTACAAAGAAATGTGACTATAAAATGTTTCCTATCGGTCCGCAAGTGGTCATAACCGCCGTTTTCAAGGTTCTCTTCAGAAATACAAAATTTGCCACAAATATTAATTTTATATACAGAAAAATTAATGTAAATTTGTTTAACGATCATTTATAATGCTTCTCAGCTTCCCTACAAGGATCACCACTCAACAATGCAAATTATTATATTGCTAAAGCATATTTTAGGGCGCCATTAAAATATAAAAGAAAATGGTGTTTTTAATGTTCTATAAATTTTGCATTTATAACTGATTTAAGCTATTTAAATCATGGGATTTTTCTATTCAAAAACATGAGAAAACATATTTTACAAATAGTTGATCAATTACAATGCTATTAATATAATAGCAGCTGCTGGAGGGTATTTTCCGCCAAGCCGAATATAGCACACACTTGTTTTTAAACTAAATTTGTTGCCTTATTGTTAAATTATTGTATCTGATCGAAGTAATATCCTTAAGGAGAATTGAAAACGAGAAATATATTCCATAAAAATTATACTTCTTATTCCTCCCGTTAAAAGCCTATTTGGTTTTAAACACACAAACGGATTTTTTGAATATTTTTTATAAACCTTACATTCAAGTAGTGAGTTCACTTTTTCAAGCTAAGCGAACTACATATTTTAAGAGCTGAGTTATAATCTTGTTTTTTATCAGCTTTAAATAAAATAAATAAAATCCAGATTTATTTTCAAAGCAGATCTGTTGTTTTAATATTCTAAAAAAAGTGTGTTCAAATAATTTTTTAATGAAATTTTTTTTAAATGTAACAACATAGTCACATTTTTATCACTTTTTGAAAGTTTGTCCTACATCCCATAAAATAAAAGAACTTCCAAAAAAGCAAAAAAGGAATAAAATTTACTCTATGGAAGTAGTGACAAAGACCTACAGTAGAGAGGATTTTAACATAAGTTTGTCATAGGATGAAATATGTTTTTTTAATTAATTTCAAATTCATTACTTCTGAAGTCATTCTCAAGAAGTCAGCCAAATTTTAGTTTTAAAGCATTGAAAAATTATAATTATTTTTACTTCTTTGGAAGTCATTACCACAGAAGATAACATACTTTTAAAGTAGTGATAAATGTTATTCTATTGCAAGTACTTCGTTTTTTGCTGGTATATCATGAAACTATTTCACTTTAAACAAAATTAACAAACATTTTCAGGCCGTGCAATGAATCTTACATAGTTTTTCTTTGATACCACAAAACACGCAGTTTTAAAAATTGAAAACACTCACGAAAATATCTTAAGTAAGCTAAAGAAGGCAATATCCTAAACATAAATATTTTCATTCATATTCATATACATATGTATTTAATAATTTATGTCTACAAGGATATGTAAGAATATATTAGTTGTTCCTGTAACTAAATGAATATGTACATATTTTTATAAATGTATTCACATGTATGTAAGTATATTCTTACCGTTATTTATTTTAAAGATGATACTTGAATTAAGCCGTCTTTTACACATTTTGTTTTTAGAGGATTTAAAAAAAAATGTAAATTCTTTTTTCTTGTTTTTGCTTCATCTTGTAGCAAGTCGACTGTTTTTTTCCTTTTTGGTACACTTGTTAACAACAATTCCTCATGTAAATAATTTCGAAATTTTAGTTTCAGCTTTTGAGTTTTTTCTTTTTTTGTTTGTGTTTAAATTTATAAATTCTTAAGTCAAGCGGTTGGAGAGGCCTCTGCGGTTTAAGGCAGTTATTAACAGTTTGTTGCATTAGCAAGATTTTTTTGTTTTGAGGCACCATTGTGTTATATATGTTTTTAAAATAATTTTTATATTATTTTGAAAAAAAGGCACTTTTAATATAATTTTAAAAAATTTATAAATTATTTTAACTTTAAAAGAAAAGGCACATAAGTTCGATTTTTTTTTGTTTAAATTAAACACTTGTTTTTGGGTTAAAAATTATGCTGTTTAAAAATGCAGTTTCTTTAATATTAACACATTCTTACTCAAATCGGTTACACACACAAACATTCACATAATCAGCTGCATGCAACCTTTTAATATTAAGATCTAAACAGCTACTGAATTTAAAGTGTATGATGCACTGGTATTTAATGAATAAATTAGCCGCAGGCAAAATGTCCATCATGAAGTGAACCAGAGTAGTAAAGTAGGAAAAATAATACAACAAAAAATAATAAAATAATAATAATAATAATGAAAATGTAGAGTAGAGAATGTAGTGCAATCCAAACGGCACAAGCAACAGCAGCAAAATGTTCTTGTATGATAAACTGTCTTCCTTGGTAACTCAAATCAGCTCGTCTCGACTCGACTCGATTCAACTGAACTGAACTGAAATTGAACTGAATTTAATTCACAGCTTTCGCCAAGTAAAACTAACAGACGAACACAACAACAAGTATGGGGAAAAAACTATGAAATCATTTTTTTTTTTTTTTTGAAAAGAAAACGAAAAAAATTACAACAACATTAGAGTTACAAAACACGATGCTCGTGTTCTATACAGAAATTTCGGATTTTTAGGTTTTCTTTAGGAATTCTATTGTAAATCCATAAACTCTAACGTACGCTTTCGTTGGCCTTTGTTAGCTGTCTGCTCCAGAAATTCCTATACTCAACAACATAAAGCCCCGCTGCTTTCGTAACAGTGTTACGAAATCATTATTCAACTCGTCTTTTTTGTCTTTAATTTAGTTAAGCTCTATTTTTTAGTTTTATTCTCACACTCTCTCTCTCTCTCTCGGGATTTCTATTGCTCTCTTTCTCTTTATCTGTAGCAAATGAGAATAACTGTAAAATATTAGAATTAATTAACGCATGCTCTCTGCATTTATCATCCACATCTTTTGTGAACGAGCATATATATTTGTCTTTCCTTAAAAGTTGTTTGTTCTAATTTTTTTTCTTGTTCAATAATGTGGGTTATTTTAAAGTGGTTAAACTTTGGCAAAGCTTCCTAAAGGCCAGGCAAATGTAGCGTTTTTAATTTTATTTATCTGGATTTAATTTGCTGCAACTTAATCACATTACAAATGGTAGGGAAAAATGAAGAGGTGTGTATATATGTATATATGAATCGATTTCATTTAAATATCCATAGATAGTGATTTAATATAATATAGATAAGTTCCTTTACGGGGATAAAAAAATTTTAAGATCTAAAAGTTGTCAGTGCAAAAATAAGTAATCTATCTGTAATGGTTTCCCAGATATGCAAAGTTTTGTATTAAATTCATATGAGAGATATCACGCCTCAATTGCTAGTTCATCCATTTCCCACAAATATATATGATCTTTTGTATTAAATTTTTAAGGGAGTCAACACGTGTTTTATTTTTATTTTCAGTATTCACTAAAGGGACCTCAACAAAATTTTGGTACTGTGTTATATTTTTCCGGATTTAATATTTTCTTGATATGAGAAGTTCTACGCCCACTATAGCCAGACTGTCCACTGTCTATGTCAAAATTGTCAATGTATAATTAAAAGATTCCAGCTGATGCCGTTTCTGAGATATGATATTTATACCCTTCACCTTCGTGAGAAGGGTATATATAAGTTTGTCATTCCGTTTGTAATTTCTATAATATAATTTTCCGACCCTATAAAGTATATATATATTCTGGATCCTTATAGATAGCGGAGTCGATTACGCCATGTCCGTCTGTCTGTTGAAATCAGTTTTTAGAGGACCCCAGATATAGGCGAGATCCGAATCTTCAATAATTCTATTAGACATGCTTTCGAGAAGATCGCTATTTAAAATCAGCAAAATCGGTCGGTAAATAACGGAGATATGAGCAAAAATCCGAGATAACCTCTGAAAATTTCATAAAAAAATGTCATATTTTTTTGCTTTGTTAAATAAGCAACAACAACACTGTATATTAGATGTACACATGTATGTAGGTGTATTTGGTTTTATTCAGCTGTGTATTTTGTTTTGTATGTTTGCATGATGTTGGCGTCATTCAGTTGTGTATTTTGTTTTTGTCAATTCTGTTCGTATATTTAGATGTAGGTTGGTTTTATTGCGTTGTGTATTTTGTTTTTTATTTCGTTTAGCGTTGTTGTTCATTTTGTTTTGCTTTTGGTGTAATAATAATGTAGACGGGAAAAAATTTATAAAACTAATATGTTTAAAATGCACTTTGGTGAAGGGTATATAAGATTCGGCACAGCCGAATATAGCACTCTTACTTGTTTTATACTTATTTTATATGTGGGCGTGGCAACTCGCCCACCTGCAAATTCGAAATAAATGCCTTGCCGGCGCAAAAGAAGATTCCATCAAAATTTCAAAAGAAAAAGTTCTCAAATCCATGGACTTTATAGCACTTTTAAGAATTGCGATAACATCCATGGACAATATGACACTTTCTGTTGTATACTCACTGAACACTATGACACTCTACCTTTTCAATGTAAGTTTTTGCTGGAACGATTTTTATAATACTTTTTTTTATGATACAGCGGCTATCCAAGACACTTTTTAAAGGGAATCCAAAATGCAACATACACCAAATTTAAAAGAAATTCTTCTCGGGATAATTGTGTCCCTTTTTAAAATTCTAAACAAATTTTCCAATACATTTCTGTTTTAAAAGTGTCACATTGTGAGATAATGTTCATAGATGTCGCATTAAGGTGTATCATAAGGTTTATGGACATTATGACACGCCATCGAAAAGAATTCCTCCAAAATTGTGTGTATGTAAATTTGGTATTCTATTTAAAATGTGGCCTGGATAGCCGAAATTTGGCCGATTGCTGGGATTTTAAAGTCTAGGGTATTTCGAATACCTGCTTCGCTAAATTAAGCCACCGAAAAGAATTCCTTCAAAATTGTGTGTATGTAAATTTGGGATTCCATTATAAAAGTGGCCTGGATAGCCGAAATTTGGCCGATCGCTGGGTTTTTAAAGTCTAGGGTATTTCGAATACCTGCTTCGCTAAATTAAGCCTTTTTTGATAAATGGACTCCTTGTTCATGGACATTGTGACGCTTTTAAAATTGTCATAAAGTCTATGGACACTGTCACTTAGTTATGTGTGTCACAACGTACATGGACAAAGAAGCTTTCCATAAAGCGGTTGTACCGTTTGATTCCAAATTCACTACCTTTTATACCCTATAGTAATCAGGGTATTAAGTGTTTGTGCTGAATCACTTTCTCAGTTAATTTGGCACTTTTTTTTCGACCCAAGGACAAACGCTATGGAAATCGGGCAATTTTTTCACCTAGCCCCCACACATTTACCTTGCCCCCGTATTAAGTCCGATTCTGAAAATTACTTAAAGGTAAACAATTACTTACAAACGCTGATATTTAAATTAAATTCTTAATAAATTCAACGTTGAGGTAAATCTTTTTACTAAAAATAATAAGGATAGACCCATATACACCTTTGCCCCATAAAAACGCTTCTTCGTAAGTTAATAAACATCAATTCCACAGAAGGTAAAATAACACACTTGGTGCAACTTTTGAAGTACGTCGTTTTATTTTTCCGATTATAAAACAACTTTTGATGGTGCTTTCTTAAAAACTATCACAATTGACATCACTAGTCCACTAACATTAGTATAATGTACAAAATCGTACAATGTTTTACTTGTCTCTTTTTTCTACTCAAAGCAAAACCCTGAAGCAGCTTTTGTACCCATTTATGCCAGGGGTTTTTTCTTTAACCTACTCACACTTCCGATTTCTCCTCGAACAGTTTCTCAGTCAAAATCAACTCATGTCCAAATCAGGGGAAACTGTTAAAAAAAGCTTTCTCACATCTGCGTCCCGTATAAGAGTTTTGTTGCTTAATGCTGCTGGCACTAACACATACAGACATGTGAGAAAAAAAACTGTTATTTTAAACATATAAAACCTAGATTTCTTAAAGTCATTCCACTGTTGCTTCTTGGTAAACGATTTGACCAAATTTTTTTTTTTTTTTTTTTAAATATTTTGTTCTGTAGGTTTTCTTCTCATTTTCATTTTCTAGCAATTTGTTTAACATATTGTTTGTCCTTAAGTTTTATTTCTGCCTAAAGGGCGAGAGTAATACATGTGTTGGTTACATATTACATATGTATGTGTGTATATTTTGCCTGTTTAGATCCTGTTAAGGTTTTGATTTTCAAATGATTTTCCTGTGTTGAAAGTATTCCTTACCAAATTGAGTGTGTGTGTGTGTGCAGCAAAACGAATTGTGGCAGTCATATTTGTTAACATTTTCCTTATTGTTCATTGTTCTTAATTGTCTGTTATGGTATTAGGCTTTCAGAAAAATTTGTTGGTTTTATTGTGTGCAAGTAAAGCAAATGCTTTTTGTAATAAGCTTATTTCAGTTTGTTTTCATTTATGTTAAAATATTCTGTAATTAAAGTGTTATTTAACCAAACAAATAATATAAAAGCGAAAACAAATACATTAACATTTGCCCCCTAGAATATATTCTTTTGTAATTTTACTGAATATTATTTTTTTGTTTTTTGTCATGTATTTTAAAGAAATAGATTTATGATGTGAAATTTCCACAGCATTTTCATAAGCATTTTAGGGATTTTTTTTGGGGAAAATGTGAAAATTTAATCAGCGAAATCTAACCTTTTGTTTATAAAGCAGACATTTTTATAAAGAATTCTATTTTAAATTCATGTATTAGTTGCATTCTAAAAGTATAATTAGGCAAATGTTTGAGGATTTAAATTAATAAATAAGAAATGAATATTTCGAATTACATAAATGGTATTAACAATTATATAATTTGAACTATAGACGACTCACTGTCTTAGTTTAAAGCGTATTTGCTGTACACTACTACTTGACTCTGGGTAACCACGATTAATAGACTTCTAGGAACTATAACCTTAAAGGCCTGATATGCAAATGATGTTGTAAAATTTTAAAGGGGAAATATCGAAGGCTGTGGAAGGTTTGATAGCAGTCATAGGCTGTGCTCAACTTCCTGTCTTTCTTCCTGATAACATCTTACCCTTTTTTTCCCTGACACAAAGATGGTGAATAAAGTACATTGGTATACAAAATTGAACGAACGGATTCAGATAAATGATAATGAAATACCCCTCCCTAAAGGATTGATCCATAGGTATTTACCCAAGTTTCTACAGATTATAGATAGGACCACTTTATAATAATATTTTCAATATATACATATAGCAGTTGTACGCTAACCAATGTTAAGACATTTTTGACTATATAATTTTAAATGTAACTTTATTTTTGTTTAGATTTTCATTTATTAATTTAATTTACTTTACTACTTCCATATTACTTTGTCATTTAAATATAGCAAATTCATGCAATACGTAACTATAAAAAATGTAAATAATATACGTGGATACATTCACTATTTCTTAAGTTTTTAAATTCAAAATATTTATATTAATAACCAATATGCCGAAGAGAAAAACTTTGATAACGAAAATTAATCACTCGAATTTGAATAAATTCAAACGTCATCGAATGTGGTAGATGGATTTACATCTGCATAAAAGTTATTTATGCAGAATTACATCATGGTATTAGTATTTTAAATAATTGAACGTCCACGGACATTATGACACGTCACCTTCCATAGGCTTAACCATTATCCATAGGCTTCGTCGATGGGCCAAAAGACGAGATATTTGATCTTGAAAATCGGGGACATATACCATTCGCTAAAGGTTTACATTGATATACCGTGCATTCTATTTCGTGCTGGAACTAGGAAAATAGGCTGTGAGAGGGAGGATAGAGGGATTAGTGTTTGTGGACGTTTGACTTAAACCTTTTTGCATCGAAAGTGACGATGAATACTTCTGCAGGAAGTTTGTTTCACATACGAACACCTGAAGAATAATTTTCCATGTAATGTGTTGTGTGGTCCACTGGCCAATCGACCACAAATGGGTGTGTTCTTGATGACAGTTGTGTGCTGCGTTAAAATATATGAGAAAAGGAAACGAGTTCCCTAATCTCAAAGGATAAGTACCTATAAATACCTTCGCCCTTTTTTTACGCCATTTTTTTTTTGAAAGAAAGGCCAGAAAGTCCCCGTAGAGTGACCTCCTTAATTTCAGAGGACAAGTACCTATAAAGTACCTCCGCCCTCTCTTGTACGCCGTTTCTCCGAAAGAAAGGCCAGTAGGTCTCCCGCAGAGCGACCTCTACGAAAGCCGTACTGGCGATCACTAAGTAAATTATTGGTCTCTAGATATTTGACAAGATGGAAATTAATTAAGAAATTGCAAATGGGACGATAATTTTCAGGGTTGTTAGCATTTCTACAAATAAGCTTTATTATAAAGCTCCCTGCTTCAAAACTAGGTTAAATTATTTCAAGAAATGACCGAGTTTAAATTCGACTTCAATAGGAGTATTGTTAGCATTTTTTCCTCGGATTACGTCAACATAAAGAAAACATATCCTAGAGGGAAGTTGAGCTGGAACAAAATATTCTCCCAAGAAAAACTTAAAATGAGTTAATATGCTAATAAAACTTCTTTTCAGTACATCTTCTTTACCATTTTAACTCATTATTTTAACACGGTAATGTCCTTGGATGCAAGTACTTTAACGATCGCTTACAAATAGGGAGTTAAAGAAGTACAAAACAGTTGTTGAGTAAGTTGTTTTGTTTTTAGTATTACTAAAGGAACCAGTGGGAACTTCGGTTTGTTATTTCAATGTTCTACCCATATTTTTAGGTGATTGTGGGATCAATATTTTTGGGTTTTACAAACATCAGCACAAACGCATAATACCCTTTATAAAAGTGAGAACCTATAAACGGAAATTTTTGCCACTTTTCCGTTTTTAAATGGTACTTTTTGAGTTTTCTATAAAAATGAACATAGAAACATGAAATCAGGTAAATATTAACCGACTTTTGTAAAAACTATTATAAAGTTAATAATGATTACTAAAATCAGTTTTTTTTATTAAGAAAAAGTGTAAACCATTGTTAACTTAATAATCGTTTTTAAGCATTTCTTACAGAGTTTTTCTTTCCTTTTTATATAAATTTGTCAATTGACCACATATTTACATCTGCACAAACTGAAATATTTCTTTGAAAGCATAACTTTGCTTTTATTCTTAACACATTTGTTAAAATGAAATAAATCTTTTATATATTAAACTAACTAACAACTACAAAACAGTGCAACAAATACACTTAACCTTTTTTTCTCATCCTAACGTATTTTATATATTTAATTTATACACAAATTTCTAACTCTTATGAGTAAAAAACCAAAAAATACAGAAGCAAAAAATAAAGAATAGATGGGCATGCCCGACTGTATGGTATCTTACTACATCACTAAAGTGGAGATTCGTCTGTTATAAACTGAAGTAAGAAAAAGTTTTTTTATGGAGTTAACGGTCCATATTTGTCCGAACCTCATGAAAGGTACAAAACTTAGGCATGTTGAATTTCATATGGTTAAATTTAATTCAGGAAAAGGATTTTTTATGGGGCCAGGATCAATAACCAATCATAACAGAAATCGGTAGGGTGATTTCAATTTTTATAAAAAAAAAAAAAAAAAAAAAATTGTTGAGCCAATGTCTAATAATTTTATGCGTTACAAAACACAACAACAATGGCTAATAACCTCCTTACCACTACAGAGATATAGGGTCAAAAACTTAAAACACACAAATATACTTATTAAAACATTTGACCCTTTTTACCGTAAAATATCCAAAAAATTCAAAAACTTAGATATAAAAGTGTTAGAGTCATGGGGTACGTAAGCAAAAAAAAAAAGGAAAAAGATATATAAACTTAAACACATTTAAGTGTTTTTTGAAGAATGGCCAAGTGGCACCATGATTTCTGTTTTTTTTTTTTCAACTGCCTCTTAATAAAGAATATATATTTTATAAAAAAGAGAATATGGGACATAAAAGTTTTTGTTGGTTTTTGTATTAGTTTGTACTCTTCTGGTTAAAGTGGAACTTTTTCTTGTTATTGTTGTTGCTGCTGTAGTTGCAACACAAACAAAGTTACCAAATCAATTTTCATAATCACTTTGAATTTTGTTTTTCTTTTTGTCTTTTCTTTGAGAAGGACCTGTTTCCTGTTTGCCTTTAAAGTGTTTACAAGAAATATAAAAAATTTATTTGAATTTTTTATAAAAATTTTTTGGTTTATTTGTTGTTTCCCATTTTTTGGTTTTCAATTCTGTAGAAAAAGTTTATTTACTTTTGTTTAAACTTTAAAGGCATATGTTTGTTTAAAATATTGAAAAATTTAAAAGGTAATTTTATAGTCGAATAATAAACACCCAGCAATAGTTTTGTAAAGATGTGATTTTGGAAAAATTCATCTGTGGTATTACAAGCAAACTTATGGGTTTCATTCTTAAAAAAGTATTTAAAATAAAAAATTTATAATTACCTAAGATACCCAGCAAAGACTAACACTGCAAAGAAAGGAGTTAAAATGCTTCAATTCACTTACATAATATCATTTAAAGTCATTTTTTCAACTCGGTTATCATATTAGAGGTATGTTTCTACCACTTACTACCATAGCCAGCAAATAAGTTGCTAAGTAAGAAGTTAACTGTGTCTACTAGTGGTTTTCTCAAACAAACATTATTTTTTTCATTTGTTTAAAAAAAAACAACATTCAAAACCATATGTCTAGACTGAAAACTTTGTTCTTATATATTATATTATTTGTAAGTCATTACTTGACTCATTCTAAGTAATTCGGATAGTATGAGTAGTCACTGAAGATAATGTAGTTGACTACATACCTATATATCTAGGATTTTGTTGGGTATATTAACTAAAAAATTTCCCATAACTCCACGAAAAATAGTATTTTATTAATATCTTTACAAAGTGTAGTTATCTTAAGATGCCGTGAAAGAATAAGTGGACTAAATCTTATGAACTTTCGTCTGAGCTGTCACTCATTGGTAAAGTGAGTGAAACTCTAGAATACTTTTCTTGTCATATCAAGAATGCAAATTGAAATATCGTGAGAGTGATGTTATTTCAGATATTATATCACATTAAAACACTAATTGGAGAATTCTAAAACTTCATATACGATTTTTATACCCTACACCACTATAGTGGGGAGGGTATTATACGTTTGTGCTGAGGTTTGTAACATACAAAAATATTGGTCCAGTACCCAGCTTAAAGTATACCGATCGAATCAGAATCATTTTTTGAGTCGATTAAGACATGTCCGTCCGTCCGTCTGTCCGGCTGGCTGGCTGTCCATGTAAAACTAGTGCGCAAGGTACAGGCCGCAATTTTCAAGATAATTTGATGAAATTTGGACCAAGCATGTTTTTTGGTACAAGGACGAAGCCTATTAAAAATGGTTGAAATCGGTCCATTACTTCACCTAGCCAACATACAACGGTACCTAACGATTTGAACTTTTTATGCCATAATTACGTCAAATATTCTGCTATCTCTCTAAAAATTGGCACAAATAAGTTTTATATAAGTATAAATGACACTGCAGATTTTCATAAGGATTGGCCTATATTTGACCCTAGCCCCCATACAAACCCCCTTCAAAAAATGACTTAAACGTCTAAAATTGACTTGTAACCATTTGTATCGCAATGAAACTCAACGAAACTAACTGTTATTAGAAATATATCCTTTTCCCAAATTTACAGAGGATCGGCCTATATTTGACCTATATAAAGCCTCATTTAGAAATTTTAGTTTTATATCAATAAATGGCTTAAATATTTTGGATTTATGGTAATATTCAACATTAAAGTTTCTTTACAAAAAATAAAAATTTTTAAAATATACTCATGGTGTAGGTTATTATATGGTCGGCCAAGCCCGACTATACTTTCCTACTTGTTTTAAACTACTTTTTAAATGAAAAGTGGTCATAATAGGCCCGAATATAGATTTTTGGTTGTGATATAATAAACATACTTCTAACCTACGCGTCTGTTAGCCATATTGGATGATCTGTCAGTAGGACTCCGCAGACTTGCATTTTTCTGTCAGTAAATCCAGTAGACAGACTTGGTCTACTTTTTTAATGAAAAGTGGTCATAATAGGCCCGAATGTAGATTTTTTAGTCTGATATAATAAACATACTTCTAAAATATGCGTCTGTTAGCCATATTGGATGATCTGTCAGTAGAACTCCGCAGACTTGTTTTTTCTGTCAATAAATCCAGTAGACAGACTTAGTATACGCCATGAAGAGCTTTTTTTCGAAATCCGAACGTATTACTGAACATCGTAGAGTCAAGGGCATTAATAACTTAAGCCAAAACAATAAGGAAAGTATGATCGGTGGAGCCATACCATAGTCAGTTAATTTTTGAAAGTAGATTTTGTGTGGGAGGAACGATTTATTGTAGATCGATCATTTTATATTTTTAATGATCGATCGATTGTACAAAATACATGTGCTTAACAGAAGTGGACCTTATACATATGTATTTATAAGATCTGAGTCTACGTTATTTTTAATTTAATGCTAATACAAACATGATTAATTGACTTTTAGAACTGGTCTTTATTTGATTACAAGATTTGTATAGAAACGGACGGACACGTCTCACTCATACGTTGACTTATACTTATACTTCGAGTGTATAAAAAAATTTGAAGAAACTCACTAAAATATCCTCGTCAAGTGATGAACAGATCTAATGTTCTAGTATTTTTTCCTTAGGTATGTTAGTGTTATAAAATAAATATGTTTATTTATTATAAAATCAAAATCTAAATACAATTTAACTGAAACAATAATAAAGATGGAAAACATACAAAACTAAACTTAACTTTTTTCTAACATGACAAAACAAAATTTGCTGCAGGAGCAGAATATTTCCATAGAAACTTTTAGTCTACACATAAGCAAATGGCAAATGTCTTCAGCAAACAAAATAAACAATTTATATATAGGAAAAAAAGGAAACCAGGGGATGATATAGTTAATTTACTTAATTTATTTTTAACTCTTGCTTTTCTCAGAAGCTTTCTTAGTTTCCTTTAGCATTTTGTGAGATTTGTTAGATTTTTATACAAAAAACACACTTATTGTTTTATGATATTTGTCCACAGTTCTTTGCTGGCTACTAGGTTTTCTTTACTTTTTATTTGTGGTCTCTTATGGAGTGTAAGTTAACCCTTTTTTAAAGCAAAAACAACAGCAACAAACTGTAGATAAAAAAGTTACAAAGTTTTTTAACCGAATCGTAATGTATTAAAACGAACAAATACAATAGCAACAACCAAAAAAAAAAAAAAAAAATTCAACAAAGTTTGGCATAACCAACAACATTTTTGTAGTTTATTTATCCGTTTCCTGTCAGGAACAATCAGAATTTAGTTTTGGTTTTTTAACTCAACTTTTATTTTTTTAATGTGTGAGTTTTTTGTTTTCTTAACAACATTTTCCATCAAACACACAAACTCACAAATACATTCATATGTATTAGTAAATTATATACATAGAGAATATCCTGTATCATCGTCCTTACACACATATAAATAAATAAACTTACACCAACACACAAATATTGTAGTTGTTTTACAAACACATACACAAAACATGTATGTATATATGTTTATAAGCTTTTACGTAGAAAATAATATTATCCCTGCATGTCGGTATGTAACAGTATGTGTTTTTATATTTGTATAAGTTACAATATTTTAGCTGAGTATTTATTTATTTGTATTTGTTTGAGGGAATGTCCGTAAAATGAAAACAAAAAACTGGTTAAAGAAAAAAAAACAAACTTAGTCCTTGTTGTGTGTTTTTGTGACTGTTTAAATAAATTGAACTTTTGGTGTACTTTACAGAACACACAAAAAAAAACGTAAAATCTAACAAAATTAAACTACTTCCTAACACACATACATCCACAATCGGATAGAGAAAATCATATCATATTTGCTTCAGTTTATACTTTTTAAATTAACAGATTTGATCAAAATATAACAGTTATCAATATTGAAGTTATATTTGATTAGAATATAAATAAGAATTAAGAGCCCGTACGACCTTTTGATAAACTACAGTAGCATTGTATAAGAATTTATTATATATTTTTCATAAAAAACTTAAAAAACCGTCACATTTGGTCTTGTAAATCTCAGACTTAAAAGTGGCAAATAAAGTAGTGTCGCAAGGAACCCTTTTTGATGAAAACACATCAAATGTAGAGTTATTATTGGCATTACGTTGAGTCCACACTATACACTAATCTATAGTCCAGAATATAGACTGATCTATAGTCCTGTCTATATACTGATCTATAGTCTAGACTATAGACTGATATACATTCCAGACTATAGAATGATCTATAGTCCAGGCTATAGACTGATCCATAGTCCAGATTATAGACTGATCTATATTCCAGACTATAGACTGATCTATATTCCGGACTATAGACTGATCTATAGTCCAGACTATGGGCAGATCTATAGTCCAGACTATGGGCAGATCTATAGTCCAGACTATAGACAGATCTATAGTCCAGACTATAGACAGATCTATAGTCCACACTATAGACAGATCTATAGTCCAGACTATAGACAGATCTATAGTCCAGACTATAGACAGATCTATAGTCCAGACTATAGACAGATCTATAGTCCAGACTATAGACAGATCTATAGTCCAGTCTATAGACAGATCTATAGTCCAGACTATAGACAGATCTATAGTCCAGACTATAGACAGATCTATAGTCTAGACTATAGACAGATCTATAGTCCAGACTATAGACAGATCTATAGTCCAGACTATAGACAGATATATAGTCCAGACTATAGACAGATATATAGTCCAGACTACAGACTGATTTATAGTCCAGACTGATCTATAGTCCACACTATTGAATGGTCTATAGTCCAACTATAGACATATCTAAAGCCAAGACTATAGACTGATCTATAATACAGTTTTTAAACTGATCAGTATTCGTCTCTTTACACTAATCTATAGTCAAAATTATAGAGAGTTCCATAGTCCAGACTATGAACTGATATAGAGTGTGGACTTTATACTATATAGACCTCACTTTCGTCAAGACTATAAGCGATCTAAGCTATACTAATATACATATATTGGACTATGACTACAGTTCAGTATATAGAATGATCAGAAGGCACTTTAGAAAGTCCGTACTATAGACTGATTTAGATTCAAAATAATATAATGATCTGTTATATACTAGTCAATAGACTGATCTAAAGTTTAGATTGATATAACGCATTTTATGCATTGATCTATTTTCGATACTATAGACATATAGTCGAGACTATACAATGATCTATAGTTCAGATTATACACTGTTTGAAGAATATAGCACAGGCTATTGGCCGATTTATATTGCAGATATGATATATGTAAAGTCTAAACTGCACACTGATCTAAATTTAAGCCTCTTAAATACATTCCTTCTACAAACTAACTGCTATTTCTTTAACCACAATTATCTCCCACATGTGTGAGTATATTTATATGTTTAGATCTAAATCGTAGTAGAGAAACTTTAACTTGCACAAAAGTTTTGTTTTGTTTTAGTTCATTTTATTTATTTTTTCGATTCATTTCAAAAGTCTTAATTTTTTATTCATCCTTCTTACTCTTTTGCCAACGCTCAAAATGTTATTTTACTCTAGAGTTTACATATACATAGTGTATGTGTGTAGTACAATGTATCTATATAAATATATTAAACTTGAGAGAGTGCAGTCAAATGTCAAAATCTTTTTGATTTTTGAAATCAACAAAAGTTTATCATCTTCATCTTCTTGGATTTATTATTATTTTATTTCTATTCTATTTACTCTTTATTGTATTCTTCAAAAAATGACATCTTAAACAAAAATTCTGACATTGAGTAGCCAATAATGTACGAGTAGTGGTATTCACGAAAGTGAAATGTTAGATTGGAACGAGCAATTTGACAGACAATCCGTATACAAGTCGAATTAAGTAAGGTTATAGGACATTTAGAAATTGTTTTACAAATTAAGTATTTGTTGAATTTTAAATATTTTTTGATTTGAATAAATCAAAAAAGAAAGTTTATTGTTTAAAACTTATTGCCCACTTAGTTGTGGTCATTTTAAATTCAATTAATATAATGTATTTTAGATTTAGGTAATAGAAAGAATAGAATAGAATTATATAAAAGATAGAAAAATATAATAAAGTTGCGGGTATATGAATGAATTAGTGTATGTTAAATTATAATAAATGCCAAAAATTATATTAAATCTTTAAACGAATAAAATCAATTAAAATTGCATCAACTTTTAAACTGAAATATTTAATAATTGTGGTATTCATATTTCATTCAACATTCGCATTTTACCATATATTTTTTATAAATAAGGCAATTTTAATATTTATAATTTTTCAGTTTAAACTCATATTGAAATTGTGAATTCTCAAAATAAATGCAAATAATCTTGTTAAATTTAACATAAATACATGTATTTTAAACAAAAGCAGATGTATATATTTAACGAAAAAAAGGATAAATATCGTTAAATATGAAAAATTAAAACTGTTAAAAATCAACGATAAAAAGACACACACCAAAATGCCACAGACACATATTGATACATTTAATAAGTAATAAATATTGAACATAATTATGTATGAAAACAATTGCAAATAATAAACCAAATTAAACTAGACTTTTAACAGGCCGATATAAAATGTAGACTTTTAACTACAGCAAGTAGATACAAGCATTAATGGATACAATGGTACAGAATGACTACTAAATTATTGGCTTTAAGGATTAAATTTTATCCTTGTAATCTGGGGGATAAATAAAACTCTCTGAAAAGCAGAAAGATTTATTTAGTTTTCTGCAACTCTAAAGGCCTAGACAGAACACTTACGGGTAATTCAGATATATTCAGATATTTAGTCAATGAAGTAGTTTGAATTGAACGAGACTAATGAATTTGAACATATCAGTTCTTTTAGGACTTCCATAATTGTGTTTTGTTGTTGCAATTAATCCTTATCACAATAGAGCATGTATCTAATGTTAGCTCATGGGAGCTAATTCTAAATAAAAATTAGCGTTCTTAATTACCATGTATTAGAAGAAAGACTTACACTTCCATCATATTTGGATGCCCTTTTTGTACCAGCGTTAGATTCGCCAACTTCTTAATATATAATTCTCCTTCGTCTTTTTATCGAATTTCCTTTCGCTGACCTAATAATAGTTAAGTAGTTTATTTGACGGTGGTTTTTATACACTAGCACCTCCCTGAGTTACTAAAAAGTTGGTGGCAACTTTTTTACATGGTTCTGCCAGTCCATGTACAAGCACTTTGCCGCCCCGTCTTAACACTTGAGATGTAAAGCATCAATTTCACTTACAATCACGAATATGAGATTGCCTATGATGAGTTGAGACGTAATTGGTAGACCGAAACACTAATCCATCATGTAAAACGAGGACTCACTCTTACTCACAGAGATCACACTGTGGTAAATCTGGTTTTAACAGAGTAAATCAAGAACACACCATTTAATGGTATTACTTCTATAAGATTCCTTACATTTATCACCATTCATCAGCACACTTAGCATGCATCTGAAACCCTCAACAAGAAAAACACCATCTCATATCCAACGCTTAGTCCCTCAGTCACTCATCTGCAGGGTATCTGTTGTTTCGGAAATTGCAGCGAACTTATACCGAATTATTATCTTTACTGTGCATCAGTATTTAAACCGGCATGCTTTTCCTGCGAATTTTGTTTAAAACCATATCCTCTTCGATGTTGGCAACTGGTAGTGTATTCCAAGGAAAGGCCGGGTATTCATTGGATTAATTGCATTGGATTAATAAGAATTTAGTTCACTTCGTTGTCTTTTTTAATGATCTAACAAACTTGATCCATTTAGCGCTATTTAATATTAAGTAAAGCTTAGAGCGATAGTAAGTGGGAGTTTGTCAATTAGTTTCAGGGTGATATTTTTGTCCATAAGTATCCATATATTTCTTTTTAGGTTGACTATGACCAGTTGTAACACAGGTTTAAATTTTGCTTGATCGTTGAACCCACCATTGATCACCGAGTAGTAACAATCGCAAACTGTATTCTATCCTAGTTGATCCACTCGTATGTGATATTTCTCCCCAGGCTTCAAGACACCTACCACTTGATCCTCAGGTTGTCTATGACCAGGTTCTTATGTCAATCTCCCTCCTTAGTTTCCTAAATTTCATAATATATGTTGCAATATATCGAAATATATGTTGCAGTAAATAATATATGTTGCAATATAAATAATATATGTTGCAATATATCGAAGAGGATTTAGCAAGTTTGGTGTCAGTGTTATCAAATTCCTGGGAGATCGACAAAATTAAAAAGCTATCTATAAAGGAAATGATATCTCGAAATCAATGGGTATAGCACAAATACGAAAATCTACAAGGATTTCCTATTAAAAACTTGGTATTAACTTTCAATTCTAACAAACTATCACTTAACAAACTTTGCAAGGATTACTATATGCCATCCTGCTTACTTAGGTGTTGTCTAATAACGTCTTATTAACAATGTTATATTTAAATACTATTTCTTGTGATTTACATTGATTTCTCCAATTACTTGTAAATGATTAAGGTAATTACTTGCCTTCACGTACATCAATGCGTTAAAATAATGACTTATATATCAGCATTTAAACCCCTTACTTTATAAAAATCCTTGATATTTTTCAAAAAAATTTATAACTATTATTATTTATTTGCAAAAATCTAAAAAGCTTTTTACCCATAGTGCAAGCTCATAATTATGGACACATGTCGCACATATGTACCTACTCGTATGCATGTTTATTGAATTAAACAGTTGCATATCGAGCTCATACCTTTTATATCACTTGTAATGTAATTTTTATTTAAATGAAATAAAAGTGCAATTTGTATTGTAAACACAAATACACCGGAGACTACGATGAGGTGAAATCCAACTATACTACGTAAGTTGTACATTAAAAAATCGTACATATTTAAAATATATACATACACAGTACATATGTACGTAGAACGATATGATTGAACATGTGACTATATGAATGTATAAAGGAAGGCAAAAGGACATTAATTATACACATACAATATGAATTTAAATGTTATGAATTTAAGAAGAAAATACAAAAAAAAATGTAAAAAAAAATACAAATACAAATATATGCAATACATATTTAAATATTGATAGTTAAATTTGTAGGTATGTCAGAAAATAAAGGAAGTGATATTTGTATCATGAAAAAGTAAATGTAAACTATGTATGAGGTTATATGTAACTATAGCATATGTGTATGTAGTATGTATGTTAAGTAGCACTTTTGTATTTTATTTAAATATGTACATATACATATGTATGTATTTGTATGTATATTTGTATGGCTTTGTATATGAAAATATCTGTGAGATTTAAAGAATATGATAAAATATGGAATTAATTGAATTTTAAGCCTATACATGAAAAATAAAAATATATTTACTTGTATGTATGTACGTTTAACCATATGTATGTGGGTAAATATATACATAACTATAGTTGTATGTATGTGTAAAATAAAAATTCATATTTTTTATAAATTTACACTTACATACACACATATATATATGGCAAGTGTAAATGTATGTCATATTGAGGCTATAACCAGAGGATGTTCATATTTTTTCAACAGACACACACACACTCACTTAATAACAAACACATAGAATGTGGTTTATATCCTTTAACCATATTGTGGTCTTAAATATGATAAAAACTGTGCAACAAAAAATGTTTTTTTTTATTTTTTCTTGTAAAACTTGCACACTTACATTCGTACTCAATATAAAAAATTATGAGGGCCTGACACAAAATTAAAAATCGATTTTAAGAAGAAGAACAATAACAAAAACTTATTGAATTTATACAAATAAAGTTGAAATTATTTAATCATAATAATCATAGGTAGGTATGTATGTGTATTTCTTACTGCATGAACTTTTCACATTAATGAAGATGAAACATTTTTAAGGATATTGTAATTTTATCCTTAAGTTAGGGAAAGAGTATAATTGGTTTGTTTTAAAATTTTGTATTGACAAAAAATTATTTTTTTTTAAAGAATGACGATTTAAAATCGTTGAACTTGGTTGCGGAATTGAATTGAATATTTTATAAAAAACAAGTATGAATTTATAGTCGGACATTGCCGACCATATGATACCCTACACCAGTCAGTATGTTAAAATTTTGAATTTTTTTTAAATAAAGCATTTAATTTGTTTTATTGTGGAATATTTTTACTTATTGTTGACAAAAAAGAGAGATTTTCTACAAGAGGAGATGAATTTACGTCTACTACAAAGTCATTTATGTAGATTTTAATCCTTTTATAAGTAATTATAAGTTAATTTTGACCATCAAGTCATTTTCTAAAGGGGAGTCTGTGTGGGGGCTAGGGTCAAATGAGGCCCGATAACAATAAAAATTAGTATTATCAATTATTGTTCTATAAAACTAATTTTTGCTGATTTTCGTTGACATTATAAAACATTTAACGTACTTATGAGCCTAAAGGCCCGATTCGGGGGGTACGGTTGTATGGGGGCTAGGAGAAATAATGGACCGATTTCAACCAATTTCAATAGCGATCGTCCTTTAGCCAAAAAAAGAGTATGTGCCAAATTTCATCAAATAATCTTGAAAATTGCGACCTGTAGATTGCGCACAAGGTTTACATGGACACACAGACAGACAGACGGACGGACGGACAGACGGACATAGCTAAACCGACTCAGAAAGTGATTCTAAGGCGATTGGTATACTTTAAAGTGGGTCTAGGGCCAATATTTTTGGGTGTTACAAACTTCAGCACAAACGCATAATACCCTCCCCACTATAGTGGTGTAGGGTATAAAAATAGGATTAGAAAAAATATGTAATAAAAACTTTATAAATATTATCCTCGGATATACCATGACCAATTGTAGTATAGGTTTTAAGGCCAATCTTATTCATCCAAATATCAATTAACCTTTGATGCCACAGCTGATCATCGAGTAGAGAAAATCTTTATATTTTGCACGATAAAAATTGGCAATCGTAATCGCTCTCCGACAGCTTTGTAAGTTTAATACACTTCACTTTGTACAGTAGATTTATTCCCTTAACTTTTCAAGGGTCTGAAAAAATAAGATTCAAAAGATTGACAGAGAAAGTAGAAATGCATCTATAAAACTTAGAAGCGAAATGAATTAGAGATAATTGTCAGCAGCAGGATTTATCCAAAGGTGCATTTGATGTATTGTCTACCAGGCGAATCGATATCATATACTAATATCAATGGGACCTGTTTTATAGTTCAGGCATTATGATATTGGTTGCAATACCAACTGAAACCTACTACAATACAATACCTATTAAAGCCTACTTACAACCTGGCCACATGTTGCAATCCTGCTAAAAACTACTTTGAACAAAATGGTTGAATGTTTTGTCTCATCTGTCTTATAGTTCAGACCTTCTCATAATGATCATAAATCTTATATAAGAATACTTGATATCATTGTAAGGAATCCCACAGTCGAGGTTCACCACATTTTCCTTCTTTCAATGTTCAATTACGTATTAAATTAATCTGTCCGTTATGAATAAGAAATATTTTTGGGTATATCTCTTCTCTTATATTATGTTAAATTTTTTTGCGTCGCAAAAATTACATTTCCATCTTTTATGGACATCTTGCTCTGTAATTACTAGCCTACGTACAACAACCCAGATACAAATACATACATATGTATGTATCTGCATGACAATAAAAAGCAGCAAGGATAATAATGATTTTTATTTAAATTTCCATTCATTTGTTTGTATTTATTGTGACACTTAATTGTAATGCGAAAAAAATTATAGACTGGATATACTTCAAAGGAAGCGATGTTTTGAAATATGTATGTATATAAACATATGGACAATTTACTTTATTGTTGATTTGTTTCTTTTATCAATTGTCATTTTATTAGAGGATAAAATACTTTGCAATTTTATTTTATTACAAATACATAATTTCTACATTTGATTTTTATGTTCTTTAAAATGTCAACTGATGAATTTTACTAAATTATACATTCCTACTCTTAAAGATTGTTATCCAAAAAATATTTCCATATTGACTTTTTTATTTCTCCAGTATATGTTTTAAAATGTTCAATATCTGTAATAAATATTAGTGTTATTGTACAACAGTGGTGGGCAAGTTTGCGTTATAGAAATTTGCCGTAAAATTATAACGAATTAAAATTTTGTTTAAATATAACAAAGTACAAACATTATATCTTCTAACAACTTCATTATCATTAACATCGTCGCCATTTTCGTCATTATTATTGATTGAATAGTTTGCTGTTAGTTGACAGTCATTTAATACCCACAATTAAATGGCTCATCAATCAAAAGGACGAAAAAAACTAATACAGAAATAAATTTAGAAATCAGTGAATTTAATATCGCCGATGTGGCTAAAAAAAACATGCACAATCTCATATAGAAAAATATTTCTAATCTACAACAACATATGTTGTAGATAAAAATGAATTAATTTTGGAATTGAAATTAATAAAATTAAAAAAACAGTCTAGTCTAAAGTCTAGTCTATAGTCTAGTCTATAGTCTAGTCTATAGTCTAGTCTATAGTCTAGTCTATAGTCTAGTCTATAGTCTAGACTATAGTCTAGTCTATAGAAATGATGGCATTGTCATGACCTTAAGCTTAATAAATGTTATAATATCTATGTTATGATTTGATCACATAAAATACACTTACGGGTTTATTTCGTTTTACGATGAAACAAATATCAGGGTTGGAAAATTGGTACAATTGCTTTTTTTTTACGGTACAATTCTATCTTCAAAATGGTGCAATGGTATACCAATGACCCATTTTGTACAAATTTATTAAAAAAATATTTTTAACACAAGTTTAAATAACTACCGACTTCGGTCAACTTTTTACTAAACTTCGGAGGATATTGTAAAGAATCATAAAACGCAATTCAACTACAAAATTTTATCGTTAAATAGTAAAAATTTGTATGTTAACAATAATTTTCGTTATTTTATTTATAATACTAGACTATAAACTAGACTATAGACTAGACTATAGACTAGACTATAGACTAGACTATAGACTAGACTATAGACTAGACTATAGACTAGACTATAGACTAGACTATAATATAGACTATAATATAGACTAGACTATAGACTAGACTATAGACTAGGCTATAGACTGGACTATAGACTACACTATAGACTATACTATAGACTAGACTATAGACTAGACTATAGAATAGACTATAGACTACAATATAGACTAGACTATGGACTTGACTACAGGCTAGACTATAGACTTTTTTACTTTTTTTCTTTTGTCCTTTTTCCACATTTTTTTATTTTGTTTATAAATGTAGGTTATAGTCGACTCTGAAGTCTAATCTATAATATAGTCTATATGCTGGATAAAAAAAAAATGATAAAGTAGGGTACCAAAGGGTTCTATAATCACATATCCTGTTATTTATCAATACTTATAAACTAACAGCAAGTACCAAACAAAAAAAAAAAAACGCCAAATTGTTAATACTATAAACATTTGAGAAAAATCCATTTAATAGTTAATATGAGGATGGTTACGATATTGGAAACTCACAGTAGCACTAATATTGTTTATAAAAATACAAATTGACCAAGTTTTTATATCACACCATTTTTCATTTTCGTCCTGGTTTTTAGTTCAGCATGATTTTTTTTCTGTTTTTGCTCTCGTTTAATTTCAACGAAAAAAGCAATCATGTTGAAAAATATCATCAAGCCATGGATGGATAAAGAAATAAAAAAATATCATATTACAAAAGTAAATATCATATGGATGAATGAGTGTGTGTGTGTGTGTGTCCATACTTTTTTTTATTAAGTTAACTTTTTCAGTTTAATGTTTGTCGTTTGTGTTTTGTTGTTGTTTTTGTTGGCTCTGTTGGTGCACTCTATACATTTTGATGGTTTTTCATTAGATTTTATATATTTAGTTGTCTGTTTTGTATTAATGATAATACCATTCATTCGTATGTGTTGTATGATTATATCTATATGGTGAGCATTTAATAAAATTTATAGTAGTTTAAGTTTTTTGGTGTGTATTTTTATTAAAAATACTCAAAAATTATTGTTAAAATTTAATTGCAATCATTTTTTAGTTGATTGAGTTATGGTTTATAATTCGGTCGTAGAAGTGATTAAAACTTTGGCTAATTTTGTGGGGAGAGAAATTGTACTTTTTGTCCCATTTATACTGTCCATATCATTGATGCTCAGAAAATATTATATTCCCTTTTATTTATTGCTCTCCCTAGATATAAAGTTATCACTTTATTGTGTCAACTATTAACTAGACTTGACAATTGACTCATGATCTGAGCAGAGAACCTATCCACGGTTATGTCTGCAGGACATTGCATTAGAATTTTGTTGTTCTTCTTATTGTAAAAGTTATAGGTTGAAACTAAAATTGTTGTTTAAACGACTAATTCGCGGTGAAATTTATATTGCTGTAGGTGTTCGTCCTTAACAAAAGATAGATATATTCAGTGCAACCCACAGAGAACTATCATGAATCATCTCTAGCACGCCCTATGATTAAAAAATACCAATAGAAGATACGGTCGTCAAGGTATGATCTTTGTCCTTCTCATTAAACTACATTAATTTTGAAAGATTCAAATGTTTCTTAATTGCATTTTTAGTTTAAAATTAAGCATAAATAACTAAAACATTGTAAAAGCATTACTCTATTCCTTTTTGCTACTCTTAAAAAAAACTTATATCAATTTTACTTTTACACAATAATCATTTTAATTTCAAACAATAAAATGCATTTTTCTTCATTCACCCGTATAATTTAATGTTTTTATTTACTTCTTAGTTATTTTCTTTTTGATTTTTTTTCTTCTTGTATTTTGTATAGAAAAAGATAGATGAGAATGTGAAAAATAATGCAATATTTTATCCTTTATCTCTACACATGCCAATTTAAGACAAATGTTGATGAAACCATATAAAAACCAGAACTCTCTATGCCACAGAAACATTTACACAATTACAATTCTTCATACATTTGTGTATCAGTGTATAAGGCCGATCCATAATTATATGTTGAAAAGTTCTTTATTAGATTATACGATAATGGCATTTTGAGGCGAGTTATGAACGTTATAGAAATATTCTAAAGAGGATTTTATATGTGAACCTTTATTGTCCATTTTTCAATATCAAATAAATTGCGTCAACTGCGCAAATTTGTGTAATATTTCAACTCTGTTGCTCGTCCCGTTTGGACTCTATGCGGATTTCAACAGACAGACGGACATGGTTTTAGAATCTAATAAGGACCCAGACTATACATACTATACATCGATGTGTTAAAAACGAACTTATTAAAACATATTTTTTTATGATGACTATAAAAAGAAAATAATTTGCAATACATTGACATAAAACTTTGTGATTAATTGTTATCTTTCCCGGCATTAATTTGGTCTAGTCTAATGAACAATAATACACTGAAGAAATGTAATAGTATTTACTGTATGTGTGTTTGTGTCTACCACAATGAAGTGAAATTAAATACCGAATAAATGAAAATGAAAACAATAGTAATACAAATATACAAATGCAAAAGCAATCGAACAGTAGAATCTAGATTATAAAAATATTGATAGTAATGATCAAAATTAACAACCTCTGTAAGAATGCAAGTTAATTTTTCAATTTCTCTTAAAAATCCAATCAATTTAGATTCCACTGTAATCGATTACAAGCAAAGACCATTTCGTAAAAGCCACAGCAAAAGTGTATAAAAGTAAATTTATTAACATGAAAAAAGCACAAATGTAATTCTTGACTAAAGTAAAGTGAAATGTAGTCAATTTCTAAATGAACATTTTACACATACTAAGGCAAAAAATAACAAATACTAATTGCATAAACTGAAAAAACAAAATTTCAATGAAATAAAAAAGGAAACGTTTAATACTTAAGAATTTGATAATGTTCGAAATTAAGGCGATTATTGGAAATTTTTTTAAAATCTAATAACAAAATCAAATGCCTAAAGAAAATGTCTCTGAAAATATGTAATGTTAATAAAAATTTTATCTAATTGGTTGCAATGCAAATGCAACATGTAAAACAAGAAAATATTAAAAATGTGCTTCGGTACTCTTAAAATCATATAATTAAAAACACTATTCACTTTTGCATTGAATTTAAATGGGAGGGACACCGCCCACTATCATAAGCTCATCACCAATTTGTTCTAATGACATCTAGTCTTTTAATGTTGCTCGTGCAAAATTGAAGGAGTTCAGCTCCAACGGTTTCCTAAATATACAAATTTGTAACTTTAATTACATTGTGAGGTGCCACTCCCTCATTCGTCAATATATTTATACTAATGTCATTTCATTTATCATTTATTTATACTAATGTCAAAGTTGTTTATGTATACTTAGTAGGGTCCTACAGTTGAAATGAAAAGTCGACTTTTCGACTTTTCGTATTTAGTTAAAAGTCGACTTTTTGCATTTAGTTAAAAGTCGACTTTTTGCATTATATGAAAAGTCGACTTTTCGAATTTTTGCATTATATGAAAAGTAGATTTTTCGGCTTTTCGACTATATGTATTTTATAAATAATCGACTTTTCGACTTTTTTCGACTTTTTTCGACTTTTTACGACTTTTCAACTTTTATTAACAAAGTCGACTTTTCAACTTTTTTCACAGACGATAGTCGAGTTATCGACTTTTTTGGAACAAAATAGTCGATTTCGACTTTTCGACTTTTTTCGACAAAAGTCGATTGTTCGATTATTCGAAAGTCGATTTATAGAACCCTAATACTTAGAGGGTTCTAGCTCTAATAGTAATCCATTGATAGTGCGTCTATTTATATATTAAATATTGGAATTGATACTAAAGCAGCTCCGATAAAATATGAGTACTCTAACTTTACAGTCCGCTAGTTCCTATTCGCAAATGTTCATATATATACATATGTATCTCAATGTTGTTCATGCAAAGTCAGCCCATTTTGTTTTAAACATTTTTATACCCTACACCACTTTAGTGGGGAGGGTATATTGGGTTTGTGCTGATGTTTGTAACATAGAAAAATATTCGTCCTATACCCTCCTTAAAGTATACCAATCGGCTTAGAATCATTTTCTGAGTCGCAAGGTACAGACCGCAATTTTGAAGATAATTAGATAATTTCGACTAGCCCCCATACAAACGTACCCCCAAATAGGGTCTTTTGGCTTATAATTAATTTAATTGATCTATTATGTTAACAAAAGTCGACAAAACTTAGTTTTATAAAACTTTTTTTTACAAACTCTCCTTCAGAAAATGACTTAAAGGTCAAAATTCACTTACAAACACTAATAACACTTTTAAATTCTACATAAATAATATTGAAAAAGACTTAACTCCCCATACCAACATTTTTAAGGATAGGGCCATATTTTGCCCTACTCCCTTTTGACCCTTTTGTAAAAAAATTTTTTTTTGCCAAAAATTAAAAATACTCCGAAATAAAGTTAAAAAAACAAACCAAATACTTTATTTTTTTAAATAATACCCATTTTTAACATACATACTGACAGGTCTAGGGTATCATATGGTCGTCTACGCCCGAATATACATTCATACTTGTTAATGATACAAAACTGCCTTCGTTACGAATATAACTGTTATATTTTCTCACATATACTACCCCCTCTAGTCAGTCTGTCTACTTTACCCTAAATTTTTACACGGATTTGAACTTAGGCGTATACAGACTTCAAACACACCTACAAATAAACAAATTCATTTATACATATATTCATTTAGGGTAGAAAGGGGATCATTTGCCATAGGGGCACAACTGCCAAACCAGAATAACAAGTAATTCGAGTAATCGATTTTATCAAATTATCAAATGACCTCTGAATATTTGAAAAATTAATTTTACATATTATGGTAGGCAGACGTGATTAATTATTTTTCAATATAGCTTTTTTGATTGAAAAAAATATATTGTTTGGTTATAGATGATGAACAATGAGAGATAATAAGTTTATCGATATCTTAATTTCAATCACGAAAAGAAATCAAATTAAACCCTCGAAATGTCTCTGGGGCATATACGCCAAATACAGGGAATTCATGTAATTTAGAAGAAAATGTTGTTACACAAAATGAGTTTGTTTAATGTATTACAACAAAATAAGTTTCATTATTTTTTGTTTGTTTTATTTTACTAATGACAAATCTGCGAATTTACCCCATGGGTGGAGCGGTATCGCCGTATTTGGTCAGAGCGGAAAAGTTTAAAAAATATCAACATTAAGATGATAATTAAAATGGATAAAACTAAAGCCAACATATCTAAGTATAGGAATCAATATCAAAATTAAGAATATTTATTCCGGGTTTAATTTGAGAATGCCTCAAAAGAAATGGTCCCCTTTCTACCCTATACAGTTTCACACTGAGTGGCATTGTATTGGAAGATCTTAACTTCTGAATAGCTACTTGGGAATGACTTCAGAAGTAGTGAATTTAGAATTAAAACAAGTATGAATTTATAGTCGGACATTGCCGACCATATATGATCCCTAAATAAAGCATTTAATTTGTTTTATTGTGGAATATTTTTATTGTTGACAAAAAAAAGAGATTTTCTACAAGAGGGATCATAGGGGAGAAGGGGTAAATATGGGCCTATCCTTATAAATTTTGGTAGATGAATTTACGTCTACTTCAAAGTCATTTATGTAGATTTTAATCGTCATTTTCTGAAGGGGAGTCTGTATGGGGGCTAGGGTCAAATGAGGCCCGATCACTGTAAGTATTAGTATTGCTGATTTTTTGTTGACATTATAAAACATTTAACGTACTTATGAGCCTAAAAGCCCGATTCGGGGGGTACGGTTGTATGGGGGCTAGAAGAAATAATGGACCGATTTGAACCATTTTCAATAGCGATCGTCCTTAAACCAAAAAATGAGTATTTCATCAAATTATCTTGAAAATTTCGACCTGTAGCGTGCGCACAAGGTTTACATGGACACACAAGCAGACGGACATAGCTAAATCGACTCAGAAAGTGATTTTGAGGCGATTGGTATACTTTAAGCTGGGTCTAGGACCAATATTTTTGGGTGTTACAAACTTCAGCACAAACGCATAATACCCTCCCCACTATAGTGGTGTAGGGTATAAAAAGGACATCACACCTATGATAAGTCTGGATTAAATTCTATTTCTTTGGTAGATCTTTCTTTGCTGGGTAGAGCTAGAACATCGTTTATTCATCCAATTTGTTACACAATTTTGTATACAAAAAGTAATTTTAGAAGTACGTTAAGTACAAGTATAAAATTCTTCATTCAAATACGGATCAAGTGAGAAAAATCTTATTTCAAATTTTTTTGGATCTAAGTGATTTTACTTAAGAATTTTCGTTTTGATTTTAATTCAAATCCTTGGGTCTTGTAAGGTTTCAATATCGAAAATGATCACTAAGTTATCTACAAAAGTTAAATCCGTCTCCCATATATAATCGGTACAAGGTACCATAAGTATCGTCTTTAAAAATCTAAAAACTAAATTCTACTATCCATCAGAAAGTCACTTTACTTATGTATATACTGTGCAAGGTACGATTGGCTTTGCACTACCAACTATATACTTGATTTCAACTAAAAATAACTATGAAAGCTATATAATTCTTCTTAAAGACATAAATAATGATTGAAAGAAAATAGAACAAAATATTCACATATACATATTTGTGGCTCAAAAATGTACGAGTATATTTACGTAGGTATTTAGTTCCAGGAATCAAGATTAGGGGAATACATATTAACGATTTTACAACTGTGTATCTACCATATCCTAGCTGAGTGAATACAATAATGTTTGTAAAGGAGCAGCAGGAATAACAATGACGACAATATTGTATGATATGTTCGTCATATTGTTCTTGCGTTTCTTTTTCCGTTTTATTTTTCTTTTTTTTTGTACTGTGTAAAGTTGTCATTTCCGGTATGATTAATGGCCGCTTGTTGAGTTGCAATGCAAAACCAACACAATGTAAATTATACAAATGAGTGCTGTTACAACTCTGTGATGGTATGTGAATATACTATAGAGAGAATGATGTAGAAGGGATGTGGATGTGGTAAGTCGATATTTACGCACAAGGACATTGTCGAACTTTAGTCAGTGGTTGGTGTTGGTAAACATTGAAATGTTTACGCAAGGCACCACATGTACACATACAAATGCTCTAACATATGCAAACACACCCAAACAAAAATGTCTATAAAATTACAACAAATATACAAAATAACACCAACAAATATGGTATAAAAAAATAGAATAAACATTCAAACAACGACAGTTCAACTCAACGTCACACAATTGTTATTTTGATAAATTATTATTTCGCTTAAATCCTTGGCTTCATTACAAATATCCTGTGATGTTCAATATGCGGACAACTTGAAATACACACTTAAAAAGCAAATACACAAACTTACACACATACATGTTCAGCATAGTTAGTAATATAATTATTAACGTTTACATATTCCTGCAGTTCAAGAACTTCTTATAACAATTCTCTGAGTAAGAAAAAGGAATAACTTCAAATTACTTTGTAGTACACTAAAGTCACAATTGACTACCCGGTTGCTTACTTAGGGATATTTAAGTAATAATTGTATTCTGCGAAGTTATGTTTAGTTAAAATATTTTCTAAAAAGGATACATTGACTTTATACAAAACTGCTGGACCACTTTTGTAAATAGTCAAGAATTTTAAGCGAGATTCCATGTCGCTCTCCCGCAGTAAATAAATTATGTTGAAAAATGTATGAAAATCGAAAAAACTATATATAGTGTGTACAAAAAAAAACAGTGGTGGTAATGGCAGTAAAACACTAAATGTGGCGTCATTATAGCGCCACTACCATTACCAATACTATGGAGTACATTTAGTTCACTATGTGTGTATTTTTATTTTATTTATTTATTTCCTCTTACTCATTTACACTCTATAATGGCAGCCTGTTGTTGTGTTTTATTTTTGGCCATTTCATTATATACATTTATATATATTTTGGTATAACAAACAACAAGTAGTATTTGGTAACATTATTGCCATTAATACTTGTACTCACATCCAGAGAATAAAATAAAGCAAGCACACTTAAAAGGAATGAGTCAAAACATATGAATGCAAATGAAACGGAAATGGAAACGGAAGTGTCAAGTAAGTATGCTTCATTTTATACAAATAATAATTGCATGCCTATCTGCTTTTTTATCTCTTGATACTTATACACGAAATTAAACTTTTAAGATTATGTTGAATGAAATGAAGGAATGAATGAATGTCTTACGGTTAATGTTCGCTTAAAAGAAGTGCGCGATCTTGGGTATTTAAAGTGAATAAAGTTAATATTTAATTAAAAATAAATACTTTTCTTTAAACGAATTGTAAATTGTTTAAATGTATATAAAGCCCTTAATTAAAAGATGTCAGTTAGAGGTCTGACACCGAATTAAAAATATAGTGCTTTAAAGGCTTTATACAAAAATTATTTACCATTCCAACCATTCTCCAAATTGGTATACTTTTGGAGAATGGTTGTTCATTTGGCTCCAAACCATTCCCAACACTTAGTCCCACCGTTCTACGAGATATCTTTTGTCTTTTTCAGCAACGTCATCGAATTTATCCCGAAATCAACTAACATTTTCTTCCCGCGCTTTTGGTCCAAAAATAGGAAGGAAGTATATATAATATTTTTCCTGTAGGCCAGCGGTTTCGTAGTACCAGGTAGCATAGGTCATTTGTTTAAAGGCCCAACCGACCAGAGGTACAGTAACAAGAAATTGAATTGCTTTACGTCAACACCTGCAGTATTGGTGGTACTTTTACAACTACAGAGTGCTCTTATTAGACGGCTCACCACTCAAGTACTGGATCATTGCTGCCCCATTATAATTTAATTTCTAGATGTAAAAACGTCACCATCGTTTACAAACATGCAGATGAGATGACTTCTGTTGGTTTGGCAACATCGCCAGTAGAGGTGATCGGTAGACATTACAAAGACGAAATACAAACCTAAACCAAAGACAAGTTCCTACTTACACTACACAAAACTTGGCATTAACAAAGCTACAATGTTTTGGTATTAACAGAATAAATCCTGAAAATACAATGACAAGGAAGGGAATGCCAATTGGGTCAAGCCATAGCCATCACGAGCGTCCCAAGGAACCTCTGCAATAAACGATACAAGAACTTTGTCCATTGTAAAAGACAAAAAGATAGGTTCTTTGGTCCAAACCTAAATCAAATGTTTTCATGGTAAGGCGGTGGTTTTAGATGATATACAATAGCTGTCGCTATGTTAAACTTTATCTGAATATGATTCGTGGTTCCATTGTTGTAGGCATGTGAATAGCATACGATTACTTTGAATAATGAAACTGCAGCTATAGGAAGAGGTTAGTCCGAAGATGTATGTATATTCTGAGTGGACACATAGAATTACGTGCACAGCTATACAAATTGCACGGATTCAGACGAGTGTAGAGTATGAGCAGCGAACAATGAAATACTTGAAAGCTTTTTAGTCCTTGATCATCGAACAGTAATTCCATCATAGAACACTATATAAGGTTTCCCCAACAATGTTATTCAAATATTTAAAAGAGCTTATATACATAATCTTTTTAAAATGTTATAATAATATTTTTTTGTTTAAGTAAACTTAAAATTTCTTTAATTTAAATTAAACGCCTTGCAAAGACTTTCATTAACATGTATGAAGTTGAAATGCTAAAATTTACTTACACAATACTATTTCAAGTCAACATTTTAAAACGGCTAATAAAGTAGCAAGTAATTATATAATACATTATTGGTTAGACCTTATTAAAATATTTCTTTGTAATCCAGATGATATGTAGTAGTCATTGAAAAGTATGTTGTTATATAACTAATTACAATTGAAAGTCATTACCTAGTTTTTACTGGGTGTGTATTAATTTTGAACTTTTCTTGGTACATTTCGTATATATAGTTCTAAATTAACGAAAATTGTATTGCAGATTTATGGAGTTACAAAAATTGGATACAATTTAACATTTTTAGTACTTTTTGATAAATTTTATATATGTACGTATGCATATTGTTGTAAAGTAACGATTATATGATTTATAGCTTAATAAAAACGAAAATGTATTTGAGATTTCTTTTTTAACATTTTGCCCCTGGTTTTATTATTTTATATAAAACTATAAAAATTCGTAATATGCACTTTTGACATTTTAAGTTCAGTACTAGTTTTTTTTTTTTTTTTTGTTAAACATTTAAAATGAACATTAACGTTTTATTTTGTTGCGTATTATATATAAAATTAAAGGAGAGTTATTACGAAATGTTAAAATTGTTTCCGAAGAACTTTTTTGTTTTTGTTGTCTCCTGTCTGGCTGTATTCCTGCTGCTTCAGCTACTGTTTAAACGAATGGTTATATAAGTACATATAATACTATTTTACTAGGTCCTTCGTTTACTTTTTTCGTTTTGTTATGAATTTAACTAAAGTTATAATTTTAAAGGGGTGTGTGTGTGAGAATTAATTTAGTAGTGTGAGTGAGTATAAATGTTTGCCATATTATTGCAATTAAGTTGTATAAATTACTATTTGAATCAGCACAACACTCTTTACTCACACTTTTTATGAAACAAAAAATTGTAAATTTTTTTCGCTTAGTTATGGCAACAAAAAGGATAACAAAAACTACAGTAAAAACATAACAATACAGCCAACTATAACTACAACAACTGCAATCATAATAACACTAACAATTGTGTGCAAAAAAAAGATCACATAAACTTTTTTATTACTTTGAGTATCCGTTGGCAAAACTAACCAACAACAAGAAAAACTCTATGTGCTTTTTATAAAGCTTTATTGCAGTTTGTTTTACTACCACATATATTGGTAGAAATATTTGGCTAAAATGCATTTAATATATTATTGTTTTTCTTTGTCTCTGGGTCATTTTATATTTTACCCAGCCACCCAGCCAGCAAGTTGTTTAAATATCTGTGCTCCCTACACTCCTTTTATAATATGGAATTTTTTTTCAAAAAGAAAATAATATCAATATGTTTTTACGTAGATATTTAAAAAACATTTTCCGATTTTATAAAGCCACTTTTGTCTAGAGTAGGGTGTTAGAAAAATGTTTTTTATATAAATTATATATATGTATGTTTATCAATATTACTTTTTGTATTATTTTGTTTAAAACATTTGGCTTAAATGAGAAATAGTCAAGTTGACAGTAGTAGAAATTGTTATGAAATGAATTTTTGTTTTAATATCATCATTGTAAATAATTGAAAAATCGTTTTATTTTGGCTTTTTATATATTTATAAATATATTAAATAATTGTTTAATTGATGTATTTTTATTCTATTATATATATATTTTTTTTTGGAAAAAATTTAGATTATTTTTTAATTGAAAATTGATAGGTTCATTTCCAGATTATAACTTAGAACATTGTTTATAGGGCGAGAAGATAATGATTAAGTACTAAACACTTTGATACAATACTTGGTAGTAAATTAGCACCTAGAGGATAGGATCAACAGAGAAAATTGATGCTGTACCCTTTGTAGGTGAAACATACGCACGAAAAAGGACTTCTAACAAATTGACTTTATAGACCAAAATCAGTTATAAAACCTACATCTGTTACAAAAATGAAATGTGATTTAGTTTTTATAATAAAGCAATCAAGTAGAATTGTACCTTGCCTCAGATCTACTTAAGCCATTTATTGTTGGAAAAAATTTGTGGACATTTAAGTCAAATTTTGAAGGGGATTTTTATAGAAGATAGGGTCTAATGAGGCCCTATAATTATAAAGTTCATGAGAGTCATCAAGGCTTGTATGGAATTTAGTTTTGAAGCATTTTGTCGAGATACGAGTAAATTAAACATAATTATGAACTAAAAAGCCTTATTCGGCGGGTTTAGTTTTATGGGGGCTAAGTAAAATAATGGACCGATGTTAACCATTTTCAATAGGCTTCTTCAAAGTTTTCAAAGTTTCCAAAATTGCGACCTGAAGTTTGATTACAAGGTTTTCAAGCCCTATACGGGGGTTCAGTTGTATGGGGGCTAGGTGAAATTTTCAAATGTCCCTGGAACAATAGAAAAACATGTACATTAAATTGTTTTCAAAATTGCAAACTGTAGTTTGATTATAATGATTTTGAGCCGAATGGTGTACTTTAAGGACCAATATTATTGTGCGTTACAAATATCAACATAAACCCAATACCCTTCTCACTAAAGTGGTGTAGGGTATTAAAATGCAAATTTAAGAATGAAAATCGTCATCCGTGTTCTTTCTTACCTGATGTAAAGCAATTTTGCTAGATTTTTTAAATTTTAAAATGTTTTTATAACTTGTTGAATATTTATTCGGTTGCTTACCTGTAAGGAAATAAAAAGAATATAAAATTACTAAGAAATCTATTGAAAATGTTCATGCATGTAAAAAATATACATGGTTACGTATGAAATTACTTCAAATACAAAGAAATTTAAATTTTTTTTACAATAACAATTCCCAAATTTACCCATACATGGTGGATATATAATAAAAATATTCCAAAACTTAATTTACTAGACCATATCTTTTTTTAAATATTTTTTAACAAAACACTAAACTTCCCATTGGTCATTGTCGTTTTAACACTATTATTTTCAACAAACATTAAATTTGACTAAAACAGTCTCAACTTAGAAACCATATAATTTGACCTTGTGAGTAATATAAAAAAATTAGCTTTAATAAGAATTGTGTAAATTTTTTGTTCATTATATATGCAAACATACAGTATTTGTATGCATTTTTATAATAAAATATTCATGGGAAAATATATGATGAACATTATTATAACAAACAAGCATACATATGTTCATGTATGTGTAAAGCCATCAATACACACAACTGCTTATACATATGAGTATAAATGCAACCATTAGATATTATGCACCATATATAGAGAAACTTTAATAGAATATACTAGACACTCGTACTTTGGGTACTTAGTTTTTTTCTTTTGCTTTGTTTAAGAAAAAAAAAATAAGTACGAGACAACAAGAAAAACTGCTCTGACGACAGTTTTATACTTGTATTCATTCTTAAGTCAGGACATCCGTTGACATCAAATATGACAGTATCATCATTATTATCTGCAACACTTTATAGTCTTGTACTTGTAGTCCTTTTAACAAAAGCACCAATGACACTCGACAAATGTAAATTTTTGTTTCTTCTCTTATTTTTTTTATATTCTTTCTATTGTTAGAATTGTTGTAGTGTTAGTATACTTGAGCTTGTGTATGTAGTTGTTATTGTTATACATATGGGCATATACATATGGATGTAAACATTTAGATTCTTTTCTTAAATGCACTCTTTCTCATCACTAAAGTCAACCAAAAGTTAATATACATCCAAAGATATGTACGACCATGTACCGTAACTAAATACAGTGAGTGAACTCAAATGCTGGAGTAGTTATGTTTGATCCACTTTAAACATTGAATCGATGTTATAGTAATGAAATAAATTTAAAATTCATAATTTATAGATAAAATGCAAAAACTTGCAAATTCGAAAGTTAACTAGCCGAGAATCTACTATTCTTTCTAGCCTGGACTAAGAATCTCCATAGTCTGGACACTAGATTCTCTAAAGTCTACAAATATAGTAAGAACTATAGATTCTATACAGTCTGGTTTATATATTCAAAATAACATGACTGTGGAATGTCTGTAGTCTGGACTATAGATTGTCTATAGTCTGGACATTAGATTGTCTATAGTCTGGACTATAGATTGTCTATAGTCTGGACTATAGATTGTCTATAGTCTGTAGTCTGGACTATAAATTGTCTATAGTTTGGACTATAGATTGTCTATAGTCTGGACTGTAGATTGTCTATAGTCTTGACTATAGATTGGTCTATAGTCTTGACTATAGATTGATCTATAGTCTTGACTATAGATTGGTCTATAGTCTTGACTATAGATTGGTCTATAGTCTTGACTATAGATTGGACTATAGTCTTGACTATAAATTGGACTATAGTCTTGACTAGAGATTGGTCTATAGTCTTGACTATAGATTGGTCTATAGTCTGGACTATAGAATGGTCTATAGTCATGACTATAGAATGGTCTATAGTCATGACTGTAGATTGGTCTATAGTCTTGACTATAGATTGGTCTATAGTCTTGACTATAGATTGGTATATAGTCTTGACTATAGATTGGTCTATAGTCTTGACTATAGATTGGACTATAGTCTTGACTATAGATTGGTCTATAGTCTTGACTATAGATTGGTCTATAGTCTTGACTATAGATTGGTCTATAAGCTTGACTATAGATTGGGCTATAGTCTTGACTATAGATTGGTCTATAGTCTTGACTATAGATTGGTCTATAGTCTTGACTATAGATTGGTCTATAGTCTTGACTATAGATTGGTCTATAGTCTTGACTATAGATTGGTCTATAGTCTTGACTATGGATTGGTCTATAGTCTTGACTATAGATTGGTCTATAGTGTTGCCTATAGATTGGTCTATAGTATTGACTATAGATTGGTCTATAGTCTGGACTATAGAATGGTCTATAGTCATGACTATAGAATGGTCTATAGTCATGACTGTAGATTTGTCTATACTGTTGACTATAGATTGGTCTATAAGCTTGACTATAGATTAATCTATAGTCTTGACTATAGATTGGTCTATATTCTTGACTATAGATTGGTCTATTGTCTTGACTATAGATTGGTCTATAGTCTTGACTATAGATTGGTCTATAGTCTTGACTATAGATTGGTCTATAGTCTTGACTATAGATTGGTCTATAGTCTTGACTATAGATTGGTCTATAGTCTTGACTATAGATTGGTCTATAGTCTTGACTATAGATTGGTCTATAGTCTTGACTATAGATTGGTCTATAGTGTTGCCTATAGATTGGTCTATAGTATTGACTATAGATTGGTCTATAGTCTTGACTATAGATTGATCTATAGTCTTGACTATAGATTGGTCTATAGTCTTGACTATAGATTAATCTATAGTCTTGACTATAGATTGGTCTATATTCTTGACTATAGATTGGTCTATTGTCTTGACTATAGATTGGTCTATAGTCTTGACTATAGATTGGTCTATAGTCTTGACTATAGATTGGTCTATAGTATTGCCTATAGATTGGTCTATAGTATTGACTATAGATTGGTCTATATTCTTGACTATAGATTGGTCTATAGTTTTGACTATAGATTGATCTATAGTCTTGACTATAGATTGGTCTATAGTCTTGACTATAGATTGGTCTATAGTCTTGACTATAGATTGATCTATAGTCTTGACTATAGATTGGTCTATAGTCTTGACTATAGATTAATCTATAGTCTTGACTATAGATTGGTCTATATTCTTGACTATAGATTGGTCTATTGTCTTGACTATAGATTGGTCTATAGTATTGACTATAGATTGGTCTATAGTCTTGACTATAGATTGGTCTATAGTTTTGACTATAGATTGATCTATAGTCTTGACTATAGATTGGTCTATAGTCTTGACTATAGATTGGTCTATAGTCTTGACTATAGATTGATCTATAGTCTTGACTATAGATTGGTCTATAGTCTTGACTATAGATTGGTCTATAGTCTTGACTATAGATTGGTCTATAGTCTTGACTATAGATTGGTCTATAGACTATAGATTGGTCTATAGTCTTGACTATAGATTGGTCTATAGTCTTGACTATAGATTGGACTATAGTCTTGACTACAGATTGGTCTATAGTCTTGACTATTGATTGGTCTATAGTCTGGACTATAGAATGGTCTATAGTCATGACTATAGAATGGTCTATAGTCATGACTGTAGATTGGTCTATACTGTTGACTTTAGATTGGTCTATAAGCTTGACTATAGATTGGGCTATAGTCTTGACTATAGATTTGTCTATAGTCTGGACTATAGATTGTCTATAGTCTGGACTTTAGATTGTCTATAGTCTGGACTTTAGATTGTCTTTAGTCTGGACTATAGATTGTCTATAGTCTGGACTATAGATTGTCTATAGTCTGGACTATAGATTGTCTACAGTCTGGACTATAGATTACCTAGTCTGGACTTTAGATTGTCTATAGTCTGGACTATAGATTGTCTATAGTCTGGGCTATAAATTGTAAATAGTCTGGACTATAAATTATCTATAATCTGGACTATAGAGTATCTATAGTCTGGACTATAGATTGTCTATAGTCTGAACTATGGATTGTCTATAGTCTAGACTATGGATTGTCTATAGTCTGGACTTTAGATTATCTATAGTCTGGACTTTAGATTATCTATAGTCTGGCCTATTGATTGTCTATAGTCTGGACTGTAGATTGCCTATAGATTGTCTATATTCTGGCCTATAGACTGTCCATAGATTAGAATATATATTCGTTTCTAGCTAGACAACATCGTTATTCACTGTATGCAGTTCGTTACTGTTTAGTGTATTTTACATATTCAACACTAAATATGTAGTGTATGTATGTAAGTATCTGCGTGTGAAAGTATTTTTGTTATTGTGTTTATTTGCTAAGTTGTTTGGTATCTTCAACTGTATATTTTTGTTAACAAGGCTTAAATGTATATAATACAAGACACTGCAAAAATATGATTCTGAAAAAACACATCGAAATACATGTACTATATAGTACAACTATTAGCAATGTTACGTTTATGCTTGTTTGTTACTTTACATGGTATGGTTGGAAGTATCTACTAACTACAACATACATAGGGATGTATGTATATATACACACATTGCATTTATTCGTTTTTCACATGCTTAACGCTTTCACACTCGCGCAATCAGCTTAAAATGTCAACTGTCATAGAAATGACACTACAAAACACAAGTTATTTTAACACATACATATATGCATTTCTATATACTATAAAAAAATCTCATACTCACGAATCCACTAATACTTATGGCATGTACAGAAAAAGAAACTAGCTGTGAAATTATATCTGTTATGTTCATTTTTTCCGTTAATTTTTTGTCTCATTTTTCAACCGTACAAAATGCACCAGGTATGTTGAGATTTTACTACGTCTACATGAGTTTTGTATGTTTCTATAACGATATCTGTATATATATTAAATGAGTTTAACAGATTATGATGTGCGTTACACACAAATATCCATTGAAATCTAATGTTATATTATGTTAAGTAGTTTAGCTTTCCAATGTATCGAATATACATTGATAACTTGTTGAACTGTTGAATTGATGGAAACTTTGTTATGAACCGTTTGGCTGTACCGCCTCATATCTTATATATGTATGTTTCAATGGGTGAATTATCTAAGAGCATTTCTAGAACCACAGTTAACGTAGAGCAAATGGTAATTCTAATACCCAAGCAGCATGAACGTAAGCACGGAGTAGTAAATTGATATTACACGTTACACAGATTGTAGAAGCATAAGTTAGAATCAGTCAAATTAGACTTTTATAAAGCCAATATGTCATACTTGGAAAAAACTAGACCCATGTGGTCTATCTGATGATTCCATTTTAAATTCCCGTCAATCACCCCTATCGCCAATGGAAGTGAAAATTTTGTTCCCTTAAAATTTTCATTTCCCTCGAAGGAAAAATTGCTATCGTGTACTTGTTGTGAACAATTCATTCATAATAGTAGATTTTGTATGGAACAGCTTTACAACAAAAAAGCTTAGCTTAGTTAACAAAAAAGTGAAATGGGAACATATTTCACGTGAAATGCTGTTTGGCGATAGGGGTGAATGATTCCACCATATACTTTACTCTGTCGTTTACCGGTTCAATATATTTACAAATTATTCCAAAGTTCACGTGATAACCGAATTGAGGCCTTTCAGATGAAGGTGATGAACTCAGGGCAAGGCGATATTCAAAGCCTCTTTAGTACTTTTACACAAGTAATTTAGATTATTTTTCCATATAATTATTAAGAAATTGTGCTCTTAGCAGCCAGGTCATGTGTCTCTCTGTTAGGATCCTAAGAAGTCTATTAATCGTGGTTACCCAAAGTAATGGGGACGAAATCAAAGCTTGTGATGTACCGCAAAAAAAAAACTTTCATCTAGTTATACTTTTCTCAGCTTATCTATCTATGCAATTATTTTCTTTTTCGTTATTAATATGAATCACAACATACTTATTTCTACTAGGCAACAACTAACCGCCGACTTAAGTAAAGCTAATGCCAAAATTGGCAATTCAAATATTTTATACTTATCATACAAACAAACATAAATGTTTAACTATAATCACACAAATGCCACATTGGTATGTGTGTGTGCGGTTACAAAACGGAAGTGTTTCAAACGCAAAGGTGCACAGGCGGTAAACAAACATTTGAATGCAACTGCTGTAAGGCAATAAGTTTGTAGCGTAAACACATGTACGGAACTGCCACCCACTCGCAACCGCACACACACAAACAAACAGAGAGAAAGAAATAAGCAAACAAACAAAAACGAACGAAAAGAAACACTCGAATATAGCCCACAGTATAATGCTTAAAACTGCGGATACAAAAAGTACTTAAAAAGTACTAAACAATCTGGTGCATGTAGAAAAAAAGAAACAGCAAAATACTGGCAAACTGAAATGTATCATTTGTATATGAGTGTTTGAGTGAGTAAATGTAAAACAGGAAAAAAGGACCTGTGGCACAATAAAAGGTAGTAGAATGATTTAAATACATAAATGTATCTGTTTCTGTATGTGTGTGTGTTTGAGTTTGTATTTTAACAATATGCATTCAAGTTTTAGGTGAATAAAATACAATTAATGTAAAACTTTGCAAATGTGAATGAATGGATGAATGTTTCGGAGTTTTCTTTTATTTTCAGTATTCAATTTTTTTCTGCTTTTCTTCTACTACTTATTGTTATTATTTTTGTTATTTTTGTTGTCGTTGTATCATTCTGTGCTAAAATCGGTAGGGTCTTCATGATGATGATGAGGTTAACAGCTGTTTGTGTAAATGTTAAAAAAGTTTTATAATTTGTATACAAGTATACGAATAAATACTCGTATGCTTGTGAAGAGATACAATTTTTTGTTGTAGTTGTTGTGTACAGACATTTTTCTGAAACAAGTACTTAAACACGTTCAAAAAACCACTTATGGGAAAGTACATACCTATACAAAGATACACACACACAAACACGCATATCGGTTCATATGTGACATACAAACATGCAACAAAACACAACTCAATCGTCGTCTAGTTATACTTGTGTTACAAAGTGAGTGAATGGGAAACAACCATTCCAAGAATTATTCAAACTGCCAGTCAACCAAGCAACCCGACCGTCCAACTATACATACAATTTACGTACGTGTAAATGCACTCTATTGCCATTTCAACAAGCAAGATCCGGATTGAGAATGTTTTTTTTTTTTTTTTTTTGTTATTTGCTTCTTGAAACATTGTATGGGTGAGTTCATGTCTAATTTCATGTCCTAGCATTGGGAACAATATTGTAACAACAGTGCGATCGGTTTTAATCTCTTGTAAAAGGTATAAAATCCCACTACCGACGTTGTCTGAATATGGCCTTGAGCTGAGCTCAAACGAGAACCATAAATGTTAACCTAGAGAATATAAAAAAAATTATTTTCACAAAAATATTCTAGATATCCTTGACTATTTTTTGACCAGTAACTGCTAGAGTTAAGTACATACATATACTTCTTGAACGGAAATTAAAATCGAGGCAAGACATAGAAAAAGGGATTAATATGGTACATCATGATCTGGGCGCTATGATCTGGAGAACAATAAGCATGAAATTTGACCTTATTCCTACTAAGACAAATTGGTTTTATAAAGCGTAATTAGACCAATTCTAACTTCTTCAATAATCTAGTAGACTTCTTTAAACAAAATGTGTAAAATCAAACCACTACAGAGAGTTAAGCGTACATACTTCTTGGAAGACTATACAGACACATCGGATGTTCCTGATTCATATTAGATACAACATATATCGAAAACCGCGAAAAACTGATCTCAGGTTCTATATAAAGTGGGATTTAAAAACATAAATTTGCCACCGATTATCTAGTCACAACGTTAGCTTCCAGGCAGAGTTCCAAGAAATGACGGCATACAGGGCTTATCACATTTCTCGACAACCAGAAGGTAATGAGAGCGATATCGGATAATGAGATTAAATCTAAGACCGTATTGGATTGTAAGAAAGATCGAGAACTGTAGAACAGTGATCTCTGTTTAAATGTCTTACTCAAGTGTAACGTTACAACAAATATCCGTTACGCGGGTGGCTCTAATTCTAATCTATGCAAGAACTAAGCCAAACTGTAGACTGTAACCAATTTTTTTAGTCCGAGCCAAACTAGAGGTATTGGCCACCTCTTTATACCCCGGGATTGCAATAACACCTAGGCGGAGGCTTCACCGAAGACCGTATTGGATTGTCAGAAAGATATAATCGAATACTATACCACAATGAAGGTTTATATCATGTGGGTATCACGCCACTGGGTTATAGTTGACAACCAAATAGCAAACTCGAACGAATTACCGTTTGATCCTCTCAAACATTAAGGAATTATTGTAGCCGCTTGTGATCACTATTCTAAATAAACATAATTAGTTATAATTTCAATAGATTAAATGGATGCTACCATATCTATTATTCATATTCGTAAAAATACCCACATTTAAAACAACATGGTGTATCAAAATGACTTCATTACAAACAAACATTCACAAATGTTGGTTAAAACAAGTGAATAAACGGAAGATACTCATACAGTTTTAAACAAACACGCACACACGCTGCATTTCATATAAAGCCTGCAGTTCGGGGCGTTAAGCTTTACCGATATTACATATTAATTAGGGTTACATACTAGAACAACGTTTATTGATCAATTACAACCATACCTCTCATTGCAAAGTATAATAATATCCATTATAAAGTATATATAATATCCATTTTCCGAGGTCAAAATTACTTAAGCGCGCTTAAGGAATAAAGCCTAGTTTTACTTAAAAAATTTATGGTATCGTTTGACTTTTTATCTGAAATTTCCGTTAACCATATAGTAAGACTTTTGACAATCATAATGTCTAAAAAGGATACATTGTAAAACTGCTGGCAATATATACGTTAATGTACAGGAGTAAACAATCTTACACTCCAACAACTGCAATGTAACACATACAATATTAAAAAAGAAGAGAAATCAAGTAAAAAGCAGTTAGTGGCTTATTATACTGGAAAAGTTGCGGGTGGAAAAATGTGGTAACACAAGTGCTCCACTTCAAGCAACAACAAGAAGAAGAACAAGAACATATCATCATCAACATCAGCATTGTGTCGAAGGGACATTCTGCCCAATGCAATACCAAATGAAAGAAAAAATGAATAAAGTGGAGAAACGAATAAATGAATGAATGAATAGAGAAACAAATGAATATGTGTTTTATATGTGATTGTGTTTAAGCATCGTAAGGGTATTGTTGTAAACTATATGTGAGTGTATTATGTATGTGTGTGTTTAGCTATTAAATGTATTCGATCATAAAATGTGCAACGGATACAAGCAATTAAATTTGTTTACGTTGCACAAAAACAAACTCACTTGTACTAAAAACTCTATATGTACTTGTGCAGAGTATTAAAGGATACTTCATAAATACAAGCACACATACACACATCTATATGGAAAAAGGAAACAAGCACTTAAGATTACTAAACACTCACACGCACCAATACTCTACAACATAATACACTTTCGTGTTTAGTAGATAAACACATATACACACTCACGCACTCACGTCTGTTTCAAAAGCACACAACCATTAAGAATAGAGTCATAAAATTTCAAATACTGGGTGTGAGAAGTGGCTGTAAAAATTCATTCACTTGAAGTTTATTTTTTTCTCATCTCGAATTTAGAAAACGAAAATAACAAATATAAAAATATCTCAATTTCTTTTTATATTTATGATGACCACAAAACAGACGGACGGACGTACAAATCTACAAGCTGCAAGTACAACAACAGAAACATTAAGTTTCAATGTCACCTTAACATGTTTTCACATCCACATCCTATAAAACATCACTTCCTAACATATATACATATATTCCCCCACCCACACATATACACGCAAAAACCAAATCAAATGAAAATTAATGGGAGACTCAAAAAAAAGGAGAAATACATACAACAACATTTTGATAAACATCGTTCTACGTGCTTGCATTCATTTCCGTTTTCCGTGTTTTTATTTTTTGGTTTTAATATTATTTTGCTTTGGTTTAATAGGAATCTTAATCTTAAAAGGATTTTTATTAGCGACGCCTTACTCACAGTATCATTGTCCATTTTAAAGATGCGAGGTTAGAACAAGAAGTCAATTGTTAAATGGGAAGGACAAATTCTATAGCAAATTATTGTATATATTGAAGGGATAATACTTTATAAAAGACTTATCGGGGTCCAAAATTCTCTCTTTCTCCCCTCTAGATCCACAACTGTTTTAGACGGTACACTACTTGCTCCCAACTGGTTCGGTAAAGAAATTTTTGAACAGGACTGTGCTCGTCGATTGAAAAATCGCTGGAGTACCTATGCTATCAAAACTCTTTTCAAGTGATCACGTTGAGGAAAGACAGGTGGCATGACATAAATTCCAATGCATTCTCCAACTAGAGGACAATTTTTAGTCAGATCGAAAGAGAAGCGATCCCTCAAGTCTCAATAACTCACCTGTTGAATCTTTAATATTGGTTTCAACAGAAACCGCTCTGCCATGTTGAAGTACTCATATCTAACAATGATCCACCCAAATACATTCCTCAAATAGGGTTCTAGCTACAGGGTTCTGACAACAGAACCTAGAGACAAGTTTGATAAACCAAAACACATCATCAATAAACCAGGATTCCTCTCTGTGTGAGGAATTCTGGTTTGACAAAGAATGTAGGAATTTTCATTCCAATTGCCTCGACAGAAAGAGCTTAACCATAATCACAAGTCGCGTAGCACACAGCAATATGTATTCTATAGAGATGGCAACAATACCGTGAACTAGAATTGAAAAAGCATATTCCATGCGTTCTAGTCTTCCGGCATGAAGAGGAGTCTTATCCGAAATTTCACATATTAAGATCACTTTTATTCTCAGATCGTAAAGATAATCTAAGGATATACAGGCAATTAATTACTAAGAGACAACCTGATAGTTCGCCAACTTATTCTGAGGCCATACTTAACTAAGTGTAACTTGTACAAAACAGTCTCAGAGAAATCTTTTAAGATGACAACAGCACCTTTCCTTAAACCAATATTTCTTCTGTGGACCCCAAAGTAACCAAAACCAATGGCCAACAGGGACTACTCCTATGGGCAACTAGAAACCTAAATTTCTAAGATGATTGGTTTATCAAGGTAACATGCCCCTGGGGGACAAATGAGTGTCGAAGTGCTTTACGTGAACACCTGCCATGTGACCCTTATTTCATGTTGGTCGTTTTTCAGTCACTAGTTGACCCGCTCCTGCGATGAAATTTTACAGTAAGTCTCTCATTCCTTGAATTTAGATTTAAACCACCAACTGACCAGCTTGGACATAGTCCTGTCGGTAACTAGTCACCCGTAGTACGAGATTATGTGGTTCTTTGGTCCATTTCAAATCATTGCAAAAAATGTTCGAAAACTGGTGATCTCACACCAGTTTTCCTGCACCGTCTGCATTTCAAAAAACCAAATCGTGGAAATAAAATGCAAAAATATTGATTTTCTTGATTATTACTAAAACTTTATCAACCACCTTCGTATTCATATCTCCAACAAAATCAGCCATCGAAACAGCAGTCATAAAATTTAAAAAGTACAAAAAAAAATAAGAAAATAATATTAAACGAAAAACAAAATATCCACTGAACATCATCCTTCTACTGGTACGCAGTTAACACAAGCACGTCTTTAATACCAATAACAGGACGATCGGACGGATATTGTACAAAAGATGGTTGCTTGTCACAGTCATATTCTTTTTATATAAGGAGTGAGATCGAAAAATTCTTAACACACGTTTTTCATTACATTTTTCAACCAAAGTATTATTTGATTTTTTTTTGATCAAGTTACCTTTGAAAAACATGTCAGTTATGTCAATTATATTAATTTTTTTGTTAATCTGATTAAAATGAGTGACCAGAAAAAAGTGCGTACTGAAATTATTAAATATTTTCAACTAAACCCAACTTGGTCTTACAAAAAGTTGGCCAAGCATACAAAGGTCTGCGTCAAACTGTTTCCAATGTTATTAAACAGTACCGGGAGAACTTGTCAGTTGATAGAAAACCTGGTTCAGGTAGAAGGAATGGTCCACATGATGTTTCTAAAGCCAAAAAATAGAACGCATTTTCAAAAGAGCTCCCAACACATCCGGTAGGAAAGCAGCTCGGTTAGCTCAGTGCTCGGACTATTTGGTACGAAAAGTTAAAGCTAATGCAGGTTTAAAAACATACAAGGCTCAAAAAGTTCCTGACAGGAACGCTGCTAAAATTTAGAGGCCAAAAACAGAGCACGGAAATTGAAGTCAAGTTTTATAAAAAATATTCTTGCTGCATAATGGATGACGAAACGTATGTTCTGGCAGATTTTTCGCAACTTCCAGGTCAAAAGTTTTATGTTGCTGATGCTCGAGGGAATGTTGAAGAAAAGTTTAGGACCCAAAGCAGACAAAATTTCCCAGAAAGTTCTTGGTATGGCAAGCAATATGCAGTTGCGGCAAAAGAAGCCAATCATTTGTTACAACGGGCTCTATAAATACCGAAATTTACATCAAGGAATGTTTACAAAAGAGGCTGCTTCCATTCATAAGACTTCATAATGTGTCCACTTATTTTTGGCCTGACTTGGCATCCTGTCACTATGGTAAACAAGCCCTTGAGTGGTACAATAACAATAATGTGGTATTTGTACCAAGAGAGGCAATTCCTCCAAACTGCCCGGAGCTAAGGCCAGTGGAGAGATATTGGGCTCTTGTTAAAAGAGAATTGAAGAGTACAAAAAAGGTGTCCAAAAGTGTGGTAGATTTTAAACGGAGATGGACTACATGTTCGAGCAAAGTGACAGAAAGCACTATAAAAACGTTAATGGAAGGGTTTTCGAAAAGGGTTCAAAATTTCATCACTAGTGATTAAAACTATAAAAATATTTTTTTTTGTAAATTGTAATAATAATTTGAATCAAATAAAAAAATAAAGCTGTAAGTTTAGTGGTTTCTTTTTTATAAACATATATGTATGTTAAGAATTTTTCGATCTCACTCCTTAGCTTTCATGTATTAATATGCATTCAATACAGAGGATACGCGTACTTTTAACACAAAAAAAAAAAACAACGAGAAAAAGTTGTTGTTTTTTTTTTTCTTGTAGCACTCAACTCAATTCGCTAGTTCCTGTTGAGGTCCATTACATGCAAGTTGTAAAATTTTGTGGAATTGTTTGCGTTTTGTCATCATAAAATATCATTTAATTTTTTTGTTCTTGTTGTTTTTACATTATTTTCGTTTAAAACAGATTGTTTTTAAGAAAAGGATTTATTTTATATTTTCCTGGTTGTAGAAGTGGATATATAATTCTAATCAACTAATCTAATTTGTTATATTTTAAAATTTAAACGATAAAATAACATTTGCTTTTAACAAATAAAGAGAGATTTTAATGATAAAAAAATTTAAATCGATTTAAGTTATAAAATTTTAAAGCTTTCGACCTATAATTGATCTATATCTTCAGAGGTTATTAATTTTTATTTCAGTTGAAGTCTGTGAGGGTCAGTCCAAATAGTATATATAAATGACAGTTTTTATTCAATAAAGAAAACTAAATGTCTATACTTTTTTTTTAATCAATTTGATGTACTTAATTTATAATTAACGACTATTTTAGTTTAATGTTTTCAAATGTTACAATTATCTGTGTGTCTAGTTACGTGGGTTGCTCGCTAGTTAGCCTTGTGGCTCATTGTGATACCCTTAGAATAGCAATTCTCTTATGTTGAGAGAATACTAATTTATTGCGATCTCCGTGAAAACCAGACAGTGGTTTTTTATAAAACCGATCATTTGAGATAGCCCAGATCATGGAAGTAATAAAGTAGTATGTCAGTCACATAGAAGTGGTTGTACCAATTATTCTTCCGACATATGTCTGATCATACAGTGTCCAGTATTTATACCAGTTAGAAGCCTAATCGTATACCTACTAAGAGACAAAAAGAGTTCTAGTGTGTTTACTAAAATTTATACAATTACTTTTTGATTTCGCCTTCTATGACATTCATTGTGTCAGTGTAAAGTTTCAAATACTTCAAAATGAACTTTAATTGTTAAAATTAAAAAGTTTTTCTTTGTTTCCACTTTTTTTGTTTCTACTCTTTGCTGTTTGTTTTAGGAAATAAAGTTTATTAAATGATTTCTACTTTTTCTTTGCATAACCCATCCCATTGATTTGTAGCTTTATTTTTTTATCCGACAATTATTGTGTAATTCAATGCCAACTTTTAAAATTGTATGTAATTAAACTAAATAAGAACGAACAAAAAAAAAACACAGATAAAGAAAACAAAGAGAAAAACATCTAGAATTAAAGAAAGTTATAGACATGAAAAGTGGAAAAAATAATAGAAAAATCTTTAGCCGGTAGTGAATTAAAGGAATATACAACATAAAACTATGAAAAGGGAAAAGTTAAAAAAATCAAACATTAACAGGAAAAAACATAGGTTTAAAAGTATAGTCGGCTATGCTTGAACATATGATACCCTTCTACATGGCGCAGGAGATATAAAACCATATATACGAAACTTGGTCAGCAACTATGAGATATAGATCCTCTAAAGAAGATTGGGATATAGCGGAACGTTAGAGCAAACCACTGTTAGTATCGGTTGTTACAAAGACGTTTTTAAACTGGCTGATAAAACGGGATCCGGAATTTCAAATATTCAGAATGTGTTAAATGGATATACTGACAACAGATGTTTATATATTCAATATATTTCGACTTTACCTAAAATATTGAGCTATACATTAAACGAGCACCAGGCGTCTCCGGCATAATTGGCAATGAAAGAGCAAATGTACTTCTATCAATGAATGGAAAAAGAATAGAAGTTAGCCTGAAGAATGCAAAACTTTTCGACAAAATGATGATATGTTAAGTAATACCACAAAATAATAAATAGGGTGCAACCGAAGGATAAAAAGTCTAAATTATAAAGATAAAAATACAACTAGTTAGACAAAATCATAGTGCAGATTTCGCCAAATTTTTATGTATTTTTAACAGAATTATTAACAGATTTTCGGCAATTGATCTTATTTAAGAGCTATGGTCAATTATACATTTATTTAGGTTTTTGCTTGAGTAATAACGATATTCACCGATTTTGGTGAAATTAAATTAAAAACTTCTAGTAAGTACATCGTAAGAAGTAACTAAACATTTAGATTTCGGTGATATTTAAGGTTCTAGAAACAGAAAATTGATTTCAATATGCTTTAGATTTTTAAAACCTACACCACTTTAGTAGGGAGGGTATATTGGGTTTGCGCTGATGTTTGTAACGCACAATAATATTAGTACTATACCCAACATTAAGTATGTCCGTCCGTTTGATGTCTGTCTGTCCGTCCATACAAACCTTGTCATTAAACAACAAACCGCAATTTCAATGAAACTTGGTACATGATTCTGACCCAAGGACAAAGCCTATAAAAAATGGTTAATATCGGTCCATTATTTCACTAGCTTAGCATACAACTGAAACCCCGAAGGTTATATAAAATTATCGGACGTGCCTGATCGTATACTAGACACCGAATATGTCGGAAACTTTGATACGCTGATCCCAGATAGAATGTCTTTGTCAAGCGGAACATTAGAGCAAATACTAGTAGGTATCCGTTGTTACATGAGTGGCTCTAAATTGGGGATAAAGTGGAGCTGGGGTTCTATATTAAAGATCCAGAAGCAGAAATATACCACCGTTTACCGCAAAAGTCAATTAGGGCGATATGAGGAGATAAAACTAAATTTGTAAGAAAGCTTTAATTGTAAGAAAGCTTTAACTGAATACTCCCATAGAGGTAAGGTTCACATCACATGGGTACCAGCCCACTCGGGAGTAGTTGGTAACGAAAGAGCGAATGCAATAGCTTTAAAGGGAAGGAAGTTCGAAGCAATCAACCTGAATTAGGAATTATGTTCAGGAAACTGAGTTTCTGAATACTGAAAAATAAATCATTCAGTTCCCTTTTTTCTCACGGTAAGGAGCGCATAACATGCCCGATTGTGGCCTAGGTGTATTTCTTCGGATTTGTATACATTCTCCTATCAACCTAACCTAACCTAAGGTACAATTAAACTTATATGCTTTATTAAGAAAACTAAATCACATTATATTCGTATACAGATGTAGGGTATTATATGGTCGACCCGGCCGACTACAATTTTTTACTTGTTCTATTTTAACCCAGTGAAAACTCCAAATTCTGAACAAGAAAGTCGGAATCATCAGAACCTTTTCTATATGATTTGGAACTTTTCTGGATATTATAAAAAATTGAAATGTTGTTGCAACACGGGCACTAATAGCTGATTATCTTTGCTTATTACTATTACAAGCATTAAGATGAACGCATAATACCCTTTTCACTATAGTGAAGCAGAGTGTATAACTAGGCAGAAGTAAAGAGGAAATGGCATATAAAATGGGTTACTACTGTTCTGTGTTGGTCAAAAAGTATTTGGTCTAGTGTTTTTCTTTTTTTTTTAATTTTGACTTTGAGCTGGAAAATCATTATCATCAGCTTCATTATATTCTTTGTTTTTGTATATTCAGTAGTAGAAAAAAAACAGTAGCAGCAGTTTTACCAAGCGATATGACATCAAAGTGACGTTTACCACATATTGTGGTTAAAAACAAAAACTCGTTTCTCTTCTTGCCTTTTTTTCTAGAGGTTTTTTAAACCCAAAAAAAAAGTAGAAATTACAAAGAAAATAACAACAACAATACTGTAGTTTAGTTATAAAGTTTTAAAAATGAAGTCCAGGGTTTATGAGTTTGGTTTCATTTGGGGTTTTGCTCTCTCAGCTTTTGGCCTCGAATATTTGATGGGAATTTAGTGGAAATTAAGTAGAAAAATGAATTGCAAGATAATTAAAAAGTTTTCTTCCCAAACGTTTTTAATATTTTGGAACAAAAAAATAGAACACACACACAATATATCAACCCCCCCCCCAAAAAAAAAGGAAATACTACTTAATTTCAAAAGGATTATGATAAAATTTAATTATGAATAGAAAAAAACAAAAACGTAAAAATAGTAAAGTGACAAAAGGACCATTTTATGTTCATAATACTTAGTAGGTACCATTTTAATGATTAAATTTAAAAGTTGAAAGACTTTCCTGCAAATATTGTAAAAATACAAATCTTTTGTTCTTTTTCATTTTTTAATTTGACATTTTTTCAAAGGTCTTTGATGCTGCAACCAAACAATCCCTTAGATACTTAAGTATTTTATGAATTCTTAATTATACTAACAAACAATTACTTAAAACAGCAAAACATATGGGTCTTTTCTTCTTATTATATTCCTTATATAATTTCTATGAAATACATAAATAAACTCAAATTGTACATGGGAAAATCTCCCTAAAGGAGAGTTGTATCAAATACACTCTGCTATTCAAATACATACATTAATACATTGTGTTACACATGTGTGGGTAGCTGGAAAATAAAATCAAATTTTCAATTATCAACAAAATAAAAAGAAATTCCCAAAACTGTATTTAAAGCAATGTCAAATAGTCAGCCAGCTAGTCGTTTCGTTTTACTGTCAGTCAGTATATTAGTTATATGCGTAGTCAATATATATATAGAAGTTGAAGACCCAATGGAAATTACAAATTTAAATCTACTGATATATTGACATACATATTTAGTAAGGTGTTCTTTTTAGAAAAAAATATGGCTCAAAAGGAATCTAATTATTGTGAGCTAAAAAATTTTTGCCTAACTAATGAAACTCATTTATTACAAAAAGCCATTGGACAAAGACTTGACCATTATGCATTATATATCTCTATGGCATAACAATAAATTGACAAAAACTGTATTGTTTCGTACATTTCTACTTTATTTTACATCCGTTGAAACTTTACACAAATATTCCCCATAGGTAAGTTTTGCTTGGTTTTGAAAACAGGCAATATCTTTCCACGTATTCGCATTAACAGCCATAACTGTTTTAAAAATGCGAATACAGCGAAGAAATTCGACAGAAATAAGTCTTATATGAGCCAAACTCTCTGAACCATATTAAATGAGGATCGACCCTTCCAATCATATATGATCTTCTTCAAAAATTAAGTATTTGTTAAAGCATAATAATAGTTTATGATATAAATGATATTAATACATGAGTTTTTAAGATTTTCGTGTAGATATCTCGAAAAATAACGAAGATATGTCAGGTATTAAATTTTTATTTTAAAGGATATAAAAAAGTAATTTTGATGACATAGGAAACAAAATAAATTTGTCTTGACGCTGTTGAAACGTCTTAAACAAGCCCAAAATGGCGTTTATACAAATTTCGGGACACGATATCTGAAATTACGGATGTGATGGGAAAATTGTGAGTCAAATTTGGTTTAAGCGCGCACAATCCTTTGTAAAAGCCTTACATAGTTTCAGAGTTTCGACTTTTTTCAAATTTTGCATTGTATTTAAATCGGGGTATTTTGACTTGAAGATTTTCCCTATCCTGAGTTGAGAGTTGATATCAACGCATATAGTCTGTCTTCTTGGCTTTTCCTTGGATTTATTCGACCTGGAATTACACCTTATAATCTGGTACCACAGAAGCTGGTAGCCCAGAGCAGACGTTCGGGCTTTATCTTGTCCCGGTTATGAAGGTCCCTTTCAGATGCACGTGTTGGCTGAGGTTTACATCCAAACACGCTGAAAGGAAATATTGGTTAAAAGACTGATATACGGTACACAGAGCAGAATTTCAGATTTTTGTCTTGTGCCGCATTTTGTAGAGGACCCACGTGCACCCACTCTCTTGAAGAGAATGTTGATTAAAATACATTGAAAGGATAGATGTAGGGGTATGCTGGCCTCATCCATCTCCATGTCATGAGTAAGTAAATGCCGAATGTTCTTCCCAAAGAGTGTATTGGATAAATCATAACTTTTCCGGTTTGAATTGTCATGGATGTAATGTATCTTTTATAAGCAATATCACTGAATTTTCCTCTCTTGTCCGGTTTTTACTCTATTCATAACAGATTTTCCACACTATGCACAGTGCGTTCTTTAATTACTAGGAACAAGTTTAGTATAAAATATCCATTTGAACTCGTAGACTTCGAAACAAATGTGATTCTTGGCAAGATTTCTAAATATAGAATCTATTAAGTAAAAATCAAAAAAGGAATAGAATGGTGTTGACCAAAATATTGTTATTAAATTTGACTTGATGTCATGTTCTGGAACCCAAAATCCCCAACTGTCCGTATTCCTACTGACCATGTAATATTATACTTCTATAGACATAAATAATCAAACTGTATGTTTGTACAAATATTTCTACATTCATTTTTTATGAATATATATTTTTTTCTCATGATTACTTCTTTTTTTCTATCAGCATCATCATCATAACAGAAATATAATCCTTGAATAACCTAAATAAATTAAAGGACATTCGAGACTATCAAAATGCTGCTGCCAGTGCCACTGTCAGCAACATACAGTAAGCAATACATAGAAAATAACAAACAATACATAGTATTGCATCAAAAACACTTGTTCGTAAGTTTAACCCATCACACTTGTTGTGTTGACCAACAGATGAATAAGTGGGCACATGGATACGAAGCAGCAACAACAACAACAGAAATACAACAATACGACGTGAAATAATGTTGAATATGTATGCTGTCGTCTGCTTGCCTATCAGGGATGTTTGAAAATGTCACCATTTTAGTAGAAGGAACGTATGTTTTGACTAGGGTTTTTAGTCAAAAAATTTTTTGGTAAAAATATGTATATTTAGTATTTGGACTTATTATCCGCCAACAAACCCTAATTTTAACATATGTGTCTGTCTTTAACACACAGTTACAAACTCAACAGCACTTGTGTGTGTACGTGTCTATACACAATAACATTAAAAGGCATGCCAGATTTGAATTATCTGGTAAAAAAATTATATTGAATTTTCTTTGTTCTGTTTTTAAATTAGATGCTTTATTAGTTAAATTATAACTCAACTATAAATCGAAATTTTTAATTAAAACTTTGACCAGTGAGAATTGTATTAAGATTTTCTCAATTTAGATCATGACTTCAATTCGATCAACAGTGATTCGATCGGTATATTTTAATGCGTTACAAACATCAGCACAAACACATAATACCCTTCCCACTGTAGTGGTGTAGGGTATAAAAATCGTATAATGTTAGATCTAGAATCCTTAAATTTTAAGTATAAGTACTATTTCCTTCTATAACTGGTACTTTTTAGATCCTGGTTACACGATATTCTTGTATACATTTGGTTTAATCTAACTCCGAAAGGTATGGCTCATCGAATGTATATTTATAATTACCTCAGTTTTATTACCTAATTAAAACATTACATGACGTCTGTCAGTCTGTCTCTTAAAATCAGGATGAGCTAGAGGTCTGAAATTTCGAACATATATTTTATTTTAAGCAGTTTCTTTCAAGGAAGAAAAACTCTTTAACCCCCATTATCACAATGTCTGGTTATTTTTTATCTTAAGGTTAAATTCAGAATAACTTTCGGTTAAGCGATAACCGGAGGTGGAGTTAACGGGGCTATGAGTTCTAAAGAATTTGATCTATAATATAATCAAGTCCTTTTAAAGGTCATATTTAGACAAAAACTTAGAAGATCATTTTAAAATCGTTACAAGGTTTTGATGGATGGACGTCTGTCAGTGTGTCCCTTCAAATCAGGATGAGCTAGAGGTCTGAAATATTGAACATATATTTTATTTTGAGCAGTTTCTTTCAAGGAAGAAAAACTCTTTAACCCCCATTATCACAATGTCTGGTTATTTTTTAAATTCAGAATAACTTTCGATTAAGCGATAACCGGAGGTGGAGTTAACGGCGCTATGAGTTCTAAAAAATTTGATCTATAATATTATTAAGTCCTTTTAAAGGTCCTATTTAGACAATAACTTACAAAGTTTTGATTGTGGTTACATTAGATTTGCCATAAATAGATGAATATAGCAGTTATTTTTTAATAAAAACAGTAATTATTTTCTTTCTTAATTTTCTAAGTCTGGCAACTTAATATTCGCTTACACAAAAGAACGAAGATGAATTGAAATATTTCCTGGAAAATCTAAAATACTCTTACTTTAGCAGCAAATAAATAATAACAACGAAAAGTAAAGAAAACAAATAAAAGGATCAGAATATTAAGGACTATTAATGATGATGATTATTGTAATGATGACGTTAACAATCTTAATAAAGACCGTTTGCACAATGACCATAATTATTTAACTGATTATGTGTATATGAATCATTAAATAATAAATTTAACTAAAAGTTGAATATGTTTTGAAGTAAAAGTCTGGCACTAGCCCCTACTAGGAGTCGAAAAACTTTTGGTTATTACGTTTCATTTTACAAAAAAAAAAATAAATTTAAATCTGGAAAACTATGGTTAAATTTAAATATATATAATCTGTTAATTAAAAACTGGTCACTCTACTCTCATAATTATTACATTTTTATTTAGCTTCCTAAAATATGCCATCATTTTTGTTTTATTTTTAAAATTGTACTTTTCTCATAAAAACAAAGACAATAGTATAGCCTACTTTAGGGATGACATTATTAACGCCATAAGATTATGTGAAAGAAATCAAAAAATCATCTTCAAACCAAATAAAACTTTATCTACAATTTCCTCGCAAACCAATCACAATAACAAAGAAATCTTTAACAAGTTTTTGTTAAAAAAAAAAACACACACACACACACACAAAAAGAAAAAGGATTCTTAAGAAAATGCGCAAAAAAATTGTACAATAACGGAAAAAACTGTCCATTTCATTGACACTTTAACTAATAATCCAGTAATAAGTCCACTTTCAGTGCAAAGGCAGAAAAGTTTTATTAACAAAGGCAGGAAAAAAAACTTAAGAAAACTTGCTTTAATCGCTTGATATCCTTTCAAAAGCTCTAACTCATTAATTCTTGATAATGCAGATGATTGCCGGCTGTTTTTTCAACGATAATTTCTATTGTTGTTGGCTGTGTAAGTTACACAAATGAAATTTGTAACTTTTGCTTTAAAAAATATTTATTATTCGTTTTACTTTCTTTTTTTTGGTTCTTAAAGGATCAAATAATGGGGAAAGAAGTAAGTTATTTAATAATCTTTTGGTTAATATTGTAGAATTTTACATTAGATATTTCTTCAAGAGCTTTCGAAACATGTAATTATTTCTAATTTCATCACTTCCATTTACAACTACCAAAATGGGATGGCTATAAGATGACCGAAATACGAATCCTTTCAACAAGCTGAAGAATTCTTTTTATGCAAAGAGAACCAACTTTGGTAAATCTGATATGAACAGAGTCAGCCGTGAACATATCCGAAAATAGAATGAAAATGCAATGGTATTACATGTTTTTTTAATCACCATTCAATTCAGCACATTTCTAATTCATCCGAAGAAAGAATCCGCCACACTCAGTCTTAGTCCATTCCGTATCATGTACATAGACATCAACACAGTTCTAACGCTTTGTCCCTTTTCAATTGTCCCGTCAACAGCATCGAATTTATCCCGAATTATACACTTTTTCGTGTATTGGTCAGTTCACTAACATTGCCATTCCATAAATTTGGGTGTAAACCCCAACCACTGGGACAAGAAAAAGTCCGATTCACTGCACTGTATGTTCCCTTATTATTAGATTAAAACCCTCCCCAGTTCGACTCAAGATCAAATCCTTTTAAGGAACCCCATGGATATATTTGACTCAACTAGTTTATACTATATTTATACTAAAAAGACCCATTGGACTACAAGTATTGGTGGATGAGGAAGATTATCAAGGTAACATGCTTCAAGGGAGACGAATTTGAACAGTCAGATTATTCGGAATAACAAGAGGACATTTTGGAACATCCACATGCAACGACCAAAAATATTTTTCCTCGAAACAGCCGAATCGAGATTGTTCTCATTAAGCGTTTTGGGTTTAGTGGACGTCTTCAAAGAGAACGGCATACGACAGACAATAATGAAGTTTTTTTTTTCAATTATGTCTATCTTAGCTGCTCTTTAGCCTCTGATTTCGTAGCTTAAAAAATATCACCTTTCTTTCAGTTTTAAGGCAGATTTTGGTTCAATCGTAGTATTCTACCAACAGTTCTGTGTATTGTTCCAAGTACAAGGACCAATAATATTGATGTTAGTTTAGCTTAGTAATGCAGAATTAAGGACAACACCAAAGTCTCGACCAATTCCATATTAGTTTTAGGATTTGAAGATCCTTGCTCGGGTTAATTCATAAAGTAGTCCGCAGACTAATTTATAGACATGTACATAACCGAGTCAAAATATTACTAATATAATATTTAAAAACTCAATACTGTAAAACCAGTTTGTGTTTGTAGTCTTTTAGAAAATGTTTAACACTATTTTAATTTCCCTTTCCTAATACTCCCACTTTTTTTACAAAAAAAAAGCAAATTTCATTTTTAAAGGTCATTGTTAAAAGTATGTAAATGACATTGATTGGCTGCTCTTAACTTCAGTTCAATTCATTGCATCGTAATGGTTGAAATTATTGTTTCACATAAAAAAAAAATCTCCCTCTTATATTTTCATTCAAATACTATGTTATTATGGCTTTAATAACCAACTTAACTCGTTGAAAATATTTTCCAAGGGATTGCACCTTTCTTTACTTTTACTTACTTCATTTATTATTCATGCAAATTTTGCACGACAAAACGGAAATTGACACTATGCTTTTTTCGAATTGTTTATTTGGTTGATTTTTTTCTTCATTCCTTTTTTATTTGAGTTTAATAATTTTTCAAACAAAACACAATGCTTACCAGAAAACAAAAAAACACAGTAGTTATTTCCGTTTCCTGTTACTGTTCATAACAATCTCACATAAACACTCCCCCACACACACACACCTAAATACGTTTGCAATCATACACAACTCAGTTACATTTATGCTACAAACATATTGTTACTTTAATCCTATATTTGTACACAAACTCATTCACTATTATCTTCAGCCTACCTCCTTCCTCCTCCTTTTCACACTTTAACTCTTGGTTGTTTTTTGTTTTAAAAATATATTAGTGTTTGTGTAACAGGTCATTGTAGATTTAGTTTTCTGACAATTACTTTGAAATTGCAATTGTAGTTTTTCTCTTCGTTTTGTCTTTTTTTGTGTCTTTCCACAGTATTTTGTTGTAAAACGATGCCATTTAATAGAATTGCTTTTGCTTCGTTGTTTCATACAATTTAGCCGTTATTTTTGCATATTATCAAGTTTTTTATTATTATTTTCTACTTTTCTTCGTTATTTTTTTTTTGTAGATGATTATGTCGTTGGATGCGAAAGTGTACAGTAAGTGTCTATTGGTGAATTGGTTGGTTTATTTGCTAGCATTGTTGCATTGAAACCGGAAGTAGCTCTTTTGAATTTTTTTATTTCAATTTAAATTGAATTGCCACCAAAAATACTAACTATTTTATCCTTTTCTATGACTTTTATCTTTACACGCAAATAAAACTTTTGCTACTTGGGTTACACTCGGAAAAATGTGTGAGTTTCTCAACTTTTATATTAAGTGTAAAATTATTAATTATATCTCTAAGTTTTTATATTTAACATGTCAATGTACGTTAGGGCATTACTCTACATCAATCTAATTACAAAACGAGAATTTCGTCGATCCTGGTTGTATGCTACTGTCTTTAATGACTAATTTTAGACTCCTAACTATTGTGGAAAAGTGCCTTAACTATTGTGGAAACGTAAACTTCTATTTCTAAAAGAATATCTTCGAAAATACATTGGATCTTAAACTTTACACTAAAACCCATATGTACACATAAGACTAACTCTGATCTATTCTTCTCCTTGTCCATTCTACTCTATCGACTATTAAATGAAGAGTGTCAGGAGCATTGATTATGAAACTATTTTACAACATGTAAGCATGGGATAGGACCTTGTTTTTTTTCAGGATACTTTAAAGAGAAAATAGCAGTTAAAGTTAATGTCCCAGAAGATTTCTTTTATCATATTGCCAAATTCCTGTATTTGTTAATCAAGAATCCTAACTCCAACTTATAATAATAACCGTTTCAAACGATTATACTTTTTGGATTAATTCACCTGACATGCCTTTCTTGAGAGTGATTTTAAGTGGCTTTGTACTTCACAAACATCCTTCAATGGTTTGAGGCACCTTTTACATGACTATATGGTCGATGTAGGCTTATAGGTAGTGCCACTGAGTTTGGGTTTTACTGCGAATATAGGTGATTTTAGCTATGGAGGATCAATAGAGAATTCAGACTACTTTCTCGGTAGAGTGAGGACATCACCAAAGTCTAGACCAATTTAACATTAGTTTAACTATCTGAGGATCCTTAGTCGAGCTAAGTCAATAAACTGGTTAACGCCAACAATATAGACATTTGGCAATACGATCGAGAATAATCCGATATAAATTACAAGACATAGACATAATTTATTTTTAGACTTGGGGAGTCTTGCAAAATGCTTCATTTCAAATTCTTATGATCACGAAACGAAAATCAACAGTCAATCTTCGATAGAACAAGTTTAAAGCTGCTTTCGGAGTACATTGATCTAATGTAAGTCAGATCGTATGGACTACCCATATAACAGTGTTATAACAATAAAGAATCGGCCAAAATTTCTGTGTTTTGAGAGTACTTCGAGAAATTAAATTACAAACAAAGGAGCGATTATATTCCTCTGGTCACGGATCAAACGTAATCGACGAGTTTCCTATAAAATAAGATAATAACTTACATAATTGCCTCTTTCGGAGTTAATGACCTTGATAAGATACTGTATTGATCTGATGTAAGTCAGATTGTATGGTCCACCAATACAACAGTGTTAAAACTAAAGAATCCTCTAATGATTTCTATGTAATTACCTCGCTCTACAACACTGAGAAACAAACATCTTTCAAGAACAATAAGCCTGAAACAACCCCCAAGTTGAAGTCCTTGTAGCCATGTCACCAATAAAGTTCCATTTATTGTAAGATTCTTGTGCCAAACCACAATGAATAGTCTGCAGTGAGTTTTATTAAAATATTCCCAAAATATGCGACCTGATAAGGCAATACCATATAAGATCGCGTGATATTATGCGATATAATCTAGCTTATATTCGTTTCAACCGGTGCAGAACATTCTCACAGTAATTGCTTTAGAATATTAACTTGATTCGATCTTATATCCACAAAACGAGCAGTTTTAAGAGGGAACCATATGTATACATTTTGTCTAGAAAATGGGAAAAGGATTTTGGAGACAAAAGATGGAAAGTTACACATACAAATGATATAACAAACAAAAAATACTGACAAACTTTATTATGCGAATTTGGAGTTTCATACTGTACTTTTCAACTGTTACTCTAATAAGACCGACCCATACTTTTCTTAAAATATAAAATAAAACCTAATATTAATCCCTATTTCTTTAAATCTATGTTCATATATATGTTATATTAAATGAGTTTATATAAATGTTTGTATTAATACAACTTGTATGCAATTGTAACAGTGTTAGTGAAAAAACACAAGTAGTAGTTGTTGTTGTTATTGTTGTTGTTATTTGCTAAAGTCCTTGGCAGCGGATGTCATTAAGTTTAATGCACTTCCTTCAGTGCTTCTGTGTAACTCGACACAACTTTTTACATTTAATGTTGCCAAATGACAAACATTATGCAGAAATGTTCAACTTCAACTTAAACTCCAACACAAACACTATAACACCCACCAAAACGCACACACACATACACAAAATTATACATACATATTTGCTTTTATATTAGATAAAACTCGGCAGTTTTACAAGGAGTCATGTGGTATATTTTACAAATATCGAAGGTCTTATTTTAAAATTACACTTTAGATAACAGGTATTGTCACTTTAGTGTCTCCAAGTAATCTAACAAAATGTCAAATTACATTCTAGTTTCCCTATGTAAACTATATTGTAATCAATTAAATATTTTTCTGTTACTAATTTAGCGAACAGTTCCTAATATTTCTATAACATTGTAAGGGGTTCGGTACTCCTGAACTGCAGGAATGTTTAGTGTATGAATTCTCTTTTCTACTTATAAATGCATAACTTTAGTTCCATACAGTAGTCAGTTAGTAAAATGAGAATTGATACTTGTGCTTTTCGTTTTAAGTTTTCTTTCAATTTTTTTATGTTTTATTTTTGTTTTTTTCTGTTATTCAAAGTTACTAGTTTTATTTTATTATTATTTTCTCTGTTTATTTGTTGTTGTTGTTGTTGTCTTTTCCTATAACCTTTTTCTTAGTGTTGGTTGTAGGTCCCTAGTGGGTCGTTTGTTATAACACATATTCCTGTCATATTCCACAAATGAATGAGATGTCTTTTTTGTTGTTGTTTCTCTTTTTTTGGCGTCCTGCCTTAAAACAATGGTATCACATTTTGAATTTATTTTATTTAATTTATATTGCCAATGACTTGTGGGAACTTATTACCCTAAACAATTAAAAATTTAACGTACATGTTGTAGATATGACAAAAAAAAGGAATATTTTTTTGTCAACTTTAAGTGGCTTTTCGAAATTTATGTTTATTTGAAAGGATATTAATTAGCAGTGGAAAATTAGCTTAAAATGTATATATGAAACTTATCTTATCTCCATGTTGTCAGAATCAGAATTATCGTCTACTCTGTGAACCATATATAAAATTTAATGTCAATAATGATCCAATTGATTTTTTTTAATAAGTAATATTTGCCATAAATCCTATATAATAATTTATTACATTAATGCTCGCTTCTATCCGCCCACAGTCTAAAATTTTTAGATCTGACACCGCTACGATCTTTCCCGTAGAAAATATGATAAATTTTCACATTTCGTTTTTCTGTCTGTGTGTCATGTAAACCTTATGCACGCTACAGGTCGCAATTTTCAAGGTATTTTGGCACATACTCTTCTTTTGGTCCAAGGACGATTGCTATTGAAAATGGTTGAAATTGGTTCATTATTTCGCCCCATACAACCGTACCTTCAGAATAGGGCCTTTGGAAATGACTTGAAGGTCAAAATTAACTTTTAAACACTAATAACATGATTAAATTCCACATAAATAACTTTGAAGTAGATGGTAATTCCTCTACCTATATTTATAAGGATAGGCCCCTATATTCTCCTAGTTCCCTATGAGCCCACTTGTAGAAAATCTCTTTTTTAATCAACAATAAGTGAAAATATTCAGAAATACAGTTAAAAAGCAAATTAAATTTTTTATTTTTTAAAAAATTATCCACATTTTTAACAATACTGACTGGTGTAGGGTAACATCTGGTGGACCATTCCCGACTATATACTTGTTAAAATACATGTTGTGAAGTTTAAAATACAAGTTGTGAAGTTTTACCTCATCTGTTTTAATCTTCTGATGTTGTTTTGATTAGAACAGGTTAACCAAAATTAGCTTGATTCGTTTTTGACCTCAATAATTAAATAGTAACTTTGGCGAGGAATCTATAGTCTATCTTCTTAGAAAATCGAAAAAAAAAGACTACCTAACGGTGGTCTACACTTTAGGTCTAATGTTTAGTAAAAAACAAAAAAATTAAAAATGGTTTGAGTTCAATTTTAGGCAACTTTTCAGGAACAATGTTGACCACCATGGCTTAAATTTTTGGTATTTTATCAGCAAAAGGAACATCCTATGGTCAGCAAATTAAATATCAAAAAGTATTCTAATGTACAGTTTCGGATGAAGATTTGTATGGGTGCCATAAACTCAGAAACCACTCAGGATAATCGGCAACGAAAGAGCTAATATACAAGATTTATTGGGAAGCGAGCTTGTAGTAGTTACCTTAACGAAATCATTCAAAGCCCCTAATGAAAACAGAACAAGAAGCCTCCTAAAAATAGCAATTTTTAGGTTAGTGTCTTGGTACGTATTCCGAGTGGACACACGTACAGAATTATGGGTATATCAAACGAATGTAAAGCATTTACAGAGCACTTTCTTTACCATTGTGAAGCTAAACATCGAACGATAAAAATTCAGTAGATACTATATATGAGTTTATTTAACTATAATAAATCGATAATGTATTTCATCGGATTTGATAGTATAAATCCTTCTATCAACCTACCCATGAGAATCATCAAGTCTAATATAGACCTTGGTTTTTCAACTTTTTGTCGAGATACGAGTATATTAAGCAAACGATTCTGAGCCCACCTTAAAGTAGGTTATAGAAGCAATATTATTGTGCATTACAAACATCAGCACAAACCCAATACACCCTCCCCATTAAAGAGGTTTAAGACATGAATGTAATAGACTCATCTTAAATTTCCTCTAAATCTTTATACTTGTTTTAGAATGAGCTCCCTACAGTTCATTGGACTTAGATTTTTAAGTGTAATACACAAAATCACAAAATTCTTCTTTTAACTATTGAGTATATATCAAATTCAAGTCAAATTTACAATTATCATTAAATTAACATATTTGAACAGTAAAGATGTAAGTCAAAAAAGCTTTTAAATATTAATTACAAAATAACATCGATAATAATATTCTACTTCCCACTGAGCAAACACAATGGGTAAATGCGATATGAAGCGATACATTTAACTAAGAATACACACTCTCATTAAAAGTTAAAGAAAAAAAAAAAACATGACAAACATTTCACAATAATCAGCAAACTACAAACACAAGCACCTCCCCCACCCCCAACCATACCATGTTGTTGTATTTACTGCTGATGTTTGTGGAAAAAAAATAAAAAAAAGAAAATGAAGTAAGAAACAAATGCATACAATATAATTTTCTTATCAAAATATAATTACAGGATTCAATTTCCTTAAATTAATATTGATTTATCCTGTATATTGTGCATACATATTAATATGTTTGTGTGTGTAGAATTATTTGTATGAATAAAGTAACAAAATGACATGAAGCAATAAAGGCAAATGCTATGGTAAGTAAAAGGAAGCAAAAAGAGAGAAAAAGAAAGAAAAAAGAGAAAAGCAAGATATAAAGAAAGTATGAGTAACTGTGTGCGTGTGTATGTTTTGTAAGCCATTAAAAATGTAGGGAATTCAATTACTTTTGTAACGTGTACACTTAATTGCCTATTAAGAATAAACACACAGTGGTATTGCTTATTTTAAATGTAGTTGTAGTTGTAATAGTTGTCTTAATAGAAACACTGACGTTAATTATAGCATCGATGTCCTTATGGTGGTATTGGTCCTTTTACCCATACCCTTCGATCTACATACATACATACTGCGTTTGTTGTGTCTTTGCTTATAAAAAGCTGATTATTAAGTTATTTTACGTATTTTCTTTTCATTGTTTTGTTGTAGTATTTTGTATATTTTATATTGTTGTGACAGACTCTTGTAAACACAGTTGGCGGTCTCAGTTACTTAATGTTGCCATAATTTCAACACACAGTATTACAAGAATGTAAACGGAAACGCATAAAATTCTCCATTTTTTATATTTTTCATGTCTTTGACATCATTTTTCATCTGCAACATTGTTTGACTGACCTTGTAGTTTTCTTTGTATATTATTTGGATTTTTTGTTTGTTCATTACATCAGATAGAAGAAATTTTAAATATTTGTTAGAGAAGTAAAAAGTTTTGTTTTAAGAAAAATTTTAATTTAATATATTTTGCATTAATTATTGCATTTATATAATTAATTTTTAAAGATGTTGGAATACTCCTTTAAACCACTACTAAGACAATGTAAATGTTCATGTTTTTTTCTTTCTGTAGAAGATCCGTTACGTGTTTAAATTTAAAAGGAATAAATGCTTTGTCATAATAAAATTTAAAACTACCTTGTACTCGTAAACTTTTTTCGGGGAAGATATTCTTAGGGAACAATTTGAATTAAATATTAATACATAAATGTTACTTACGTTTTTTTAAGTTATTGGAAAATATCTTACCTGTAAAGAAAATATATGACCATTAAAACATTGGCAAAGTTATTATTTTGAAAGTATAATGAAAAAAGAAAAGAAATCATGCTTCTAAAAGAATAATTAAATGTTATTCTTTGGAATAAAAAAAGTACATCCCTCCTATGACAAGCTTATGTTAAAATCATCACTTCTTCAGGTCTTTTTTAGTACTTCCATGGAGTAAATTCTACTTCTTTTTCTATTCTTTGGAAGTTTTTATTCTGGGTATTTTTTAAGAATTAAAGGACTAAACTTATTATCTATTGATTAGTCTATAGGATAATAAAAATTTTTGGTCAGCAAACTAGTTCATCGAACACTCCATGTGCAAGTTTATTCACTAGTCTATGGGCAAATCTGTTGACTATGTACTGGTTAACGTAGAGCCCCTGTTTTAACATAGTCTAGCCTTTTGACAAATATCAGAACTGTTTATTTGCCTACAGAAAGCAGACATCGCTGCTACAACTGAAAACTGACTGATCGCAAGAAGCAACTACAATGTTTGGTCGAAGATTTCACATAGGTATTTTACCCTCCTATTTCTACATAGTGGACTATACCCCTAGGCCACTACAGGGCGTATCATGGAATAAAAAAAGATTAATGAAAAAAATCACTGAATGTATATTATCTTTCAATGTTCAGAAACACAGTTTCCTGGATGTAACTCCTAAACATTTTCCAAATAAAATATCACTTCCAAGATACTCGGATCTCAATTTGATGAACGCCTGACAGTGATACAGAAAGTGCTCCAGAGTTCTACTGGCCTCTTTACATGCTCTACATTCATCTGTATCCGCACGTCCTATTTCGTTTAGCTGTGCCCCAAGTCCTGTGTATTTACTCAGCATACTTTGGACTTGCTCTCATTATATTGAGATTATTCTTGTCTTGCCTTTATCAGGGTCACTCCATTGGATCTTTGTGGTTCTTTGTTATTCCAAGAGACCTTATGGAAGTATCTCATCCATATGGGTTTTTCGTTCGTTTGGGTAACTACCCCTTTCCTCTAAAGCTAATGCATTCACTCTTCCGTTGTCGACTATTCTCAAGAAGCTTTATCACAAATATAATAATTGGTATCGGCCTTATTCCATTCTGTGTACCGATAAACATGTTGAGTCCTGCCGTAAACACACATTTTATTTCAAATATATCGGAAGTACACCATGTCCCAGCATATGGAAAATTGAAACGGATAGTAGGCAATAACAGACGATCAGACGATATCGATGCCAGGCTCTCCACAAAAAAGGGAGCATTTACAAATATAAAGTATGAACAGTTAAATAAAGTTTTTTAACTCTAGACGCAGATCGTAATAAATTGAAGAATTTTTATACGTAATCGTTCTTTAGCGCTACGGCAATAAATAAAAAAATTACCACTCTTTTTTTAAAGTTTTTGAATTAGTCTATTGATATTTAATAAGATAATGGAATATTTACTTGCCTGTAGTAACCTTTTAACAATAAGCATTATTCCATACACTAATTTATTGATCAACATATGTACAATAGACTCTATTAAGTACACTCTTGACAGGTCTATGGCTACCTAATCTACTTAGTATGGCTACCATAGTCTTTTGGAGATAGGTGATTTCTTTTTTGTGTATATGTTTACATAAAAAACATTATTGATCTAATGAAACCTGTTAGTTTTTTTTTTTTAATTGCAACACTTTCCATCACCCATCATCCTTTTGCAATTCAATTAAATAAAATCCATATATTCATTATGGGTGCCATTCTCTTTTTAAACATATTACAAAGTTAATATTTCTTCCATTAGAAACATAGTTAGATTACAGTGGGATGGGTGTTATTTTAGTTGCTGCTACTACTGTTGTTGTTGTTCTAAAGCGTTTTTCTTTTTGTTTTTTATAGTTTTTATTTCTGCCTTGTTGTTTGCTTTCCCTGTCTTTCACTTTCTCCTTCCCTCTCTCCTGTTGCTATAGCCATATCCTGTCGCCTTACAGGCGCCATAATGCAATTTCAATGACGCATAATATAGTAAACAATAAAGTTCTTTATTTGCTCCACATTGCCTTTAGACCATTGTATTTTGTTGCTCAGCTCAGCTCAGCTCAGTCAGTCACTTATTTTATATTTCTTTTTATAGCATTAAATAACTAAATTGAAAGAAAATTATGCGACAAAATTGTAACAACATAGCATGTGGTAAATTATGTGACCATATTAAGTATAATACATATATACAAATATACATACATATGTATATTACTTTTTATGAGAATAGTTAAACTAAAGTAATAAGTAAATTATTATACATTTATGTAAAGTTTAGTTTGAAAATAAATACTTGACAGTAAAAAGCAAGGTCAATAAATAAACGAAATTTTTCTTCTGTACCAATTTCCTCTTTACAAATTTATGTTCTTTGAGCCTTCTGTGGTGGTTATTTGCCCACTAGAGACGCGGGTAATGCAACATACAATAGGCGTTACTGAAGTAACTAACTAACTAACTAACTAACTAACTAACTAACTAACTAACTAACTTACTAACTTACTAACTTACTAACTTACTAACTTACTAACTTACTAACTTACTAACTTACTAACTTACTAACTTACTAACTTACTAACTTACTAACTTACTAACTTACTAACTTACTAACTTACTAACTTACTAACTTACTAACTTACTAACTTACTAACTTACTAACTTACTAACTTACTAACTTACTAACTTACTAACTTACTAACTTACTAACTTACTAACTTACTAACTTACTAACTTACTAACTTACTAACTTACTAACTTACTAACTTACTAACTTACTAACTTACTAACTTACTAACTTACTAACTTACTAACTTACTAACTTACTAACTTACTAACTTACTAACTTACTAACTTACTAACTCACTAACTTACTAACTTAATAACTTACTAACTAATTAACTAACTGTGCTTCTTGAAGTCGATTAATTTTGCGTAGGAAATTGATTATTTTACTTCAAGAACAATAGTGTTTATTTAATGGACAACTGGTGGTATGAGTAATTTTTATTTCTATTCTGTCTTCAAATATTTATAATTATTTCAATGTTTGCTAACTAACTAACTGTGCTCCTTTTAGTCGATTATTTTTGCGTAGAATTACAATAAATTTTTTTAGCGATCTCTAGAAATTGATGCTTTTACTTCAAGAACAATATATATTTAATGGACAACTGGTGGTATGAGTAATTTTCATTTTTATTCTTTCTTAAAATATTTATAATTATTTTAATGTTTGCTAAATGCATGTAATCTGTGTTGCATCCGGGCAACTCTATTTAACAAAAACTAGTTATATTCTATTTCAATTATTGTAAAAAATCATACATATAAAAACTTAATTAGATAATTGCTTAAAATCATATGACCAAGCAAATGCTAAAGAAAATAGCTAATAACTAAAAATATTATGGCATTAAAATAAAAATTGTCTTTTTTTTGTCTCTAATTGGCAAGAAGCTTTCGGTGGTAATTAAATTAATGGCAATATATAGTGTAGTGTGAGACAATTTAATATGTATATTTGTTACCAAAATTAGTTTGTGTATTAATACAAAGAAAGATACAAATTCTAAACAAACAATACGTACGGACATAAATTTTTATTTGTTTAGTGAACTTTTTTTTCTGTTGCCATCTTAACACATGATGATAATGGTGTGGTGGTGCAAATTAGAAAAGGGTCACGACAATAAGACGTTTTGTTTATTAAGAAAATAAAGTTTTCAATTACTTAGTTGCAAGTTCTCTATCTAATATGATTAGGTGTTAATTGATTTATGTCGATGTTAGTAAGGGGGCAAAGAGGTGGTATTTTTTTTTTTCTCACACTCTTACCAATGGTCATGCAAGATAATGGGAACTCAACAGGACTTTGTTTGTCATCTTCATTATGACTGTTTTTCTTTATATGGTATGAACAATATAGTCTAAATGTGGTAAAAAATAAAAAAAATAGTAAAATTAAAGGTTTTCTTTATACTCTTCAAGCTGCGTTTGAGTTAAGGAAAATCATTTCTCAAGATCTTGTTGTATGACTTTTGGCCTAGTACTAGGAGGTTACGCCCTAAAATGTTTTGAAATTTTTGATTGAGTAGCCCCAATGGTTTAGTATGTTTCTAGTTGAATTTCACAACAATCTTGATGAACTAATGTCATCAATACTTCGTCTTCAAAACAGTTTTTGGTTGTTTTACTTAAACGATTTATGGGTTTCATATCAAAATTTCAACTTTTGAACTAATGAAACATATTTACCATAATGTGCTGACCAATCAGTGTGCTGATTTTCACAAAACGTTAAAATTTTTTAAACAATTGAAATATATACTTATTCCAGTAAATTAATTGATATATACTAAGTTAAATTTAAAAATTATATAAAATTTTTGCCAAATTTAATTCAAATCCCACAAAATTCCATTGAAATAATCGAAAATTTTATACAAAATTCTTGATAATAATTCAAATGAAACACAAATATTTTCACACAAATAAAAACATAATACACGGAACAAAAAAGTTTTACTAACATCAATGGAATAATTAATTCAATACCAACAACTAAAGTTAGTGAGTACAATTATAGAAGTTTAAATAAAGTAAAGAAAAAAATCAAATAAAATTAAACAATATAACAGTAACTAAAAAACTTAGTTACTGCAAACAAATAAATTGTTTTGCTCTGTGTGAACACACATGATGCCTATTTACTTTGTTCGTGTGAATTTATTTACAACAGGATATTGGCAATTTGTAAAATGTTGTTGTTTTCATTGTTGTAATTTTTGGCACAGTATGAATACAATTAAATGTTGTTGCACATTAAATGAAGCATGAAAATGTTATTATTGTATATTTATTTATTTATTTATTTAACAAAGTAATAACTATACTAAAACTGAAACGAAATTAAAACAATTATAATTGTTTTGTTAAGGATATTGATTCCTGAGAAAAAAAAACTACAAAACATATTATCCTTGCATACCATTCAAATTAAATATTTTTTCTTTTTTGTTATTTCTTGTATAAAAGATGGAAATTAAAATATAAGTAAAATGAAATAAAATAAAAAATCTCTGCTTAAAAATAAATAAATAAACAACTCGACAATGTTTTTATGCTTAATTATGCAATTTGCATAAAATACTAATTTTTGTCTATAGTTTACACCAACATCCGACCTCCGTTTACCCAAACAACGACGAAAGGTTTTCTTTTATTTTTCGCTTTGTGTTTTTGTTGCTGTTGTTGTGTACACCCCAAGGGCTACAGCAAAGAAATAGCAATTTTATTTAACACTTAAACATTAAATTCAATTTGGCGCAAAGTGTTTAATGAACTTTGAAACATGGTTGTCGACATGGACATCATTAATAAAAAAAAAAAAACAAAACGAGAGATACAACAAATACATTAGTAACAACTACAAAACATCTACAATTAAACGATAAAACTGTAAATTGCAACAAAAAATTGTAATTATAATCAGGTCTCATTTTATGTGGATTCAGAAGAGTTTATTGGTTTATTCTAGCCTCGATTTTCTAAAAACAATTCATCTCTCAAATAAGGAATCTTTCTATAATATTGATCATTTTGTCATAACTCTAAAGAAAAAGGGACACAATTTGATTTACATGCCTTCTATGTATCCTTTTCATTTTGTTGCAAGGGTTCATCTTTCGGGTGTTCACCTCGTATAATTGCTCTTGACAAGCTCTACTTCTTTTTATGATCCAAAAAGATTGGAAGATTCTATCTTCTAGCATGAAGCTCAAAATGCAAATGCAGATTTATTAAAACTTGTGATCTAACGCTCAAAAAAAATATCTAGCAAACTGTTCTTGAATTAATATCGTTTTCAATAAGTAGTACGAACCCAGCAAAAACTTGGTAGCAGCAAGAATAATACAAAATACTTTCAAACGCATAACATTTATCACCACTTCAAAAGTAGTACTAAGTGAATTTGTTTACCTTCTGTGGAAGTGGTGTTTATTGACTTCCAAAGAAGCGAAAAGAATCGAATTTTGCTAAAAATTAAAGGTATATTTTTTTGTATAGAAATTTTTAAATTATTGTCATTTATTTGAAGATTGATAAATGCGTGTAATTTATTTATTAATATTATTTAAGTAAATTTAGTTGTATTATTTAATACTTTCACATCCTAATAACTTCCAAAAAATAACAAACATAAAAATTACTTCCTGAGCACGACTTTAGATATCGTGAATTTTGAATCCAATAAAAAGAATGTGCCTTTTATGACTAGTCTGTGTTAAAATCATTACATCTTCAGGTCTTTTTCAATACATCCATGGAGTAAATTCTACTTCTTTTTCGTTTCATTTGAAGTTCTTTTTTGCTGGGATATCGTTTTTCATAATGAGTTTTATAAATACTTTCTTTTGCACTAATCTGCTTTTGAGTGAATATTTAAACTTTACATAGACTTATTTTCTAACTACTTGTAAGCGATTGTGGTAAGTACTATCATTTAATAACATCAACATGTTGTAATAATAACTTATTGCGCTATAGTTAGTTAATTAGTTAGTTAGCTAGCTAGTTAGTTAGTTAGTTAGTTTGAAAGGAGATTGTATATACATCAAATCCAAAGAAATACACCTAGGCATCTATCGGGCCTGTTGAGTGCTCCTTAACCAGTGTCTCAGGTGGGAATCGAACTGACCACCTCCGGTCTACCAGACTAGAACACTAACCACTAACCTACGGGAGACATTTTAACCCCTAACGTCGTAATGAAAGTTTTTGCTGGGAATTAGCTAAGTCTAGAAGTATTGATTACCATTCTCCAGGTAGCCTCGACAAAACGTCTAGTGTTTTCTCTTTCCGGTAAAAAAATCAAGAATGGTAGTTACAGTATTTGTTAATGGACGAACCAAAGACAATTTCTTCAGATAAATTCTAGTCCACTTTTGGCACTTCTGTACTGTATGATTCAAGTAAGTACGATTTCCATTATTTTCCACCCGATAATATACGTTGTATTTGCGATACAACTATAATGCATGTGTATACCAAATAACCGTTAAATCCTTAGACTTCACCCACACTTTAAGCGAGTGTAGTAGTCCTAAGGTATTTTGGCACATTTTTAATATAATGATCTCACGAGCCAGAATATGTCTCTTTACGAGGAGGACTAAATCTGAGGCATGCAACTTGTACGACCAGGTAAAAGGGTCAAAGGTTTAATCTGCAAATTTGTTCATTGATATTTACCAAAAATCATATGATTACTTCTTCTGAAATTTCATTTAAGAGTTCACAATAACAGTGTAAAAGAATCAAAATGGAAATTCGATAAAATTAAATATTCGAAACCCTACTGTACTTCTTTAAATAAAAACAAACGAATAACAATCACTATCACTAACATTTCAACTGAACTAAATGAAAATCACTACAGATTCTAGCTACAGTAACACAAACCTTTATACAAAATAGTAGTTGAATCCTTGTTATAATTAAACAATACGCAAAAAAAAAACAAAAAAAAAAGGAAAAAATATCCCCCTGCCAACAAAAACGGCGAAAAAAGAACACTTGCAAAAAATGCAAAAAAAAAAACGAGATGAGTAGAAAATACAAAAACATTTTACACATAAATATTTCATTTAGTTTTATGATAAACTTAACTGAACAAGACATCAATGATAAGAAATAAAAACAATAATACGGGACAAAAATGCTAAATAAAAGTGTTTTAATTGAAAAGTACTTTTCTTAACTTAATGCAATATTGGGTACTTTTAGGATTAACTTTTAGAAGATTTAGAAATTAAATTTTAAAGCTAAAAACTTGATTTGGTACTTTATGAAAATCTTAATATTTCAGGATATTTTGCAAAATTAGTACTTTTTCCCTAAATAAATTATATTAGCAGTGTGTACCATCACTGATGTATTAAAAAAGTTATATTTTTTTATATTTTACATAAAATGCAACTTATTGTATGCTTCAAGTGATTCACGCTACAAAAACTAAAGAATGTTGAAGAAAAGAAACCTCCTTTTCTTAACGAAAAAGTAAGAAGGCAAACATTGTAATCAGCCACCTAAATAGTGATATCTTTATAGCGATTATCTTTATCGTTAATGCTGCAGTAATAAATAATACTTTTAGTTATAGATAATGCTGAAATAATGCTTATTTGTATAGCCTACAGCACTAAAGATGTTTGTAACAAACAAATCGGGTTTTCAGGTACAATGAAACCTCATCGCGAGAGTAATGAACCAGGTTAATTTTATTTTATTGCACGTCAAATAATGGTTTTTACATACAAGTTTAATCAGATTGAAATGCTGACGGTAAGTTGGAGTCATTGAAAAGTAAGTGGTTATTTAAGTACAACTTATTACCGAGCTTTTGCTGGTTGTTATGTCGTGTTATTCTGACTATATCAGCCCAAAAGTTTAGAATTATAAAGATATTTTAAACCTTTAATATCTCAATTTGTCTTACAAACGAAAAGTTGACAACACTCCTTAACAATGCAATTTCTTGTTATTTGACTCGTTTAAGCATTAAACATTTTACGTTTAATTTAAGAATTGTATAGAAAAATTTATAAAAATAATGAACAAAACAAAAAAAAAAAAAAAAAAAAACAAAAAACTACACGAATGAAGAAACTTTGAATGTCAAGCAGGACAAATGTAGACGATATGCATCAATTTATTTTTATTTTATTCCCTTATCGCTCTGCAGTACTTTTTTCCAACTCAACTCACCCCCCATGCAAAATGTCCTCTTTTCCTTAAATTTTCTTGTTCATAATAAAATGCATAAAAACCGTCCATCTTGTTTGAATTTTTAACGCATTCCCCATGATAGTTTTCATACGATTTCTCATTACCATTTTTACTCAGTGATGAAAATTAATTCAGATTTTCATAAAATTGTGCAATAAAAATTACAATTAACACGTTACGCTCCGTTTGACATTTGAATTAATTGAAAATATTGTAAACACACAAAACAAGCGCGGGAGAATAAGTAAGAAGCGACTGACTGACAGACTAAGTGACGAATGAATGAATGAATGAATGAATGAATGGATAAATGGCCGGATGATGGAAACAAGAATGAGAATAGCGAAAAAAAGGATGACAGGATATACATATTTGTGCATTAAACGGTATATGTAGTTTTTTCGTTTATTTCAATAAGTTACCCTACAGGCAGTATAATAACTTTAAAAATTCAATGTACTTTAAAGTTTCGAAAATATCTTCGAACTCGTTTTTGGATAATTTGCAATATTTCTTCTTAAATGTTTTATTTTATAAGTTAAATATTCACCAAGGTTCATGTTTTAATCTATTTTTGAAATATTTTAATACCCATCATCAAGGATAATATACCATAAGGTGGAGTCATTTCATTTTGCGGCGAATTCATGAAATTTTTTTTTAGTTGACAGTAGTTTGACAGCGTCGGGTTTGAGAGAGAATATTTTTTATATCTGCCGGTCCACACTAGGAAACTTTTCTTGGGAAACTTGGGATAGAAAGAGAAAGAATATCATTCATCTCTCTCGCGGTACGGAGTTTCTTGTTCTCGAAAGCTTGTTTTGTTATTCTCTCATTCGTACAACAACAAATCAATGCAATTTACACGTAGTTTCTGAAACAAAAGTTTCTATGTGTGGACATTAAGGAAACTTCAAAAGAGAATAAAGAAAAAGTTTCTCAACGAAAGTTCCATAGTGTGGACCAGGTCTATGGAGTTTGACAGCTTCGGACTAAATTTCCGCGAATAAAAAAACAATCAGCTGTTGAAATGACTTCACCTTATTAGTTTCGCAATGACCATCAGCAAAAAAGATGGAAGTATTGATTTTGTCCGTCTGTCAAATATATTTTTAGTTAAAACAGTTTGTCCGGCATTCAAAATGGGCAATATCGGTCCACGTTTTCGTAAAAGAGCCATACAAGTTCTATCAATAATAGCATAATTAACCTCATCTTTCCTTCCATAAATTATAAAAGATTGTAGTTCTAAATTGATTCGTTCGTTATCATCTATTAGTTGATTTTTATTTCAATATTTTGTATATATTTATTTGACTGAGAAATGGCTTTAATTTATAGCGGAGTTATTATTAAGAAATACTACTAAAAAAGAAGGAGCAAAAAAACTGCATCACAAGAAAATCATTAAAAATTTCTAGACGAAAAGATTTTTATATCATTAATATACCATGACTCCTGAGTAGCGCTGATGCAATTTCAGTTTTTTTATGATATTTTTTAATTAATATTTAAATTTATGTTGTTTTAAATAAAACTAAATAAGATATTAAATAAATTGCATATTAAATATATTGTTTATTAAAATTTAACACAAATATCAAATAAACATTATAAAGAAATTGGCACCTAAGGCGCCCAAGTAAAATAATATGGATGGTTCCATAGTAAATTTCATTGACAGTTCCAATTTCAAAACTTACCTCCATGTTAAATCAGTTTTCTCCCATTTAGGTCCCTGTAGAACATAACGTTTCATACGACCATGATGCAAATTATCGGGTGAGAATGATAATGAATGATTATTATCGCCGACACCGCAACGTGGTCGTTTAATAAGTTTTTTCGTTTCACTATCGATTTCGCCAGTCACTGAAATATTGCCAAAGCTCTGTAAAAGATTAAAAGCACACAAAAATTAAACATTCATTCATACATATATACATGTTAAATACAGTAAATCACGGTTATAACGAACTACATGAGATTTTACAAGATTGTGTTCAGTCAAAACTGATCATTTTAAATCATCAATCATATACCATACCGCAAACATCGGATTATTAATGTTCTTTAATGAAAGAGTTTTGTCCAAGAACGTTACGCTTATTTTACCTTTTACGTCGAATGAGTTTCTCCGATTGCCAGCATCAACCCTCTTCGCAGTGCATGTTTCCCTAGTAATCATTAGTTTTATTAATATCCATGGTATATAGGTCCTCTAGACCGCCGGACTTTTACTAGTGTCGTTCTTTGGAGAAGTTGCTTCAGGGTGCATGTGGCAGTTGTGTTTAGCCCTTTCACGCACAAAAGAAAACCGCTGAATATTTTATTGATATGACTTCACCACACGCTTTATTTTGACGTATATTGATCATTTTTGATGAAAAATGGAAAAAGTGTTTTAGAAGGATATCGCAGAATATTATCCTTTTTAGCATGTAGTAACATCAAATTTAAAAAAAGAACTTATTTTTCTTTGGAAATAACCATTTACTATAGCTGTGTACTCAAAATTTCGCTCAAAATCGAGAAAATTAAAAAAAAAATCTTAAAAGAGCTAAATAGCAAGAAGAGAGTGTTGGTTTAAACGCATTGTGAAATTAATATTTCTTATCAGCGGAGTAACTGTGGACTTAGAAAATTAGAAGGAAATATGAGGAGCTTATCCCACCCGAATACACAATGCCGTATAACTTTCTAAATAATTGTATTGTATTTTGGCAAAACTTCCTTCCCGTCTTTGACAGGTTATATTCAGGGTTAAATCTGATCCACAAACCACACTTGCCGAAGTGTGTCCCCTGTGAGTAAGGAGCGAAACCTTCGCTTATTGGTCTACCATATAAGTCTGTAGATGCTTACCAAATCCAGTATGATCCGAAAATCATATACATTAAGACTTAAAGGTGTCGAGTGTCCGAAGAACTGGCTTTTTACGAATGAGAATATTACTGTTAAAAGTTCCCTACCAGATAGTAAATTTGAATTTGCTGATTCTTCTGGCAGCTGTTACAATAGCGTAATATTCCACAATGATTGTCGTATTCAAGTGAAAAATTCTTATTCGTTTCCGATTGATCGTGAACGTATCTTGCATACAATGAAGTCGAGAGTTTAACGTGAACACCTGCCTTGACGGCCTAATTTCACGGTGGTCTTTTTCACCCACAGGATAGACTAGAGACGGTCTACCCGCGCCCCTGAATTCTTCAATGAGGAACTCAGGTAGCAATTTTTGTACATGGCTGTGCCGGTCCATGTACAAGTACTTTGTTGAAGTACTCGAGCTATCTAATCTCTTGCCATAGTAGCCCCGTTGCGGAATGACAGGCAGCATGGGTTCAATCCCAATGCGAACCCCGACAAGGAAAAAGCAATCACTGGTCTAAAGTCAATAGAAGGGGGTGACGAGTCCCAACATCAGGTGAAATCAATCCTCCGGTAAACCGGAAGGTGACCACCCTTATGATGTCATGAAAGATTGCATTATTCAAAATGCAATCCCCATCATCTAATGACCCACTCCAGTGCATTCCTTAACCTCTTTAAGCCCGCGCAACCACACTACTGAGATGGCTCTGTTGGTTTGGCAACAGCACCTAGAGACATATTTGGTAGTCCGAAATACCCAACAAAATGGATCAGGATCCCTCTTTTATGAACCGATCAATGCACAAAGGAAATAGGAATTTCCAAAGTCAATTGATTCCAATAATTGCCCCGACAAATTAGTCGCGTAGCATGTATCAAAATGTCCTGTTGAGATGGCAACAGCACCGAAGAACTTCCCCGAAGCGTAAAAAGGCATACTAAATCAGTACTACTCTCCAATATATGGAGACTTTCCCGATCTTTCACCAATTTCAGCATCAGTTCCATTCCCATGATCATAAAGATCGCTCTACGGGATGACAGGCAACCATTGAACACTAACCTGACAATTCCCCAGCATATACCGGCGTCCCACTACACGACCGGTAAGAAATACCGATCGGGTTTAGGAATCCGGCATATGCTGCTTTGTACACAGACCTGTTCGAAGAGACGAAGAGAGAATTATCCAACCCATTAGGTATAGGATATATCAGCCCTTAAACCAACATTCTCTCCCCGCGATTTGGGTTTCAACCACAGCCACTACGTGGATCCCGAAGGAACCTCAACCAATTGACCGGCCAGGACTAGGTCCTGCGGGCAACCGGCCACCCGTAGTGCCAGATTATATGGTACTCTGGTTAGACCCCATGCCAGATCATTCCACGGAAAGGCCGAGGATACATCTGATCATCACCAGTTTATAGTCCCGGCAGACTAGAGGTATTGGTAGCACCTCTTTTCCCCGGGATATTGCAATAACACCAAGGTGTAGCTTTCACCAAGGTAACATGCCCCCGGGGGGGTATCTTGCATACAATAAGAATCTCAAGAATAGTTTTATTAGGTTCATTTATTAGTTTGTCAACTTTTATTGATCAAACTCAGACGCAAAGCCATGGGAGCCAATGTGCATTTTTATATAAGCCTGTTTGTATGTCATAATGTTGAGCAACTTTGATGAATTTTAACCAAGATCGAATCTTATCTTAATATTGAATGACGTTTATTATAACCGTGTTTCACTGTATCTCCTTTTTAAGCCTTTTACATTTAAAAATTGTTGCTTACCTGAAGATTTCGTATGGCCTCTTTAAGTTGTTCTTCCGTTCTTAAAGCTCCCGTTTCGATGTCAGATTTTGGTAGATAATCAAACTCCATCAAGTAATTGTACTGCAAGTAAAAAAAGAAAAAGCAAAAAAAAGAAATTGTAATATTAGTGAATTTCTTTTTCACTCACAATTTGGGTTATTTTAATAAAACTGCAAACATTTTAGGTTATTAGCATTTTGTGAAGAAAAATTTGAATATGGGCATTAAGCCAAAATAGAATAACTATCACAATCAGAACAAGTACAAGATGTAGGAAATCAAATGTTATAGAGTAGAGAGTTAGAGGAGGTGGAAGACTGTTATAGATTGAAAAAAAAAAACGAAAAGACTAATGCATATTTATGGCATTGTTGCTGGCCATACTTGTTTTTTGTTTATATGTATTTTCGAAGGGACGAAACTGTTGTTTCCCAAAGACAACAACAACAACAACAATCAACTTCTAAACAAACAATAGTTTAAATGTTTTACGAAAAACTCTTAGCAACACCCTCATATTGTTGTTTAGTTTTTGCTATTTGCTGTTGCTGCTGTTGTGTTTGCCAAATTATCCATGTACTACGAACAACTAAATAACCATTTTTATTTTTATAGTATCTAGAATCTGTTGCCAGCGATTTTTATTTCTAAGTGTGTGTATGTTGTAAGTAGTTTGCGGCCAATCTTTAATGTATTTCCTCTATTTTTTTTGTAAGTAAATAGTTTTAATACCTAAATCTATGACATGATTTTTAAAGTTAAGAAAAGCATTATTCCAACCACACAAAAACCCCACTAACAAAATTTGTTCTTCATCTGTTTCGTTTTATTACAGATTATGCATTTAAATGTATTTTACATTTTCATATTTACTTATCCCGATTACCCACACATCCGCACACATAAACACATACATATGAACAAATACCCAGTGAGTAATTTCAATTTAAAAAAAAAACTGTCATGCAAACACACGCCTTTAGACGAAATGAATTACTAACCATTGAATTGTTACAGTCTTATTTCATACATTTCCTCGAAATGTCTTACATCTAGAAGGTAAATTGACATTTTTGTAAAACCTTTACACTCTTCCAACTTTCACTGGAAACAATTTAAAACTTTGTCCCATTTCAAACGATCACGACAAAGATTCACATTGAAATGTTTGTGTGGATATATATTAAACATTTTGTTATATATTTAATTTTTGTTGTTGCTATTTAAACATTTATGGAGAATTTGTTAAGATAACAATACTTTAAAATAAAAAGGCAGATTAACCAAAGAATAAAACATTTTTTGGCAGCCACTTCAAAAGATACATTAGCTTAACAGAAGTTTTGTAATTTTGTTTTATTTTTATTAGTCGTTGCATGACATACATTTGGGGTTTATAAAATTTTGTTGTGTGTTTTTGGTTTTTGGTTAGAAATTAAGTCATAATAATGTTAGAAATTAAGTCAAAATATTATATTTAAAGTTTTAATTATCTAGTGAGAATTTATTTTGAAATTTTTACTATTTCACTTGATTTAACTATTTCTATACAATAATTTAGCTTCAAAATTTTATTACTAAAGTCAGGAAAATGTTTTATATATCAGTTTCTGTAAAGAACTTTAGTGTTCTTCCGACTAAAATATTTGCGAAAATGACAGCGCAACATAGGAATTTTTGTCGATAAAAAAGTCAGGCAATGCAAGATGTCAAGGCTGGTCCTCTGTTTGGGTCTATATAGGGACTATTATGTAAACTAATGGGCAAACAACCTTGCCAGAACGGATCTTGATATCTCCAACGCCGTCTCAATAGCCATACCCTTAGGTTTTATCAGAAAACTGAAAATAGGTGGAATAATCTAGATACATTTAAAGGGTCCAAGTTATTGTAGCCCCCCTTCAATGGGGTATGCACACGACATTTTATAAACACAAGTATATGGAATATATCGAGGTTTATAGCAGGTATATAACAGGACACTGGGTGCTAGGTAGACATGGATCGACAACGACAGGGAAAAGGAAGCAAAATTAAAAAAGGGTATAAAATAATTTTGTCTGCACTCGTTTAATACAGAGCGATCACATAGAAGCGATCACATAGAGCGATCACAGAAGAAATCTGTTATGAACCTATATTATTATCTGGTGGCTATACAGTCTTAACTTCTTCGAATACCTCTTAAAGGCCAAGAGTATCAAGGTTAAGGTGCGAAAGACTGATTCTAAGAAATTTGAATATTTTTTAGTTTGTGCTGATATTATAAACGCACAAAAATATTTGCTCTATACACATAAAATGAAACCAATCGGTTCAGAATCATTTTCAGAATCGATTTTGCTATGTCCGTCCGTTTGACATTTCTTTTGTACGTTCATAAAGTCCTTATAATCAAACTACAGGTTGCAATTTTCAAGATTAACGAAACCTATTGAGACTGTAAAAATTGGTTCATTATTTCACCTAGCCCCAATACAATCGTACTCCCCAAATTATGTTAAATGCTTGATTATCCCTACAAAAATCACAAAGACTTTGTCAAAATGTCGTGCACATTGTGGATTTAACCTTTTGTTGATAAATGTGCTCTTTTAAAATCATGGACTTTATGTCATTTTGTTCATAGACATTGTGACATTATTGAAATCATTACGTCAATGGACACTATGGCTCAATTAAATGTATCATAAGATCCATGGACATTATGTCGCTGGACATAATGACACGCCATCGTCCGAAGATGGTCTATCCAGGAAAATTTTTTAAAGAAATCCAAAATGCTACATAATCACCAAACAACCAAATTTTGGAGCAATTCCTTTTGGGATAAGATTTACTCTATTCTAATTCTAAACAAATTTTCTAACACATTTTTGTTATTAACATCCGTAGACACTATGCCCCTTTTTGATGTGTCGTAATGTACACTGAACATTTGGACACGCCATTAATTAATCTAAATATTAACATTGATCTAGGATATATTTCCATATTTTTCCTTTTCCTTGCCACTTTTTATATAAGGACTAAGAGCATGACAAGATTCTCCAGCAAATAATGCATAAATAACTTAATTACTCAAATACCACAAGAACATTTAAAAAAGGTTTAATATGATGTCATCATCATTCAATTCAATCTTAATTGACCTATATCTACACATATGTATTTACATAACTGTATCTAGTAGGTACTTAAATTAAATTGAAAAAAAATTAAAACGTGTAAAACCATAATAAGTTTTCAATTAAAATTTGTTTTTTTTTTCTGTATAAGACTTTTTCACCATCATCTGCCTTTTGGAGGATAAACACATTTTATTTATTTAATAATAGATTATCTGCATTAAAACCAACAGCACATTAAAATAATTGTTCTATAAATTCAATGCAATTTGTATGAACAATTTTACTAAAAGTGCTCCACAGCCTTAAAATAATTGTAAAGAATTAACCAATAATGAAGTGTATGTGTAAGTGCCTATGTGTGTGTTTGTATGTGTTGATGGTGCAACAATAAAGTGTTTAATTAAACTCTGATCCAAAAATAAATAATAAGTAATCAATAATATTTTTACTAACAGCAACAACAATAACAATGTGCTGAATTTAAAAGTTTTTCTTTTATTTTATCGACAATTTTAATTAAAATAAAAAATTTTGCATATCAATACAATTGGGAAATATAAATAAAATGGTCATACAGTTTACACTACAGGAAAAAATGAGAAAAAAATCAGTGTATAAATGTTTTTTATATAATTTTTTTTTAAATAGACAATTTAATACAATTCAAACACAGATTGAATAGAGTCTAACTATGTATGTGAATGGATAAATATATACAAATACATACATCCATATATGCCATGAGTATTTAGAAGTATGTAGGAAGTATTTTTATTATTAAATATAAATGAAAATGAATAGCAGATTTGGTAGCTTTTGATATGACATGAAATCTCCAATCAATTTGTCATAGAAATATTATGTGTACCACAAAAAAAAGATAAATGTGTAACTTACTAACGTACATATTATAGGGTGACCCTTAATATAACATTTTTAATGGCACCAGGATCTTAACTATTGAACCGAATATACAGATGCCTTATGAAATTACATTCGAAGTCCTTCGATGTAGTCAGTCATAACATATCCTTCCAGGACATTATTCAGTCCAAAATGTTCAACAACTTGGAAAGATGAAGAGTGAATTATTAGCAGTTAGATGAGTCAAGCGACAAGTAGTGAAAGAGATAAAAGAGTACTACGACACTGCGATGTTCTATCTCTCTTGCTGCTCAACTTAAAATTCAGATTGTTAACCACCAGGCTGTCACCTTTGACAGTTTGTCAAAGGATATGCTTATGTATTGCTGACAAATCAGTTGCTCCTGTTATCATTTAGAGCGACCATCTTCTCTTTAAATACACAAATAAGAAATTCGAACTTTTGTACAGCAATGAAACGTGGAACACACTTAGTCGCTGTACATATTTTCATACAAATCGAAGTCCAATAAAAAATCCAATTCTTATATACAAATAGATATACGATACACAGGTCCCCTGGTGACATCGCAAAAGTTGCATTGGCTGGAATCACCAAGGAAACACATAGAGGTAAGCGTCCACTACATACATGGAAACGAAAACTTCAACAGTTTTAAGCTGGAGGCAGATAAAGCAGAAAGGTTCAACAGATCTGAATGGAGCCAATTTGTGGTGGCCTTATATTAGGATATAAGTTATAAACAGTTCCTACTAGAATGTTGTCGAAGGAATCATTCAAACTATAACATAATACTGTTTCCCCAAATTTATATCTGAAAGTTTTTTCAAGTATTTGAGAATTTTGGATCGTACTTTACATACAGCATTTTGGAAATACATTCTTAGGAACTCTCGGATTAAAGTTGTATAATTTTAGCTGTTACAAAACAACAAAAAAGTGTTGCTACAAACTGAGTCTGGTTATATCTCAATATCTTGATTATAAAGAAGGAATTAGACTTAAATTAAAATATTGGATTTAAAATAACTACCACTGGAGATATAACTAAAATTGAAAAATTTCTTAACAAAATTGACAGTTGTAGTTCCAAAACATTATGCGTAAGGTGGCTAGTTGCCCGCAGGACTATGTCCTGGGTGGTCAGTTGGTTGAAGTTCCTTCAGGATCCACGTAGTGGCTGTGGTTTAAACCCAAATTCGCGGGAAGAGTAAGTTGCGGTTAAAATACTGATGTAAGGTAAAGTCAATATTTCGAAATAAGTTCGGTGCTGTTGCCGAAACAACAGATACCCCACAGAGGAGTGACTGTGGAACTAAGCGTTGGAAATGAGTTGGTATTCATTGTATATGGTACGGGATGAATGTGGGGTACTGCGGGCCTCACCCACCCGTCTACCTATAATGAATGTGTAGTATGTTTTTCTTTTATGAATGTATAATATAGTATAAATGAGATGTGTGCTGGGTTGTACGATGATGGATGAAAGGTATCATATATAAATGATACCATTGAATTTTCCTTCCTTGTCCAGATATGTTCAGAGTATAGTCTGTTCATATCATAATTAACATAATGTTTCCATGTAAGCAAAGTCCTCGGCTTATGATGGATTCGTACTTCGGTCCACCGGTTACGTCTCTAGGTGCTGTTGCCGAATCAACAGAGGCAATCCCAGCTACGTGATTGTAAACGGAAGTAATGTTTTTACATCTCGAAAGTTAAGCAACGGGGCAGCAATGATCAGAGATTAGATAGCTCGAGTACTTCAGCAACGAGCTTGTACATGGACCGATCAAATACATGTAGAAAAATTGCCACATAAGTTTTTCATTGAAGGATTCAGGGGCGATTGTAGACCGTTGTTTAAGTCTACCCAGTGGATGAAAAAGACCACCGTAGTGTAGGGGATCATGCCAGGTACTCACGTAAAGCACTCATTTTCATTCTATAGGCTTAATTATTGGTTATGATTTTATTGAGTATAAACTCAAATTAATGTCCAACAAAGCTTTCAATACAACATCAAATTTGATCGTTAAATGGCAACACATTTCGACTGAGATTGCGCTGATTACGGGTCAACAACGTCGACTTTGAAGTAACTTTTCAAATGATCAAGTAATCAAAAAAGAGGTGGCTACATAAACGTTGTCATAATAAAGCGATAAGTTCAAGGCCAAGGTTCACTCATGCTACAGCTTGTGATTATTTATTCAAGACCGAACTAGTGAAGAAAGTCGAGTCCATAGCAGTTAGAAAACAATAATGCAATCTCTTTAATATTATTATTAGATTAAATCGAAAGGGACACCCTTTTAATCCTGCATACACACATACATACAAAACACCTATTTAAGTAGTCCTATTAAAATAATACTCTTATGACAAAAGCATACTGACTTATACACACACATATATCTGACGATTTTCATATGAAATCATAAATTTATTATCTAACTGGCAAATGAAGAACAAAAATATAGATATTTTCATATCCTTGCATGTTTCACCTATACTAAGATAAAAATGAAAAAAACTTGAGAATAAAATAATAAAACACATCTTAAGGTAAAAATATTAAAGAACTATAGTCCTTAAACATAAAGATGTATGTATATATAATAAATTTACCATGAAATTTACATGCTATGATTGGATGGATGGATGGATGGATGGATGGATGGATGGATTGGATGGGTGTAAGAGGCTGTGCGTGCGTACAAGTATATTATGTCTGACATTTACTAACATATAGACATAAATGCCAAAAGACCATTAGTTAAAATGCATTTGTGATTTAAGAAATTTTGACAGGCACTTTATGCCAACTGTCAAAATTTAATTTAAACATACCTATACACTTTAGCATAGAAAAGACTTTACTATTATTGCAGTTCTTAGATGTTTACAGTATTTGGGTTGTCAAATGTAGTAAGCAGTCGAAGTTACTTATCAACCAACTTGAGAAGTGTTTTTTTACGGACTTTTATAAACCTTGTCCCTAAATTTTGAAACTTATGAATCATAATTTTTATAATTTACAGTAATTTCCAAGAAGGACATTTGTAGGTTTACTACAACCGCGTTATTTATGAAGTCTCTATGCCACTTAGTTCCTGAAGAAATCTTTGTATGTTAACCTCGTAAACATCAGGTTCCTTTTTGTAAGAAGCTAAATGTGAATTCTTTCGTCATTGGTAAGAAAAACAAAAAAACTACAATCAATTCATTTCAGACAACTCTGTAAGAGGACCCCTTAAGAGTACCTCTTAGGTGTCTAGCAGAGTTAAGATAATAGGTGCTGCCATATTTAAGCTAAAAGTCTTCCATCTATCACCAACTAAACCAATTACTTTAATGTGTGAAATGAAATTACTATATATAACCAACGACAGTCCAAAAGAATCAAAGTCAGGTCGCAGGACTCTATCTAATCTTTTCTATATCCTTGGTCAAGTGAAAAAGACTTAATATTTCCTCTTTGTCAAACATCTTTTTCCCTTTTGTTGGACATTGAGAATTGCAATGTTATGAGTTCAACAAGTGGGGTCTGCGACTAAGACAGGATGATCCATCGGTATGTTTTATGGAGTACTGAGGATTGCAGGATATCATGGAAGAATAAAGTAAGTCTTATCCTGTCAGACCTTTTATAAAGGGACAGATAGATCAATCGATATTATTATAGCTAGATGTAGAAGTACTATTGTAGGGTTAAAAATCTTAGAAATATGGGTCTATTTGGTATCAAATACGTATGACTTTGAACTACAAAGTACAGATTTAAGTAAAATCCTTAAAAACCTCATAACATCCGTTATTTTCAAAAAAAAAACTTTAAGAAAACTTAAAGATCTCCTTCCCAGTAAGATGCAGAAAAACATCAAAACTATATTAAGGTTTATTGGGAAACCATGCAAGAAGACTTGGAATTCCCCACAATGACTTCTGTAGAAGTTGTCAAGACGAAGGGGAGGAAGAATCTATTAAACATCTTCTCTGTCAATGCCCTGCGCTAGCAGACACTCGATCCGTATATCTGGGAAAACGACTATTTGATGATTTGTCAGAACTATCCAGTCTAGGACTGGATAACATAAATGCCTTTATCAGGCACTGTAACTGGTTTTAGGCACTCACCAGTCCACAAGGACAGACCTCTCAATCTTCTCCTCCACTTCAATTTCTCTTCTATGACTTAATCCTTAACTATCTTCTACTATCCTCTACTCTCTTTCTCCTCCCCTTCAATTTCTCTTCTATGACTTAATCCTTAACTATCTTCTACTATCCTCTACTCTCTTTCTTTTATATTTTACTATCTTTACAGGTACCACAAAGGGACCTAACCTATTTAGGTTTCATTTTTCTGTAAATTTAACTACAAATAGTAATTTCTGATAGAAATATATTTCTATACTTGGCAACTCTTGTTTAAAGTACTTAAGTGGCATTTGCATGTGTGTTTGTGTGTTTTCACACATATCTAAGCCACATACATACACGCACACATACGTCAACATAACTTTTTCGTGCAATATATAGAAATGCAAATAATATTCATACATTTCACAAACTAAATTGTTTTAGTCACAGATAATAGGTTTTAGTGTGGGTGTTGGTGGGTAGCGAATTAAATATATACTTGTGGGTGACATTGTGTGTATGTGTGTGTGTGTATAAAAATTTGTGTTTTTGTATATGTAAGTGACATAATTGAAATTGGCATAAAGTGGAAACTTATGTTTTCAAAATTTTAAATGAATTTCTTATACAAAAATACCAAAAAACAAACACACACTGCATACAACCCAGCAGATTTACAAGAAATGAATTTATGATATTAAGTGATTCCCAAGTAATGCAAAGAAAGATCCATTATCAGCTTTGTGTCTCTTAGTAATCTAGAGAGAAACCTCATTTTACCTACTCTTTAAAAAAAAGTGGTTGTTGAACCCACCAAAAGTCAAATATCCTTCGTCCATATAAACATATTTTATTCTATAACTAATGGAAATTCTAACATATAAGTAACATTACTAGTACGGGATAGCGACACCGATTTACAAGGACATTTAAACACTATGAAATTATGTTTATATCGGTTAAATTTTAATGTTCATATTTGTGTTTGTACTATAATTGCACAAGTGTTTGTCTACTATTTACAAACACTTTAGTGTGTAGCTTTGTGCGTATGTAGATATGTAAAATAATTTTAATACGATACTACGATTGCAATAAGCTTAAGTATTTAATACAAATACAAAAGTTATTAGCGCCAGTTCCATTTATACACATACTGACGTACATAGCGCATATACCGACTAACTACAAAATTCATAATTTGTATTACCACTACAGTTACCACCGTCACTTACATCACCATCACTACCACAACCACCATCATCAAGGATATTATAATGAATAACAGAATTATAAGTAGAAAATTTCAATAATAGTTTTATTTACAGAACGTGTAACTAGAAATCTTGCAGACAGATCTTCAGGAAGAACTCTGAGTTCAGTAATCTGTAAGAATATGTATAATTCTATACATAAATCTGACCTACAAAACGACACACTAGAACACTTCTAACTAATGTAAGTTAAAATACTTTTATGTTCTATACCCGATCCGTAGGAAACATTTAATATCTCACTGTTTATTTTATATGCAAATTTATTTTGAAAACATTTGAAATTTGTCTCAGCTAGTAGATGTACATATGCTAATTTATTTATCTGTAAATATGTACCATTTTAAGTGATTTTCAATTACATTTAAGTGTTTCTTATGTTGTTTCTGTCACTGTCACCTTAACGAACTTGGAACTTTTTATTCAAACATTTTGTAACTCATTATGAATGCAAATATGAATTACAAAAGAAATTTTAATGCTGTATTAGTTGTATTTAGGAAAATTTAAATTTAACATTATTTTACTGTTAAAATTTAATTTGTTAGACACACTGTCAAGCATAATTTTGTGAGAAACGGCTGGGCTTATATCCTCCGAATTAAATATTTAAGGATTATTTTCGATTTTTCCTGAACTCGAATCCACTTGTAGCAAAAAGGTGATCGGGACATGTATAGCCGTCTGGCTTCCAGACACTAAAGACCATTTGAAAAGGACCTAAACATCAGAATTCAATACTGTAGAACTTAAGTTCTAACGTTGGGTACACCTAAGTCTCTATGGGTGTTCTTGCTTTTTATATACCGTCATTGTTCTAAGAGGATTTGGATTAAGTCCAATATATAACATCTGCACTAGCTTTGCTTGCGTACCCATAATTGGATCAGAGGGCGAAGTCGACTTAAAATTGTTGGCGGCGGCTGAGCCAAAATAATTCGGCGGCGGCTTAAAGTCGGCTCAGAGCCGAACGATTTTAAGGAAATTTAAAATCTTAAATTTATGTTCAAAAATAATGTAAATATCAAAATTTAAAGACTGGGAGGATCTCATTGTGTAAAATATTAATAATAAATGATTTTAAATAAAGGCTCAAAAGTCTACTTTAATTCTCATTTACACTGTCTTGATTCTTAATGATAAAATTGTGTATGGTGTAGTCATATTGGTTAGTTAGTTTTAAAGGAGGATCAAATCCGAAGAAATACACCTAGGCCTCTTCCGGGCCTGTTGTGCGCTCCTTAACCAGTGTCTCAGGTGGGAATTGAACCCACAACCTCCGTTCTACCAGACTAGAACACTAACCACTAACCTTCCGGAGGCCATAGCCATATTAAGAAAACATACATTTACATATCTTTTAAGTAATTTTTTTTTTTTGCAAAATATAATTAATATAAAAGCATAATCGTTTTGAAACAACTTATTGTACATTCACATCTATAAAAATATAATAACGAATATACATATCGGGAGTATTGAAAATTATAAAATATCGTTTGTAAAAATCCTGTACGTTTTTAAAATATAATTTGGACAATAGCAATTCATTTTGTTACAAAATCAAAAATAATTGGTCTTACAGTCTATAGCCTGGTTAATAAAAACATTAAACAATTTGAGTCGATTTAAGCCGAATGTTCCGGCGGCGGCTCAAGTACCTAAATATAGTTCGGTGGTGACTCAGCGCCGACTCAAAGCCGCTCGACTTCGAACTCTGAATTGGATTCCATATGTTCAAATTGATTTTAAAACTGTTTTATAAAGGATGACTTTAAAATTAAGGCGTCTATCTAAGTGATTACCAAGATGTGAACGAGATCAGACTTTGGGATATTCGCATTGTTTAGTGGTAGGCAACTTCCTTTCTTAAGTGAAACCATTGTGTTTACTACGTTTCCACATTTCCTAAGTTTATAGATGCTATGTTTAAGTCCACATGGCTACAAGGAATGAAAGTGTCAACATCAAATGGGGAAATGGTTTATTCATTTGCAAATCGGAGGTGTATACTAGTTTTCATAAGCCCAATCACTGCTGATATAAACGCTAAATTTTGATCTGTTCGAAAAGTATCACTGAATTATTTTATGTGTAAAAAAAAAATTTGGCCTTAATTCCAAACCCGGTCGAAAGCCTGGGCAACATCTACAAATATTGCGAACGGTACTTTTTTTGGTTCAAAACTCTTAAAAACAAGATCGCTTTAAGTAATATTGTAATATTGTAAAGTTTTCTAGAAGTGTTGATGACCCTGCCAAATTTAATAAAGATCGGACCCTAGCTCTCATACGAAGTCCCTTTCAGAAAATTACTTGAATGTCCAAAATTAACTTATAAACACATATAAATATGTCAATATATGTGCCCCTAGCCTCCATATGAATTTATAGCAGATTTAGGATCCTATGTAGTAAGTCCAATTATATATCTGTGTTAAAGAAAATTTTCAGAGTATATACACATAAGCCAAGATAAGTAGTAAACATTTTTTGGACATATTTCAGAAAAAATTTCTAAAAATTAATTAAAATTGCCACTACTTTTATTGGTTTTTATTATGGGTTAATTTGATTTTATTATTATTTTTACTTAAAAACTAGCAATTACAAGCCAACAAACTAATTTAAATTCTAGATAAAAAAGGTGGATTTTATTTTTATTTTAGCACAAATTTTTATTTAATATTCTAAATGTGTGTAGAGGAAAGTTATTGGTACCCAACAGTTTTACAAGAACTCAATGTATCCATTTGGGTTGGAATTTTATATCAAAGATCATTAAACAAACACTTAACCTAATAAAGATATCAGATCCCTTGTAACGTTTTGTAAAAAGCAGTTAATTTTGCAACTAAAAGTAATCCTTTTCCTAATTTGGACATCCCACCCGAATTGCAGGGTTGGTTGTTCAAAATGTTCATTTATTTACGGTTATAAAGGATTAATTGTACATAATCCTTTTTGAATCACTAATCCACTCGAATACATACACATATAGGATTTAATTTGCGTAAAAACTGCTATAACTTTAGAAAATTGTAAATTGGGTCAATTAACATGTGAAACTCAACATTAAACAAAAATCCTATACCAACTATTATTATTATTGTCATTACTACATACATACTTTTACAATAACTAAACTTCTAGAAAAGCAACCAAATTATAAACAGTTATTTTAATAAACATTACAATAAATCATTGATAATTTGTTAATAACACAACTACTTATAGTACAAACAGCTGCAAAATCCATTAGAACTCATTAGAATTCTAAGCAGAAAATTTCCCAATAGAGAACACGAATGAAAATGAATGAATGAATAACTGAAAGTAGTAATAATGGAATGACTAAATGAACAAATGAATGAATGAATGAATGATTGAATTGAATCCAAATACATACAAATATAGTACGATTATTGTACAGGTAACAATTGTTGATTTGTTTGTAGACATCTAACAGAGTTTTAAAAGAAGGTTGTAATGCGGAAGTTGGAAACAAAAATATTTGTCACTAATGAGTACATTTCTAAAAAATATTATTTCTGTTTAATATATTCAGATTGAATGGGAACCGGAAGGCAAGTTGGTTGTGTCCTAGCCTATCAGTCAGAGATACTGGTCAGCTTCATTACAACGCTATTATTCGATATAGATAAAGTTTTCTACTAGATTTAAGATTTCATTCTTTTATATAGCTGTATATATACATTTGAAAAAAAACTATATAAACAATTTTTTAATGTACAAAGTATAGTGAAACAACATGATTACATACCGACAGACAGACTTATACAATGCGTGCTTTTATTTTCTCATTATTATTTTAAAATTATAATAAATTTTGCTAAAAATAAATGAAAGAAAATAATAAAAAAATATAAATATTTGTGCGAAAACGGAAATGAAATGAAATTGAATATTGTTGTAATGTACAAACACACTTACTAGGGTATTCAATCGATTAATCGTTGTTCGGTTATATGATGAACTTTGACCGATTATTTGATCTATTTATAAAAGTATTAGGGACTTATGCAAAAACGATTATTAAATTTAACAAAAATGTTATGTGGGTTAATTATGAACCTATCCAATTTCTAAAGAAAAACTTATACAAGAGATAAGGTAAATTTCCGTCCGAACCGACCGATTTAAGCCGAAAATATTAAATGCTTGATTGCATACCAGATATAGAATATGTGAAGAACTTTAAAACACTGATTATATCATGGTCAAGCGGTATATTAGAACACAAACCCATAGGAATCCATTACTACACGAATTTGAGCTTTGTGTTCTATGTTGAGAACCCGCAAACAGAAATATATTACTATTTACCTATTCACATTATAATAGCAGAGTTCCAAGCAATAACGAAATGCATACATTGGATAAGAGTAAATATTACGCCAACAGGGGTCAACATATTTACAACCAACCAGAAGGCACTTATTTAATGTGATATCAGGTGATAAAGTTAAATATAAGACCATATTTGACTATAAGAATTCTTTAACCGAATACGTTCCCAGAGGAAAGGATTACCCTGCAAAAACTGGGTAATGGCTTTCAATTGTAATTACTTACCTAACAACATACTTTTCAACGAATACTACATATGGTCTGGAAGTAGTCTAATAAGGTCTTACTAATAATGTGTTATATAAATACTTTCTACTTCATCAGTCATCTCGCCAGTGAAGATCCAGATACCTTTATTCGTGTGCTTTACAATAATAACCTTTTCTAATTACTTGTAATCGTTTATTGTAAGTACTTGCCTCCAATGACATCACCGTGTTAAAATAATGCCTTAAAATGCTATTGTGTAAGTAAATTTTAGCATTTAAACTTCATACAAGGTATTTTTTTACTGGGATCTTATGTGCTCCAGATGACTTCACCAAAAAGTTTTAAATAAAAGGGAGCTTTAGGTAGTTAACATGACAAACACAAAACCATTCGACATAACGAAAGCTAAATTAAAAATATGGTTGAGGGAACCACAGAGGGCTTAAAGATCCTTTGGAGTGACCCTAAAGAGTGTCCTTCTCTCCCTAAAATGAAGAAGTCTTATGTGTGATGGTACGTATTCTGAGTAGATACGGGCACAGCTATACGAAATTGGATGTGGGTTTATAGATCATGTATAGAAGACAGTTAAACACTGAAGCACTTTCTTTGCTAATGACAGGTTTTTGTAGAAATTGGTTTGAAATATTTTGCAAATGATATTATTCCGTATATTATATTGCTCATGAACCTTACGTCCAGGAAATTCGAGTTTTAGAACATTGGACGTTAATACATTCAATTAATACTAGAAATGTACCAATTTTTATATATATTCTTTAAATTCTTAATGCCAAACAAATAAGCATTATTATTTGTAAAGGCTCTATAGAGTTTTCGTATATTTCGATACCCCGATATTTGTTTATGATAATGGTATGATATCTTAAGATATAATTAAATCCGACATTTGTAATTATATTAAATATGATAACACTGATATTTCACACTGAAAATAATCCATGCTTAACTTTTCGAAATACAATTTTGTAACTACTTTTTTCGTAATATTAACAATAATTTCGTATATAAAACGAAATATTATTTTATAACCTGATTTCTAATTTTACGAAAGTACGAAAGTAAATCTTTACGAAAGTACGAAAGTAAATCTTGTCTTGTAAATTTAAGTCATATTAACAAAACAATATCTTATTATCATCAAATAAAACTACAACATATAAAAGGAAAAATTCGTTTGAAAGATAATTTGTTAAAATTAGAAAATTTACTTTAAAATAAGCAAAAATTTTTGCACAAAATAATATTTCATAAATTTTACTATTTATTTTTCATTTAACAATTTATTTAAATTAATTTTTCTAAGATTATTTTACATCATACTAAACGAAACAATTTCGTGATACAAAACAACGAAAGATTCTTACAATGTACGACATTTTTCGTATATATTTGGTATGGGTTATTTTCAGTGTATAAACAAATGTTAACTAACACTGCACGCAATATTCATGAAAATTAGTTTTTGATACGAAATATTTTGTTAGTACGAATTCATTAATGTATATTTTCACTATATACTGATTAAAGTAACACTTTGTAGACACGGTTGTTAGATCTTACAACGTTGACAGTAAAATGTGCAGAAAATGTCTAATAACAGTGTAAACTTATAAATTTTTTCTTCCAATATTGTCAGCAATGTAAGGTTGCAAAAGAAAAATTATAAATTCACGATTGTTAGACATTTTCTGAACATTTTACTGACAACGTTGTAAGATCTGACAATCGTGTATCAAGGCTTTAAGTATTACAAGTTTGTGGACTAGGCTATGAATTATAACTGTATGAAATATGTTTGAAAAGCTCAGATAATACTTCTACTTATTTAATGACATTTAAACAAAAGTTATATACAAATCTAGAGCTCCCAGCAATGGGATCTGTTAGAGTGTTTGATAAACACATGTAAGTTTTTTCTTCAATTTAGCCAACAAACACAAAATTATTCAAGTATACAAACATATGTATGTACGTTTCTTATGATAACTAAATATAGTATATCCATATTTGTTGACCTGCCACATGTAAATTGACTGAGTGCCATGCCGGCTGGTTAAATGGCTGGCAGACAGAATGACGGAACAGCAAAGAAAATTTTGAAAACAATGCCACAACTTGTATGGCAGGCTGACTAATAATAACAACACATTTTGACCAAATTAACAGGAACATGAATAAAACAAGACACAATGCGATTCATATACAATTAGTGTATATTACAGTAAACTATTTTGGTTGATATTTAATTAAACATTTACATTAATAGTATACAATTTGTCATAAGAACAAAATATAGTTAATTGTCTAAAAACAAAACTGAGAAATAATTTTAAAACTTTTGCGAAAAATTATACTTTAACCGCCTTATGCAAAAACGATTATTAAGTTAACAATGGTTGTTAAAACCTGTTTTTATATGGAAAAAGTGTGCAGTAAACCACTGTTAACTTTAATAATCGTTTTTGCATAAGGCCCTATTACTTTAAATATATAACATTTTTGTCATTAAATCAATTCATTTAAACATTAACTTCAATCCAAATGTAAATATGTCAAATTATTAAATACATCCTAATATACTCACATTAGCAACTATGTATTTCAAAACTGCATTCTTAATATTGACTTGATTTTACATTTTGACATTTGTCATCTCCAGTAAAGATGATTTTTGTGCACAAGACAATACAAATTAAAAGTATATATTTATCGAAACCATTTCCGTTTTGAAAACTCAATATAATTAAATGTTGTTTTTTCCTCTTTTGCCAGTCAGTCACTTAATCACACAAGAACTATTTACAGCCAACACTGAACCGAATATGAATGTGTGATTTTACTTGATATTATTGCAGATAGTTGTCATTATTGTTCTTGCCTTGTTTACTTCATTTATGTCGTTTTCATATGTGTGTGACAGATGGTCACAAAGTGACAGTTTATGGATTGAATCCAATAACTATTACTTGCAATTATATTAAAACTTATGCAACATGACATTTCATGTGCGTTGCTACAAAAAAAATACATATTCATACTTTTGACAACTGAAAAACAAGTAGATGTACAGTCGGTAAAGGTAATTTTGTTGGGTATCTCTGGTATATGTGGTTGTAAAGCTAAGAAACTTGTTTTAAGCTTGATTAAAAGAGAATAATTTATGTCTATGAAAGATTTTTTAGATATTTTTCTTAAAACCCGGAAATATTAGTTTTGCAACACCAAGGTCCAATCGACCGATCAGCCGTTGGTCTTTCCTTCATAAAACCTTGTTATGGCTGAACAAGAATTCTTGACAGAGATACATATGAAATACAAACTGCAACTATTACACAATTATTCGACCAATTTAAAGCTCTGACGGAAACCTCAGTTAATCCAACGAATACTAAAATATAAACCCTCTTAAGATTTTGAAGTGATTTACGATAAACCTGAGGTGACGGGTTTATTTCACTGTCTGCACACACTACAGTGTGAGTAAAATAGACGACTCACCAACGCCGATTTTTACACGTCGGCGGTGGTTCTGAAACTTTTTTGCGGCTTTGGTCAATTACTCAAGCTATCTTTTCTCTAACCACTGCAGTGTTGTTGCTTAAATCCCGTGATGGTTAAACATTACCTCGGTCTACAATTATTCAGATGGAATTGCACTTGGTACCATGTCAAATCATTCCAAGGAAGGCTGAGGATTTACTTGATCATCACTAAGCAATCTTTGATTTAAAATTAAAACAGAATCTTCAGATAGAAGACAGTATTAACAAGGCACATGTGGCCTAAGTTCTACTATCCTTTGAGCAAACAACTACATGGACTTCAGTCTACATGCTGGTTGGGTACAAGGGGTTTCATAAGCGCTATTTCAATCGAGGCTGCGGCACTTGCAGCTGAATCTCTTATAACTTTATATTTTGGAAACTTTGAACTCTGGCTCTAAGCTGGTGGACATAACAGCCTGGTATTTTATATTAAAGATCCAAAATAAGAAATATGCCACCGTGTACCTAATTACAACTCAAGCTTCCAGGTAGAAGTCCGAACAACGGCCAAATGAGTAAATTTAATAGAAGTGTAAGAAAGCTCTAACCGAACACTCTCCCAGAGGTAAGGGTTACATTACATACATTCCTTGCTTCTCGGAAGTAGTTGGCAACGTAAGGACAGTCAACTCGGTAGGTAGTTAACCTTACGAATACAAAACCATTTGACATATTGTGAATGGATACAAAGGAATACGAGCAGAGCTATACAAATTTGAATGTTCGCATTAAGACAGACTGTAAAAATATCCTGATTTTAGATTTAGCCGTTTAAGATGTGCAAACAGCAATTTGTTTTATATATTAAAGTAATAAACTCAACTGAATACTGTAGCATGCAAGCAAAAATGTCAAATGATAAAGTCACTTTCGTTTAATTTAACTTACATTAAAGTTAATGAATGAATGGATAAATGAATTAAAACACAGAGAATATCGAATACATTCATAAGAGTTGATAGTTGATAAAAAAATATGTTGGTATGACCAAACTTATAAGAAAATTCATTAATTTTTAGCAAGAAAATTTATTTCCCTAATAGTGGTTTACATTTTATGAATATACATATGTATGTATATTTTTTGTATTGTTGTTTATGACCATCATAAATTTAGTTTATCTCGAATACCAGGAAAATACAAATAACTGTCAGTTGAAACCGACAAAAAAGAAGGTGTGTGTCATTAACCAAAAACAAACAAAAATAAAAAAATGTACAAATAATAAAATGACTTGACCACAAACTTTTGTTTTTCGTATGTCAGACGGACACCAAATAAACTCATCACTTAGTGGGAGGTTTTGTTTTTATATAGCCCAAAAAAAAAGCTAACAAACAATACGGAGACATGTGAAAATGATATGCTGAAACATTAGGCGGATACAGTGCTAACACTGTAATACAATAAACCCCCCCTCAGGCACATACGAAACCAATCAATCATTATTACAAATTATTATCAACAAAATAGTATTAAACTTATTTCCTTTAAGTATAATTTGGTATTGGTACCAGTCTCAACTTTCGTCTACATATGACTTACTCACCTTTAATGTACATGACACATTCATGCAGACACAAATGCCAAGAATTAAACAGACATGCCGACATAGAGACGCACTCTATATCATATTGGACATGTCACATAAAATTCAAAGAACAACGTGACCAAAAACAAACATATTTTCTATCGTATACTCGTCGTAATCATGTTCATCATCATAATTGTTTTGAAGCTATTATATACACAATAAGTATATTGTAACCAGTAGTTTTACAAGGAGGCAATGGCATCCGTGAATGACTGGAACATTATCTTATTATATAGTTTTACAAGGAGGCAATGGTATCCGTGAATGACTGGAACATTATCTTATAAGATGACTAAGGAAGTGTTCCGAAATAGATTCGTATACTATTAGCCGATAGAGCCACTATTGCTGGTATTACAAACATCAGTTCAAATATATAATACCTGTCTCATTGCATGGTATTAGATAGTTAGTATAAGTTTCAGGGTAAGAGAACCGAATTGATTCTCTTAAGAGCATTACAAGAGATTTGCAAGCTCACCAATTTAGGATATAATTTTCCCTAATACGGGTCAAACACCCCGAACTGCAAGAATTTATAACACTTACATGTACAAATATATATGTATGTTTATGAATGAGTTTGTATTAGAGTTTGCTTGTTTTAGTAGTGTGTATATCTGTACAGGTTAGGTGACAAATATGTAATTAACATTATAACTTGAACAATATAATAAAATGTTTGTTAGTCCTATAAATTAACTAGTGATTAAATAACTATGTAGTCCAATATGACCACCCACCTTTTGTATGACTTCCTAGTATATACAACAAATATTCCAAAGCCATATTCCATACATAAACTAATTGCTATGAGAACAAACATCGAAAACCCTATAGGAAAATTTCCGTGATAATCAGATATTAGATTAGGTCCTATGATCAATGGAATGTTAAAGCTAATAATAATGTCTCACAGATAAATATGGTTCCAAGGTCTTATTCTACCTTACACCATTTTAGTGGGAAGGATATATTGTGTTTCTGCTGATGTTTGTAACGCACAATAATATTGGTCCTACACCCACCATAACCCTTTCTCACACAAAACTAAACCGCAGGAATTTTTATGGATATGACTTCACCACATACATTATTTTGATGTGTATTGATCATGTACTCAAAAATTACGATCAAAATCATAACCGCAAGGTATATTAATTTTATAAGGTAGAGTCATCGGCGAATTCAGAATACCGAGCGAATTGGTTATATTTTTTTTTATATGTAGTTTGACATTGTGTCAAAAACAGCTGACAAATAAATCAAAGCGAATTTTTGTTAAACAAAAAATGTTTATAAATTTGAGTCTGTTTGTAATTTAATTTGATGTTTTTAAAAATAAAACTAATTTCGTGTAGTATTATTATTGGTTTTAAATCATAAACGAATTTAACAGCATAAATTTTGTCTTTAAATAACGTTTTCAAAAGGATTGAAAGCAAACAAACAAAGCAAAATATTTCAGCAAAAATTCTACAAATGAGCTGTCACCAATTATTGTTATTTATATAAAATTATAAATATCAAATGGAATTAAAGTACAAATAATATTCCACAAACATCATATTACCTATAAAGAATCAGGCAGTCGTTTGCCGGTGGATGTCTATGTGCTCTGGTATCTATATCTATGTCTTAGGTATCGTTTTGGTGCTAAGGTGAGTAAGTTTGTTAATTAATTAATTAATATATCTTGACTTTAATCACAAATTTGTCATTAACAAAATGAAAACAAAGTTTGACATTTACAAAATGTAAACAAAGTTTGACATTAATTCTACACCACGGCGAAAAATGAACATAGTAGCAAAAAACGATCAGATGTTCTGATAACACTACCTTATAATTAATATATCTTGTCATAACCGTATACCGGTTAGAGATACAAGCCGATGTAAAATGATCGGCGGCGGCTTATTATAGAAAATATCGGCGGCGGCTAAAGTGTCGGCTCAATTTAAACTTTTCTTCAGAAATTGACCTTATAAGCGTTTATTATATTGAAAAATCTCTGTATAATAGTCTGTTATATAGAAATCTGGGTCTATATAAGATTTTTCTGCAGAAAAATGAACATTTATAGTAGTTTTCACAATTTTAATATTAGCACAATATTGTGTGGCAACACTTTTCAATTTGCAATAATAATTTAAAATAGTGACAACTCCGTTCAAATTGGTGAATTTATTTTCCGAACTACATGTGTGATTCCAATCTCTATCAGCAGCTACGTTTAAGCCGGCTTAGCTTTTGAGCCGAAAGAAGACAGCGGCGGCGCGGCTTGAAAAAATTACCGACGGCCAGCCGCCGCCGATTTGAGCCGTTTCGGCTTGTATCTTTGATACCGGTGTACCGTATATGTGAAATAATTAATCGGCTCTGAATCATTTTCTGAGTCGATTTAGCTATGTCCGTCTGTCCATCTAAACCTTGTTATCATACTACAGGTCGCAATTTTGAAGGTAATTCAAGGCTTCCCAAGGATGAAGCCTGTTTAAAATGGTTAAGATCGGTCCATTATTTCACCTAGTCCAAATACAACTGAATCCCCGAATAAGGCTTCTAAAAGTTGCAATTAAGCTAAAAGTCAAAATTTTGGAGATAATTTAATGAAATTTGGCACATTATATTTTATGATACCGTAGACGAAGCCTATTGAAAACGGTTGACATGGATTTATTATTTCACTTAGCCGTCATACAACTAAACCCACCGAATAATACTTTAAGATTCATAATTTTTCTGTGTTGAAATAATTTTATTAATAAAGACCACTCATTACCAAGTAATGTGTGAAATAATTACCAACAATACTCTTAATGCTTTATAATGAAAACTAAATCGGCCTCTCCCGACTTTATTTTCTTACTTGTTTTACAATAAGATCGCTATTATATGGAGATTTTCAAAAGTCAGTTATTATTAAAGAAGTTTTTGAAAGGGGTTCTTATAAGAGGTCATTATATAGTTTTGTCATATTATGTTTTAGTCATATTATGTTTTAGTAAGTAATGAGCGTTAAAATACAGCTAACATACGGACTGACATGGCTAGATCTTTATAAAATTTAATAAGCATTCAGAATTTACATATACTTTTGTGGGTCTACAACTAATATAAACCCCGTCTTGTAATCTAAAATCCATTACTTTGTGACATCACATTCATTTAAAGGGTTTTAACATTATGTACTTGATCCTTGAATGAAATTTCCTAAAATTCGTATCCTCCATATCACAATTTCCAATCGGGTTTCATATAATGTTCCCTTAACATACTCTTAGTGGGTTGTAAGTATTACAAGTTTTCATACAATGCGTAGTAAGAACAAGAACTAAAGATAGATAAATTAATTGAATTAGAAACTTATTTTCGGAGGAGGGTTCTATTATGATAGCATTTCTCTAGGGGAGTGTAGTAAATAATAAAAAATTATGTTGCAATATAATTAGAAAAAGTATGGATTACATATTATAGACTAGAACGTGGAGAACTCATACACAAAAATCTCTGAAAGAAAAACTTTGATTTTATTAAGTTTTCTTTTTTTTAATTTATTAACGAATAGATTTATTAAATTTAGGGTTAGTTGTTAATGAACATTACTTTTTAAACACGAGGGATTAAGTGTTATTTATTTAAGTAATTATATTTTTCTTTTTTAGAAGAAAAAAAAAATAATAAAATGTTAAAGTAAAATTATATTTAAAAATTATATAGTGAACATAATGAATCATGATTAAAATGCTAAAATACTTTAGAATAAAAAGAAATTCTAAAGACGTGAGAATTAAGTAGTTAAAAAGAAGTAGTTGCAATATATATTGTATGCTTTTAAATACATAGAGATTTTGAAAACATTTTCAAATTAAAATTGATACAAATAATATCTAAACACACCCTTAATTATTTTTAAATACACAATTTTTAATGACTTTGGCAAATGTAAAGGATATAATTTCATTTTAACTAATAGAATCACTATAATCAAAATGTATAACGTAATTGTTTGTGGGTTTAAAGTCTATATACTACTAAACAGCTGGACCGATTTTAATGAAATTTTCCTAGTGTCTGGAAGGAACTGTGCCTGAAACTACAAGAATCCTCAATAATCGTAATGTAGAATTTGAATTTATATTTTTGTTTAGAGTAGCAAAGCAAACTGGGTATAGCAAATAGACGTATAAAATACACAATGTAAATATATAATTTATAAACATTTCTAAAATTTATATTCCTTAAATTAAAAAGATTTTTTTTAAAGTAGCATGAGGTCATCATCGCCATTGCTTACCACACCCACTAAAGCGTACATCAAATTGAATATCGTGTTCGGTTGCTTGCAGCACAGGATTAAAAAGTTTAAAGTTAAATTGTCCAGCCTTTGGAAATTTGAATGGTGTGCGAAGGAAGCGCAAATGTATAAATAAATGAGTAAACAGTTATGATGGGGTATTCAAAATTAATTGACTGAATGAATGAATATTAAAAACACATATATTTGAATGACCGTCCGTAAGTTGTTTAGCCACTAAATAAAATGAGGGTTAAATGGTTTGAGCCTTTAATTATTTAACTTAAAGCTAGTCATTTTAAATCCTAGCAGCTGCAATAAAAGTTTTATGAAATTAGATTGGTATATTAAGAACTTTGGAAACTAAAGTTAATTAGAGAAAAGGGTGCTGTAAGGATAAAAATATAACATTCTCAAATTTCTACAACTCATTAAGTCAACAGTATGAATATCAACTCAAAATGATTGTCATCCGTTACATATTAGTTTATAATTAGAGGCCGTTGCGCTACCCTATGAAAATAAAATTTGGATTAAAAATGAAAGATCTAACAAACTAACTAACTTACTAACTAACTAACTAACTAACTAACTAACTTTCGAATAATCGAACAATCGACTTTATGTCGAAAAAAGTCGAAAAGTCGAAAAAAATTTAAAAAAGTCGAAAACTCAAAAATTGCAGAAACAAGTCAAAAATAGTCGAAAATTTTAGAAAAGTGGAAAAAGTAAAAAACTCTTAAATAATCGGAAAAATTTGAAAAAAGTCAAAAAATGGTCGGAATAAAGTCGAAAGAAGTCGAAAATAGTGAAAAAGTCGAAAAGACGAAGTTGACTATTTTGTTCCAAAAAAGTCGATAACTCGACTATCGTCTGTAAAAAAAAGTCGAAAAGTTAAGTCTATAAGTCGAACAAGGTCAATAAGTCGAAAAAAGTCGGAAAAAGTCGAAAACTCAAAAATTGTAGAAACAAGTCAAAAATAGTCGAAAATTTAAAAAAAGTGGACAAAAGTCAAAAATTCTAAAATATTCGGAAAAATTTGAAAAAAGTCAAAAAATAGTCGGAAAAAAGTCAAAAGAAGTCGAAAATAGTGAAAAAATCGAAAAGTCGACTACTTATAAAATACTTATAGTCGAAAAGTCCGAAAGTCTACTTTTAATTAAATTAAAAAAGTCGAAAACTCGACTTCTCATAAAATGCAAAAAGTCATCTTTTAACTAAATGAAAAAAGTCGAAAAGCCGACTTTTCGTTTCAACTATAGACCCCTAGTTTCCCTTAAACAACGTTGCAAGACTTAAACTAAACAAGTTAGAGTGCTATATTCGGCTGGGCCGAATCTTAAATACCCTCCACCAGCTACATTTCTTATTGTTCAAGTATTTGTAGAAATGAGTTTTCTCATGTATTAAATAGAAAAATCCCAAGATTAAAATTCAAAGATTTATTGAACATTACAAACGCCATTTTCTTTATATTTTTATAGCGCTTAGCGATATTTAGTTATTTGCATGTATGAATGTGTGTGAAAGATTTAAGGATTTTCAAAATACATATACATACATATTCTACAAATTGATAATGAAACTAATTAAATACGGTTAAAGCGTTTTTATGGACTGGACCAATTATAGACCGATCGTAAAAAATCTTTAAGCTAAATTTCGGTACATAAAAGCTATATTTCAGTCAAATTTCGTATTTATATCGTAATTTGGTAATATGTAATGTGTGTTTAAGTGATTTTCTGAAGGATATTTTGTATGCGACCTACCGCATCCATGTTATGAACCGATCGTGAAAAAACCCTGAAATAGATTTTTGTATACAAAACTAATATTTGTGCCAAATTTTGTATTAATAGCTTTGTTTGGTAATAAGTAATGTGCTTTTAAGGGATTTTCGTAAAAGGACTATGTATATAAAGACAAAAATTTCAAAATTTTGTATCTATATCATTATTTTGTAATAAATATTGTAAATCTAAGTGATTTTCTGGACCTAGTATGAGATCCAAAATGGACCGATCGTAAAACAATTTTATAGTCTAGTTTATGTATATAAGAGAAATATTTTTGCTAAATATATGGATATCAATATTTGGTTATGAGTTATGTGCGTTTTTTCTGATTTTCGGGAGGGAACCTTTTATGGGAGCTATGACCGAGGATGGACCATCGTGAAAATTTTATGTTTTCAAAAATAGTATTTATGCCAAATATTTAATGGGTATCACTATTTGGTAATGAGTTATGTGCCTATAATTGTTTTTCTAAAAGGGACGTTGTATGGGAGCTGTGATCAATTATGGACCGATAGGAAAAAAATTTTACAATAATATTTCTCTATATATGAGCAATACTTGTACCAAATTTTATATAAATATTTTAATAGAGTAATGAATTATGGACGTTTAAGTGATTTTCGGTAGGCGACTTCGTATTGGAGCTATGACCAATTATGGACCGATCCAGTAAGATTTTTCTCAGAATGGATTCTATTGACATATGATTTTAATTTGTAAAATTTTGTGAAGATATCGACATTGTGACAGAAGTTATTAACAAAAAACCTATTTACCGACAATTTTTACTTTTGTATGGAAGGTATATGAAATTGTGGACCGATTCTAGCCATTTTCAGCAGTGATCAAGTTCTTCTGTAGAAACGAATGATTGGTGATTTTAATGGAATTATCTTGCATAGTTTCTGAGAAAATTACATCAGAATGTGTAAAAAATGCTTATTTTTTCGAGGTTGTTTTAAATTTTGAATCATAACTTCTCCCGGTGTAAACCGATTTTGCCCATTTTCAATACCAAATAACATAGGAAAATGAAGAACATTTTAGGTAAATTTGTTTAAATTCTATTGCTTCGTTTTTTCGTGAGCGTGTTTTACACAGACAGATAGACGGACATAGCTAACTAAGTTGCTGACTCGTAATCGCTTAAAGGTATAAAAACCGTTTTTTATAACTCAAGATTTTGGAGGTGCATATCATGTTTGACTCGGATCACTTCCCAGGTATTCATATTTGCGGCATAGTGTAATAGGTAAAGGTGACTGATAACTATGCTATCAGTCACATTTTTCACCATTTGATCTACTTCCTCCTTTTTGGGATTTGCTATAATGGTGTAGTTATTTTTTTCTAAGGATTCCATGGATTTAAAGGCTTAGGTAGCTTAGAGCTCTCTCCGAGTACAACCTTCTCTTTCACTCCTATGCTTTTCCCAATGGCATGGTGTACACTAACTACAGCTTTGAAATTTTTATTTCACTAAACTCTGTAAAGTTTTAATCGATTTTAATCTTTCACCTTTCCCTCTTTTACTTCTAAGAATTTTTTCCCTATTCAAATAAACATAAGTGCAATTTATATGAATACTTTTTTGTATAAATAATAGATTCTTTCATTACAAACAACCATTCATTCTACTTCATACAACAAAAAGTATTTTACAATTATAACACTTTTAATTAAGAGTAAAAAAAAACGGTCAAAAGCTAAAGTTTTTTTTAAGTCTTTTTGAAAAGAGAAAAAAGTTAACTTTAAAGTATTCTTATTCTTTTTTTTTAATTCTTTTACATGTAGATTTATTTAGTTTGTTTTTAGTTTAAAATATTTGGTTGTATAAAAATTATGTATGTATATACTTACATATATACATACGTTTGTAAGTATTTAAATTCTACACTTACATTCTATACATTTTTCACATGTTAATAAATTTTTATACGAACTCAATAAATTGTTCGTACAAATTCATGCAATACTTTTATTGAAAAATATTGTTTTTGTAAGGAATCTTTTCGTTCTTATATACATGTAATATATTGGATTTATATATCATAATCGGTTAAAGATTTAATCTTTTTGTCTTGATCATAAAGATTACAATTACTCATAGACAATGTTTAAAAATCCCTCCGGTGTTAGCTGTTAAAGTCCTTTCCAATTAAGGCAATATCGACTTTTACATTTTTAAAAACACGACTAATACTGTTCATCTTAGGGATATCATCAACAATGTCTTTAAGTTATGCGAGGCTTATCAGGTAGGACGTTTAACATGCTCTTACGTAAATTACATGGAATCAGTATTTTGGGTAATTTAAACTCGTGTTGGTGTAGTTCATTGTCGCCACATATTTGTGTGAGTCACTGTAATATTTTTGTTTCTATAAAACAGTATTGTTAGAGAGTTACAACAGTTTGGTGTTGGCGTTAAGGGACTTTGGGGCGACAACGAGGCATCACATTGCTGCGGGTGACTGGTTGGTTTTGTTGTTTTAATGTTTTTTTTCTCTACATATGCATATCTATTTTCTATTTGCAACAAGTGTTTCCTGTGTTGTTGTGGGTTGTCGTGTGTTATTCGATTCCTTGTTGCTGTGAGTTTACTTTTTTTCAATTTCTATTTTACTATTAAATCTATTAACAATTTCAAAGGTTTCTATTGCTGTATTAAAAAAAAAACACACACACACAACAGCAGCAACAACAACAAACAAGCAATTCAACTGTATAGTTAACTTAAATATGAATTCTATCGATATTTATTTGCTACAGTTAAAAGTGTTCATCTATAGTTCTGGTTAACACATAGTATAGTTGTAGGAAATAAAATAAGATAAATAAAAAAATATATATTTAAAATGGGAAAAATCATTTGAAGTATATACAATTGGAAAAGAATAAAAAGTATTGTAGGCTATGCTCTAACATATGATACCCTACTTAGTGAGAATTTTGGTTCAACACTTAATTTGTAGGCCTTAATGGAATTTTGGAAAAGGGGCTTTGATAAAATGATTTACATTGGAGTGACATACAGACGGAATAGGGTTAATGGAAAAAGTGGATGTTGGCCTAATATTTTTAGAGCATAACAACAGTCGTACTATTTACAGTGGTATAGGGTATAAAAAAAGGTAAACAAGGAATAAATAGTGTATGTGTTATGTATTTCTATTACACACAGATACATTTGTATCTAAACATATGAGTGGTTTATGGTTTAACACTTACTTACTATATTAGTTGTTTTTGTTGTTGTTATTTTTTCCATACAAATAAAATTTATTTAATTTCAAAACAAACAACTCAAAACCATCATTCCATTATCATTTTCATTGAATTGTTAGGGTTTGTATTCATTTTATATATCTTTTAATTTTTTTCTAATAAAAATTCTTGTTGATAGAATTATGTATTTATATATGTGTGTGTGTGAGTGATTTTAATTAATTAACTGCAATATTTATTGCACTTCTTTAGTCCTTATTGTTAGTTTTTTTTATTCTCTTGACTTTTTATATCCATTGATGATGTATGGAAAGTTAATAAATGTCTTGTGTTGATAGTATTAAGTTTGATTTTAGTTCATACCATCCATCTAGTGGACAATTTAATCATTCTCCTATATAAGTCACTCTTGATTTATAATCAAGAATATTTTTCATTAGCATTTTTTTTAACTTTTGCACTTGATAAATTGTTTAATTAAAAACAATAACTTAATAAAAACAATTATCAATAAATTGTGTTTTGATAAAACGAATATAATATAATACAGGCTTGAGATTTAATATTTAAAATATAACGCAACCACAAAAGAAAGAAATCTATTAAATCGGTTGATAGTTTTACCAATTCTTTATACAAATGATTATCGTTTTAATACTTTTAATATGTCAGGTTAGGTGAAAGGAGTATGATATCTGCACACTATTTTATAAGGAAAACCCTTATAAAAGGAATTATCGTCTTATGTTCATTTACTCGGTTTTCCGGAAGTACTTCCTTCGGGCTAGTACATTCTTCTAATGTTCCTTCGAACTACCAAGATTTATTGATTTAGGTAACGAGATAGTTTGCTACGAGCAAACTGTAAAGTAGATTTTTAAGACCCACAACAAGACCATACTTTTTTTCAGATATATCGTAGTGTATATGAATGTGATCTAAGATCCTTGATTCTCGACCGGAATAACTCACAGCGACCGGAATAACTGTTCAGCGGCTAAGAAACTGGACGGAAAACATGCTTAAGAGTAGGGCCATCAACTCTAACATGGGTATTGGCAAGACAACGAATGTTGTGACAAGGGGCACACCACAAGGTGGTGTCATCTCTCCACTCCTGTGGAATCTTGTCGTAAATAAAATCATTTTCATCATCTTTCAATCATCTTATTCAAGGGAATTTTCTTCCCACAATAAGTGAACTCATGGAATCAGCCCTCAGCGTTCTACTATCAGGGGCCAAGGAAAATGGTCTGGGTGTCAACCCGGCCAAAACTGAACTGGTTCTTTTCACCAGGAGGTACAAAATTCCAAAATTCAGACCTCCGCGTTTGGATGGTACCATTTTGAACACCTCAAGCGAGGCCAAATATTTTGGCGTAATACTAGACTCTAAACTCACGTGAAAACTTGGTTTTCAAACTTTATGTCGAGATACGAGATCAAGATTAATCGAGATTAAACATGTTTATGAACTTAAAAGTCCCATTCAGAAGATAATGTACCAAATTTGATTGAATTATCTTAAAAATTGCGACCTGTACTTTGATTACAAGATTTACATGGACGACAGACTTAGCTAAATCGACTCAGAAAATACTTTAATGCCGATTGTTATACTTTAAGATATAGGACAAATATTATTGTGCGTTACATACATCAGCACAAACCAAATATACTCTCGCCACTAAACCAATTGCAAATTTATGTTGGATGGGATATAAGTCAAGAATATGGGTCAATAGGCATCATCGCTCCGTCAAAAAAGCATATGTACCAAATTTCATCAAATCATCCTGTAAATTGCGACCTGTGCACAAGCTTTATAAGGATAAAAAATCAGAATGTAAGAATCTGTTCATAATCGAAGCAGGCTCCTAATTATCTAAAAAATCACTGTTGTAAGATATCATATGATATGACTGGTCATACTTTCTAACTTATTTTTCTTTACCATTTTTAATGAACCATGTATGTATGTAAAAATTTTCCTGATCTGTCATGTTGTTGTATCCATTATTAAATAGTGTTGCATTTGTTGACATTTACTAGCTGTCATTTGTCGGAGTTGTCATCAATTTTCTTCTCATTTAATTCATTAAACAATATAGCAATTTAAGCTACTAAATAATTACCACTTATACAATATACCATTAAATTAATAAAACTATTTTGTTATTTGTATATTTTTATCATTTATTTTTTTGTTGTTTTTTTATTCCATTAAATGACAATTGACATTTTTCAAACAAATTTAACAAACAAGTTTAATATAATTAACACGCCATTATAAACAACAGCACCACCGCCAGCTCTCAGTATTCAGATATTTTTTACAAAAATGTATCTTTTTTTATAAATAAGTTATTCATTAATAATTTGTAAGTATTAATGATTAATAACCGGTAATAAAATCAAATATGTTTCTCCAACTCGTCAATCTTTCCATTAATCTTAATTCCCAGATAGTGTGATTTTTTGCTTAAGTTTTTTTGTAATTATTAATTTCAATGAATTGTGATTCATTTTAAATGTGTTTTAAACCAATAAAAACTTATTAAATAAAATAAAAAAAAGACACAAGGTGTTAATTAAATAAAGTTTTAATGAATTTAATGTGAATATTAAAAGTTTTCCGCATAATTATGTAGTTTTTTGTAGCAATTTGCTTTGGGTTATTTTACTTCTGCTAAAACTTTTACTTTTTATTAGTAGAATATTTTACGTCCAGACATAAAATAGGTTGTTATTATTTAATTTGTCTAAAATTTGTTCATATATTTATTAGTTTTACTTTACTCAAATAGAGGTTATATCAACAAGACATATGGGGAACCATAGCCACGAAATGAGGTCTTAATAAATCTCAACACAGTGACTTTATAAAAGCGATTATGTCAACTTTAACTTATGTGTTAGATTGGGATAGGTTGATAGGAGGATGTATACTACATCAAATCTAAAGAAATACTCCTAGCCACTATCAGGCCTGTTGTGCGCTCCAATTCTTGAAAAAAAAAAATTGTTCACTGAATGTATTATTTTTCCATTTTCAGAAGCTCAGTTTCCTGGACGTAATTCCTAAGAATCTTCCAATCAGTGTTGGTTAAGAATGTGATTTCCGAAATAACATAACTTCTAAGATACTTGGATCTAACTTCGACGAATGAATGAGAGTGGCAAAGAAAGTGCTCTAGAGTTTCACTGTCCTTTCCACATGCTCTACATTCGTCTGAATCCGCACGTCCAATTTTGTATAGATGTACACGTTATCCTGTGTGTCCACTCAGAATACGTACCATCATACTAACCTTAGACTTGCTCATTTTGAGGAGATTTCTCGTCTTGCTCTCATCACCACCCACCGTTTCATCATTCCAAGAGGCCTTATGGGATTCTCTCATCCATATTTTTAATTCAGCTTTTGTCGAATGGTTTTGAGTTTGTCAGGTTAACAACATCGAGCTCCCTTCCCTTTAAAGCTATTACATTCGCTCTTTCGTTGCCGACTGCTCCTGAGTGGCCTGATACCCATATGATGTAAACATTACCTCTGGGAGAGTATTCAGCTAATCCAATACGGTCTTAGATTTAATTCTATCAGCTGATATCGCCTTAATTGCCTTCTGGCTGTCGGTAAATATATTAAGCCCTTTAACTTATACGTGAATGATTTTTTTTTTTAATACAGAAACTGTTATATACTTCTTCAACTGGGCCAATTAAGAGCAGATCGTAACAAGGATCGGGTGATCCGGTTGTATGGGGGATAGGCGAAGTAATGTACCGCTTTCAATCATTTTCAATAGGCTTCGTCTGTGTGCCAGACAGCACGCTTAGTCAAAATTTTATCAAAACATCTTGAAAATTGCGGCATGTATCTTAAGCACAAGGTTTATATGGACAGACGGACGGATTCAGAAAGTGTTTCTGATTTATTGCAGGTGTAGTACCAATGTGCGTCGAAATATACCTATAAATATAGATACTTTCTTGAAAAATATCTACAATTTTGTTGCGATATATCCAATAGTTCAAGTGATGCCGAATTATTTCCATTAATAGAAGTTTCAAACCACTGTGCATCCCTCGTAATTTTTAATTTTTTTTCGGATTTGCTGTAGTATGCATCCTTTAATCAACCAAATAGTATTTATAAATAGAAATCCTTTAGAATAGGATTATTCCATTATTTTTACTGCATGTATCGTAAACTGTTTTTGTTATTGTCAATACTTTTAATATACTGTAGAAAATTTCCATGATAAATTTCATTTTTACCAAATTTAGAAAAAACAAAAAAAAAACTATATTTATAAACTAAAATCTAAAAGGAAAACAACTTTATTAAAAACAACAACCCACACAAATCCATCCAAATAAACACAAATTAAAATGCTAAAACAGCACAGGAACCCTGCAGTTCGGGGTGTATCGAACTAATAAAATGACATCTGCTTATATACATTACTTAGTTACCATATAGGGACATTTTACTTCTTCAAAGTTCCTTTCGGAATGTATATCTCGACCTTTGTTAAAATTGCTAGGTAATCATCGATATTAACAGTGGAATTTATTGGGTTTATAAGTATGAAATTTAAGAACGTAAATCACACAAAATTATTCCAACGTCCAACGCAATTGCACATGCAACACTGAATGTCAATGTGCAGTAGCAGCATAACAACAACACAAACAACATCAGATAGCATAACAACATCCACATTAAAAAAGATTGACGACTGCAACGGCAACAACAACGCTATATCAGTAACAACATATAATCATAGCATTCTCTTACATAGAGAAATAAAAACGTACAAACCGACAGAAGACGAGATGTCGTATCCTTAAAAGGAAACTTGCTACAAAACCCAAAAACAACTGCAGCAACAGCATTAACAACAACAAAAACAATGAACATAAACAGTAGCAACAAACAATAGTAGAAAAAACAACAACACGTTGCACATTAAGAATGACAAAAACACACCAAATATGGGGAAATGTTAAAGAATTTATTTTGTATACAGAAACAATATACACAGTCCCACAATATCCCAGCAAAAAATTTAACTATGAATATGTTATTTTAAATTTAGTCTGTAACAGGTGTTTAGAAATTTTTGATTCTTAATGATTTCGTAAATAAAAGATCTATTAGCGTTAGATTGATGTTCAAAATGCTCTAAATTTTCAGTGAATTGTTTTCACTTAAAAACGTATAAGTGTTGCTCGGGTTCAAAGCATTTTAAATGTTGTTGTTGTTGTTGTTAGGTGAATTTATAAATTTTGACACGTTATGGGCATATTGGACGGAAACACAGAAATTCCAGAAGTTACCGATAGCATGTCGAAAATAAAAATTATTCGGAACTGTTGTTAGACAGTTCTAAACTTGGAATACTTAAAATTTAAGTGCAAATATCCCTGAGAAACACTCATTGGCAAACTTACCTTTTAAGAAACTGAGTTTCTGAAGATTGGACCCGATATCTGCTAATGTAATACATATCCCCTTTCAACCTTACATAAATGTGTCCCCAAAGGAGAACTTAGAAAATAAGTCACACATTTGAGTGATGGTCTTATGAAATCATGAACCAATGTATATCAACCTACAGTATAACATCACTCATATGCAACTAACAGTCGATTATGAAACTTTTATTGTTCGCTGGGTATACTAATTTTAGTACAAACACGTAGTGGTGAATAGTTGTTGTATGTCTATCTTCTTATATGACTGTTTGGATGGATAGTTGGTTGACTGACTTGACTGCCTGCTGGCTGGCTGCCTGGCTAACTGCCTGGCACATGTTGAATATGATGCCCCTTCTCGTATTTTGTATGGAACAGCAGACAATTGTTGTTGTTATTATTGTTATTGCAAATGTGAAAGGAATTGATCGTGATGATGGTGACGAAAATTACATAAGTTTAGCTAAGCGAGACCCAATCCTAATAAAAAACACATACCATGATAAAGCTCGTATAAGGAGAAGATTATTTTTTGGTCAAATGCAGAAAACAACATTCCTTTGGAAATTTCCAAATTTAAAAAAGTTTTGCAGAAATTACACAAAACAAGTGATATTTGCTTTGGCTTAACTGAATTAAAAATCTTTATTGGAATTTGCAAAAAAACCTAGTTAGACTAAATCTTAAACCGAAAGTACACACAGTTCCTAAAGGTTTGTGAACCTTGAAGCGCGATGGACTTATCCTTTGTCCACTTAATTCTATAATAATCACAATGATTGGTAAAAATCAAGATTTGGTCATGGATCTGCTTGGTTTAGCAATTAGCAATTAGAACTTCGAAGTTACGGCCCATATATGGGAAATTTCTACACAAAAGGTGTGTTTAGTAGAGCAAACATCGCACTGTTTTTTCATGGTTTTACGAACTTTTAAATCGACCTTATTAACACAACTCTATTCAGGGATTGTTATCAAGTCGTGTTTAAGCGATATACAGAGTTGGTAGCAGAATGGACTGAGCCTTAAGTGTGTGTTTTACGTGAATAACTTACACGCAAGTGGCAGTCTACAAAGGTTTGAAGTTCTGAAATGCAAAGCCATCACATCATCACAAACCGGGATTTTTAAAAACTACTTTTCTGAAATATGCTTTATATGGGGGCTCCTCCAAAGCCCCTGTTTCAGGCGATCCTCGTAAAATTTGGAGGATGAATTTAAGGTTACATAAAATGTATTTATGCTGAATTTCACTATGGCAGTAGTCTTTTTAAGCGAATTAAGGACATTAAAGACATTTTTTGAAGGGCCGGGGCTTTGTAAGGGGGCTTGGCTCAAAAGAGGCCAGAAATTCAAATACAAGGCAAGTATAAAACTTAGTTGTTCCGCTACTATTAAGATTTTTTGAAAACTTATTAATATTTTTTCGGTATTTAGAAATAGAGAATAAATCTGATCATCACCAGTTAATAGTCCCGGTAGACTAGAGATACTTTTGAATCTTTCCTAATAACACCTAGATAGGGTCTTTCATCAAGGTAACGTGCCCCCCGGGAGGAACAATAAGTATAGAGCGAATTTTAGAATGCTCGAAATAAATCAATAGAAATTATTATCGATACCAAATGAACCGTACCACACTAGAGCCAACATTTTACTTTCGGCAAAATCGTGAATAGAATGACATCATATCTTCAATTGGAAAGCTATTAGATATCCCGTAGGGCGACCTCTAATAGTGAGTTCAACTTTAATAAGAACGCTGATATCCAGTTGGATTTTGCTTTTAAATATTTACCTATATTTACTCTCACAATTTATACCTTTAATTTTTTTCTATCACACAACTTTAGTTAACAGTTTTACAATAATTCACCGGGGCATAAATGTAATTATGTACTTTATAGACGTCTCATAATAACATCGTGACAACAATTTGTTGTTTTTTATTTTTGCCCGAAATTTACACAATTGTAAGTGTCAAAATTTACGAACAAGCTGACTGGCTAAATGTCAAACTGACTCGTAATTAAAGTGCGAAAACTTAAGCCTACAATTGTCCTTTTTACTATCGTACAGCACTTCAGTGGAGAGGTTGTATTGGGTTTGTGCTGTTGTTTGTAAAGCACGGAAAAATATTCGTTCTACCTTATAACCTATGGTAGTACTTAGAATAGTTTTTGAGTCGACTAAGCCATGGCAGTCAATTTGGATGTTCATGTAAAATTTGAGTGCAAAGTAAAAGTCGCAAATTTCAAGATTAGTGGATAAAATTTGATATGCTTTTAAAGGAAGAAGCCTATTAAAAATGGTCCATTATTTAACCCTCCCCCCATACAAAGGAACCCCCAAAAAGGTTTTGAGCTCATGTTAAATTTATGATATTAAAATATAAAACAATTAAGTTTTATACAAGCCTTGATGATCATGCGAATTTCATTAAGATACAAATATAAATCTAAAATTATTAAATTTTATCGAAATTGCACCATATTAAACCTAGTCCCCCCATATTACCTCTTTTTCAGACCATAAATTGCTTAAATATATTCGAGATAAATTCGTTTTATACGCAAAATAGATCACATTTTATATTCATAACTGGTATAGGGTTCCATATGGTCGACCATACTGTATTTTCATACTTGCTCTTTTCTAGATTTCGATTCATACTGATAATTATTACAATTGCAACAACATGTGGTGTCATTATTAGGGAACAGTAGCTAAGGCTTAGACAGTTGTTATCGATTCAAAAACAAGATGCTGTCAGTGCAATGCCTGGGAATTTAAAGTAATTAATCAAATGGTGAGTAATAAGTAGTAAGTACTTTCTTTCCCTCTTTCTCTAACAGCTTTTGGAAGTGCATAAAAATGAGAGTTGAATATGACACGTTTGACGCCACAGTACGCAATAGGGTGACACTTTACGAATATGTTTATTACTTTTACCCTACACCACTTTAGTGAGGAGGGTATATTGAGTTTATGCTGATGTTTGTAACATACAATAATATTGATCCTATACCCAACTTAAAGTATAACAATCGGTTCAGAATCATTTTCAGAGTCGATTTAGCTATGTCCGCCCGTCTGTCCGTCCATGTAAACCTTGTAATCAGGGACGAAGCCTATTGAAAATGGTTAAGATCGGTCCATTATTTCACCTAACCCCAATACAACTGAACCCCCAAGAGGGCTTGTAAACCTTGTAATAAAACTACAGGTCGCAATTTTGCAGATAATTCAATGAAATTTGACACATGATAAAAATGTTTAAGATCGGTCTATTATTTCACCTAGTCCCCATACAACTGAACTAGAGTATTCAAACGATTAATCGTAGTTCGGTTAATCGATTAATTTTTGACGATTAATCGTTCGAATAAATGAAAATTTTAATATTTCAAATAACGAATAATCCGAATAATTTCTATCAATTAACCGATTAAGAAAAACTCACTATTTATCAGTAAAATTACAATGTATTTTCTACAAATTTAATATTTTTATAATATATTTTCTTCTTTTCTTAATTTCTTAATCAATTTTCTATAATAAAGAAAATTTATTTGATGATTTTTAAAAAGAAATCATGGAAATAATTATATCGCTTTTATTTTTACAACCAATATTTTTGGGAACATTGTTGTGTTCTTAAGTATTTCTAATAAGTTTTCAGCAACAGTTATAGTTGCTGAAAACTTATAAATTCTAGAACTCGTTGAAAATCTTAAAAACAGTAATGTCTAATTTCTAGTATTGATAAAAAACTAAACAAAGAATTGAAGTAAAAGAAGTGAAAATAATATTTTTGTTTATAAACCGTGAAAAACTTATTTTCAAACATGAAAAAATCTATGCGTACAGGAAACTGTGGACCATTAGTATTAGCTCTGTGTACTCAGTTTTTCATAATCAGCTTTTATGCTCCTGTAAAAGGACTTTAAAGTTTAGAAGACATCCAATTTCAAAAGATGGAAATCCAAATTTATATTAATATTAATTTCAAATGAAGCTGAGTTCCTCTGCTTCGAAATTCGCAATTCTATAAGTGGAATTTATTTTCACATGCTTATCAACTTTTCCATGTGTGAATGCTTTTTTCAAAGTTGTTACAGGGTGTATATGAAGAAAATTATTGTTAAAAGCAATAATAAAATCTTGTTTCCTTTTATTCGAATAACCGAATAATTTTTAATTATCCGAATGTTAACCGGCTAACGTAAAACCTCAAATAATTATTTGTCGAATAAACCGAATAAGACAAAAACCCGAATAATTGAATACCCTAAACTGAACCCACCGAATAGGGCTTTTAATTCATAATTATGTTTAATATACTAATATCTCGATAAAAAGCTGCAAAAACCAAGTTTTATGATAAACTTTATGACCCTCACGAATTCCATAATAAAAGGTCCCTAGCCCCTAGGAAAAGCCCCCATAAAAATTTTACTTAAATGTTCACAATTTTATTCAACAATAAACGACTTAAATATGTATATCTGGGGCTTTGTTATGGCAACTAAAAGCCGTGATACACGGTTGTCAGATCTTACAACGTTGTCAGTAAAATGTTCAGAAAATGTCTAATATCGTCTGAACTTTTGTCAGAAAAAGCATTACCATAAATATTGCATGACAAAATTTGTAAGTTGACAGTATTATTAGCCATTTTCTGTACATTTTACTACCAACGTTGTAAGATCTAACAACCGTGTATACATAGCATAAATCACATTATATTTTTCTAAAAGGTATAGAGTATTATATGGTCGGCCTCGCCCGACTATAATTTCTTTCTTGTTTATAAATTATTTTGTCTGAATAAGTTTCCTTATAAAATAAACACCAACCTAATGTAACAATTGATTTACCCCCCAAAAAAATAGCTATAAAAATCTTGTTTATGTTGTAACGATTTTATTTTAAAAAGAAATAAATGTATTTTTTCTTAAACATGTGAGTTTATTGAACTCATTCCTTATAAAAAAAGCATCATCGCTTGCAAGATTATTATGAACATATGACGTTCAGTTGGTGCTTATTTTTATTTCATCTTTTAACTTGCAATACCATATTTTATAGAATTTCAATATTTTGTAACGACAAACTTTTTTTCTTACCCACTACAAACAATTGTTTAAGGCGATTGAGTGGCCAGATGTTTAATAATTTTAGAATTACACATTTGATAATTAAAATTTCCAAAAAATATTTACGTTTTATTTGGATACAGGATAAATGTTTCTTTACTTATTGCTAGAGTTCTATAGTTGAAACGAAAAATCGACTATTCGACTTTTTGCATTTTATGCAAAGTCGATTTTTCGACTTTTTTCTATTAGTTAAAAGTCGACTTTTAGTATTTTATAAATAGTCGACTTTTTTCGACTTTTCAACTATTTTCGACTTATTTACTTTTTTTACTTTTTTCGACTATTTTTGTTTTACTTTTTTCGTGTTTTTCCGACTATTTTATAGTTTTTGTTATTTCTTCACTTTTTTAAAATGTTCGACTATTTTTGACTTTTTCTACTATTTTTGGGTTTTTGACTTTTTTCGACTTTTCGACTATTTTTTATCTTTTTTCGAGTTTTTTCGACTATTTTAGAGTTTTTGACTTTTTTCCACTTTTTTAAAATTTTCGACTTTCACTCAGAGAAAAAACATGGTTGTGGTAACCATGTTCTAAGAGCAACATATTATGGTTAAAATTATGATTGTAGTCTAAATATATTATGGTTATTGTAACAATTTTAAAATATCATATTATGGTTAAAATCAGCTAAAACATTTTATCATAATATTTTTAATTTACCATAATATTGTTTGTTATACATGACTATATTATGATCGAATGTGATCAAAATATCGTTAAAAATATGTATCCGAAATCAAATTTATTTTGATTACTAAATCAGTACAATTACAGTTTCTAAAAAAGGAAAGACCTTCATTACTCGGACCGATTTACAAATTTCAATTGAATTCCTAAAAACATACTATACTTATACATATAATGTTATAAACCAAATGAGAATTATTTCAACTCATTTTATTGTCGCTTTAAACAACACACACATACACAAAATAATATGTGTGAGGTGTGTGGCTAAAGTTGTTTTGTTGTTGTAGCAACAGATATAGAACAACAAAACATATAATGGTTATGTATAACCACATAACATATAATGGTTTTACAACATATAGCAACATAACATATAATGGTTATCAGTAAGTTAAAATATTTGTTAGTAACATAATATGTTTTAGTCGTTACCACTACTTAGTTATTGAAAAAATAATTATTTTTCAGTGAATCATACTCAAATTTATAATTGCCATGAACATGAATATGATTATAGTAACAACAATATTGTTTAAATAGAATTAAAATAACAATTATATGTTTTTGATAACAATATATTGTTACAGTGAACATAATTTAGTTATAGTAACCATGTCGAACTATGTTTTTTCTCTGCGTGTTCTTAACTTTTTTCTGCTGTTTTCGAATTTTTCGGATTTTTTTCCACTTTTTTCGACTTATCGACTGTTTTCGACATTTTTACTTTTTTCATAGACGATAGTCGAGTTATCGACTTTTTTGGAACAAATTAGTCGACTTCGTCTTTTCGACTTTTTCGACAAAAAGTCTATCGTTCGATTATTCGAAAGTCGATTTATAGAACCATACTTATTGTCCTAATTCCCCATAGCTAATTATTATAATTATAGCTGTTTTTTTACATAAATCTGGTAACTTTCATTTTTGTATATGTATTATCATAAAGAATGTTTGTTGTTGCTATAATGACAGTTATTACTGTTGTTGTTGTTTTTGTTGTTAAAGTATCATTATGTTAATATTTTATTATTTCTTACCACTAAAAAACATGAGATGAATACTTAATATCTTTTCTGTTCTTCTTCGGAATAAATTTCAAAATGCAAAAGGAAGTTGGTTTTTTCTCTTCTTCATTATTTTATAGTTTTTTTTTGTTGCTTTTTTTAGTTCCGAAACAAAATTTTTTCTTTGTTTTTGTTATATTTTTTGTTAAACATTATGCAAACATAACTTTAAATCAAACTTTTTCTGTTATTATCGTTTTATTTATATTTTTTCTTTTTCATATTTAAATAGAATAACAAAAAATCTTGGAATTAAATTCAAAAAATATTATTAATTTCTTCGAATTTTAAATTCATAAATCATTTTTATAATTGTAACAGCCACAATGTTATTGTTGTTGTTATTTGTGCAGAATTGAAATTGTAATTTTCAAAACATGTGGTTTGAAAATGGAATTGCGGACAAGAAAAGTATCAAGTACCTAAATTATAAATATTTAGGTTTATTTAAGAGACTAGCAAATACCATAATCACTGTTCAAATTATTAAAACAAATACATTTTTATAATCTACACCACTATAGTGGTGAGGGTATTATGCATTTGTGACACCCAAAAATATTGGTTCTAGACCCACCTCAAAGTATACCAATAAGCTCAGAATCACTTTCTGATTTAGCCATGCCCGTCTGTCCGTCCGTCTGTCTGTCTGTCTGTCTGTCTGTCTGTCGGTCGGTCTGTCCATGTAAACCGTGTACGCACGCTACAGGTCGCAATTTTCAAGATAATTTAATGAAATGTGGCACATACTCTTTTCTTGGTTCTAGGACAAACGCTATTGAAAATGGTTGAAATCGGTCCATTATTTCGTCCAGCCCCCATACAAGCGTACCCCCCGAATCGGGCCTTTGGGCTCATAATTACGTTAAATGTTTTATTATGTCAACGAAAATCTGGACCTTAGCCCCCATACAAACTCCCCTTCAGAAAATGTCTTGAAGGTCAAAATTTACTTATAATTTCTAATAAAACGATTAAAAACTACATAACTTATTTCGAGGTAGATGTTAATTCCTCTACCAAAATTTATAAGGATTGGTCCATGCTTACCCTTACTCCCCTATGAGCCCTCTTGTAGAAAATCTCTTCTCTTTGTCAATAATACGTAAAAATATTCCACAATACGGTTAAAGAACAAATTAAATGACTGGTATAGAGTATCAAATAGTCGGCAATGTCCGACTATACATTTATACTTGTTATTTCATTTTCTGGGTTTCTAGATAATTAAAGTCGATAATCGATTTATTAAATTTAAAAACTTCTTTCATTATTTCCGTTTAAATATTCGCCTAAGAGCCATAAAAATATAAATTTTCCGGGCCCTTATTAGATTCTGATACGATCTGCCCGACTGTTTGCTATTGAAATCACAATAGTTTTTCTCTATAAAATTTAATTGAAAGGCCCTATTATAAAAGTTTACCTGATATATGATAAAAAGAGGCTCCTTTTCAGGAGTTTGGAAATGAGAGACATAATGATATTACAGATACTATATACAGAGGGAAAATACACAACTTTATCAAATCAATAATAATAATAATAATGATGTGTTATCAAAGTGATAACGTTATGCTGTCAAACAGAATTTTTTGTGTCGAAATGACAATAATTTGTTGTCGATATAACAACGATGCGTTGACAGAATGAATGCTAAAGCGTAATCCAAATGACAACAACAGTGATTGGTGTTATTTAAATTTTATACACATCCTTTGTTAAAATATTAAAAGAAGTAGTAAATTTATTTTTAACAACAAATTGTAAAAATTTCAATACTTTTCCCTCTGTGTAGACTCGTTAGTGATATTTTAAAAATATTTTAAATATAATACAATTACAATTGTATGTCATTGCAAATGGTGTAGAATCTAGATGAAAGCAAAAAAAAATACATAAGTATATATATATATTTGTAGGTCAGTTGGGGTTTATTCACTTTGTTGCTGTTAAAATGTTTCCGTTTTTGGTATTTTTAAAAATTGTTTTCATACAAATTTTGTTTATTTTTACGTTTGTTTATATTTGGTAATTAAAAGTACATTCACACTTTACTTTTTATATAGTATAAGATTATCAATTTTGTGCAAAAATATTGATTATCAAAAAAATTTAAAAAAAAAATTGTTGTGAATTTTATTTAATTATATTTTTATTTATTAAGTTATCCGATTTTAATATAATAAAAATGTTTTAGTTAAAAGCAAATATTGTTTTAAAAAATGGGAATATGTTTGTAATATTATGGAAATTTTTAAGGTAGTTTTACACGAATAAAATATTTGACATAAAAAATATATGTATACGTATAACTAAACAAGCTTTACTTGAAAAATAATTTCCCTACAAATTCACTGATATATTGTTTAAAATTATTTGATGTTTTGAAAAATAATTTGAGGTCAAATCAAAAAGTAACTCAAGCTCAATTGCTGCTATAATTTCACCCTCCACTATAAGAATACAAATATTTATTATCAAGCCGTATGTACATACTTTAAACTCTTCTATGTAATTTCAATAATGCATTTTACAACTTTTCCAATATATCATAATAATTCTGTAAGTTTTTTCTTGTTTTTTTTCCTTCCGCTACTCTTATGAAACAATGAAAGAAAACTTTGTAAAGTTTTGCATTTTTTTTTCTGCACAATCTCAACAACAAAGTAAATTTAAGTGTGTTTTATAACAGCAACAAATTTTATTTATATTGCTCAATCAAATATGTAAGTAAAACTGTTTTTTTTTTGTTTAAGAAAGAATATGAAAATAAATTTTTTTCTTTCGTGAACAAAATCTAGATTAATATAAACAAAATGTATATTTATTAAGTTAAACTATGATTAGATATGGGAGTCTAAACTCAAAGTCAGTTATTTGCATGTTTCCTTTTCAGAAATTTAATTTTGATTTCAAAACTGTTTATACCCTACACCACTTTAATGGGAAGGGTATATTGGGTTTGTGCTGATGTTTGTAACATAGAAAACAAGTAGGAAAGTATAGTCGGGCATGGCCGACCATATAATACCCTACACCATGAGTATATTTTTAAAATTTTTACTTTTTATAAAATTTTTATTTTTTGTAAAGAAACTTTTATGTTGAATATTACCATAATTCCAAAATATTTAAGCAATTTATTGAGTTTCATTGCGATACAAATGGTTACAAATCAATTTTAGACGTTTAAGTCATTTTTTGAAGGGGGGTTTGTATGGGGGCTATGGTCAAATATAGGCCGATCCTTACGAAAATCTGCAGTGTCATTTATACTTATATAAAACTTATTTGTGCCAATTTTTAGAGAGATAGCATAATATTTGACGTAATTATAGCATAAAAAGTTAAAATCGGTAGGTACGGTTGTATGGGGGCTAGGTGAAATAATGGACCGATTTCAACCATTTTCAATAGGCTTCGTCCTTGTGCCAAAAAACAATTGGGCCAAATTTCATCAAATTATCTTGAAATTGCGGCCTGTACCTTGCGCACAAGGTTTACATGGACAGCCAGCCAGCCGGACAGACGGACGGACGTGTCTTAATCGACTCAAAAAATGATTCTGAATCGATCGGTATACTTTAAGGTGGGTATTGGACCAATATTTTTGTATGTTACAAACATCAGCACAAACGTATAATACCCTCCCCACTATAGTGGTGTAGGGTATAAATATTCGTCCTATACCCACCTTAAAGTATAACAATCGGCTAAGAATCATTTTCTGAGTCGATTAAGCTATGTCCGTCCGACCGTCTGGCTGGCTGTCCATGTAAACTTTGTGCGCAAGGTACTGGCCGCAATTTTCATGATAATTGGATAAAATTTGGCACATACGCTTCTTTTGGCCCAAGGGCGAAGCCTATTGAAATGTTTAAAATCGGTCTATTATTTCGACTAGCCCCCATACAACCGTACCCCCCAAAAAGGGCCTTTGGGCTTATAATTAATTTAAATGATCTATTATGCCAACAAAAGTCCACAAAACGTAGTTTTTTAGAACTTTAAATGACACTATTTTTGTAATGATCGGGCTTCATTTGACCCTAGCCCCCATACAAACTCCCCTTCAGAAAATGACTTAAAGGTCAAAATTCACTTACAAACACTAATATTTTGGCCTAATTCCCTTTGAGCCCTCTTGTAAAAAATCTCTTTTTTTGCCAAAAAAGAAAATAAAAATATTCCGAAATAAAGTTAAAAAACAAATTAAAAGCTTTATTTTTTTAAACAATCTCTATTTTTAACATACATACTGACTGCTGTAGGATATCATACGGTCGGCTACGCCCGACTATACATTCATACTTGTTTTATTTTAAAGTTTTTATTTTAAATTGTTCTTTTAAGAGTTTGCAAATCTCGTCTTTAAAAGCCCTTCAGAAACCAAAGATAAATCCATTATTTAATATGTTATCTGTGAAAGTTCCAAAGAGGTTTAAGAAAAGTAAGGCTTTCGAAGTTTCTGAAGCAAAGAAATGCTTTTCTAATAGGTGAAACTTAGAACTTCGTCTGTTATATTTGGAAAAACATAGAACATTCAAGATCAGCTACAAAAACAAGTTTTAGCAGTCGTATCGTGCTAAATTCCTTTTTAAATAATGCAAAATATCTAGGAATTGTCGTAAAATTATTTCATTGCTCTAAGTACTAGTCCATTAGAAGCTCCAAATGATATACTGCACATTCTTCCTATCGGTCTTTACACAAATTTCATCTTTGCTTGTAGCGTGGTATGTCCTAGCGCACCCAGGAATTACTTGTAGCCAATCGATAATTTCAAGCCTTATTGTCCCCAGTCATAAACTAACCATGCCTATTTGTCCCCCGAGCCATGTTTCCTTGATGAAAGACTTGACATTTAGGTGTATTGCGATCCCGAAGAAAAGTGGTGCTATTAGTACCTCTAGTCTGCCAGGACTATAATCTGTAATATCACTCCCCGAACATTCCTTGTAATGTTTTGACCAAATAATCACAATATCTTTTACTACCAGTTGCCCGGGGCTTGTACTGGCTGGTCAGTTGCTTAAAGTTTCTTCGGCATTCACGAAGGGGCTTTGGATTAAACTCAAATTAACGGGCAGGGTGAGTTGCGATTAACCCTTTCACGCACAAAGATAAACCGCTGAAATTTTAATGGATGTGATTTCAACCACACACTTTATTCTGGCGTATATCGATAATTTTTAATGAAAAATGTAAGTAGTGTTTTCGAAAAGACCGATGCACAGTGAAGTGTATATTTTGGTGTACTGAATAGGTTTCTAAGTGCTGTTGTCATCTCAACAGAGGCCCATCTGCGTGGTTGTATGCGAAAGTGATGTTTTTGCATCTTGGAAGCTAAGCAACGGGGCACAAGTGGTCAGTTTGACCATTTTTTTCTGGACCGAAAATTTCATTTATATAAATCGCCACCTGCGTGCAAGAAACATAATGAGGCGGTGTTGAGTCGTGATCAGAGATAGAAGCCGTTGCAAAATGATCGGCGGCGGCGGCTTATTATAGAAAATATCGTCGGCGGCTAAATTTTCGGCTCAATTTACACTTTCCTTCAGAAATTGACCTTATTATTTTATTATATTAAATAGTATAATAGTCTGTTATATAGAAACCTGTCTCTATATAAGTTTTTTCTACAGAAAAATGAATATTTATAGTAGTTTTAACAATTTTAATATTACCACCATATTGTGTGGCAACACTTTTCAATTTGCAATAATAATTTAAATAGTGGCAACTCCGTTCAAATTGGTGAATTTATTTTCCGAAATACATGTGTGATTCTAATCTTTATCAACGGCTACATTTAAGCCGGCTTAGCTTTTGAGCCGAAAGAAGACGGCGACGGACTGAAAAATATTACCGGCGGCCAGCCGCCGCCGATTTTAGCCGTTTCGATTTGTAAATCTGGTCGTGACAGAAACTCACACAGTAGTTGAAATAGACCACAGTGAAATAAGCCAATACGGCAGGTATTCACGCAAAGCACTTCAGCATTTATCTGCCTTTATGTATTGCCTCACACATGGGATTTAATAGAGATTAAGAATCATTAATTGTATGGGTAACTTTCTCTCTTTAAAGCTAAGCAAGCGAAGAAGTATTTATTTTAATGAAATTTGTCGCAGTTGAAAAGAGAGGGATAAGAATATCTCGCTCTAGCTATTAATATAAATGAACTCCAGACAAAATACGTTATATCCAATTTTGTTTAACTATCTGAGTTCTGGTTATAGGACCTATTAATCATATAATTAGAAATTTGATTACATAACAACCTGTATATGGATCGTGGATCAAAGATAAATTGTTTAAATATTGTTATTTTTTTGAAATTCATAATGTCCGATAACTACTTACTCATATTATGCTTAAAAAATGCTGAGATTATCATGAACACTCACCTAAAAAGAAAAAAATAGTTAAATTAAGATTTTAATAGTTAAATAATGTTATTATTTTACATATGTTACTTATTGGTTAAAAGGCCCACTACTCAAAATTAAATGTAAAGTTTATACCTATTTTTCCCTATAACACGAATTTCAACTGTTGAAAAACTTTTTTAAATAACTCCTAAAAATGCTAAATATCTTAACTACCATACAAACAACCTACCACCTTAATTTTTGAAAATTTAAATATTGCAACCTACTCAATTTACAAGTTTTTCGCTTAATTTGTTCGCATACATTTTAACAATTTCCTCCCAAGGAAAAAAATGTAATAAAAACACTTTTTATAAAAAGTGTTCAAAACAAAATCGCCGCTTTAAATACAAAAATACAAAAATTACTGAAAAAAATATTCAAATAGAAACAAGTCAGAGATGCATTTAAGAAATTTTAAATAAAACCCGTTGTGGCACAAACAAAATTTAAAGTGAAAAAAATATTGCAAGAGAAACTTGCATAATTTTTACTTTGTCCAAAATCAAGGTGGCCAGATAAGAATTTTGATGTTTGAAATTTTATTAACTTTCAAATTTCATTACAACACTCAAATATACTCGTACAACCTCTAAATTTTATAAACATAGCTATTCAATAATTTCCAAATTAGCTTTTCTTCTCACTTTAACATCTTTAATTCCTTCCAGAAAGTGAAAATTTTGCTTAATGATTTGTTACTAATTCCCTACAACCTGTTTCTGTCTACACAAGCTAATATCTTAACATGTTTTAAAATTATACATTGCATACAATTTGTTGCAAACAAAATTATTTTCCAGCAATATTTAAAGAGTATTAAACACTCACTTACACTTTTTAGAAAGTCATTTGGCAGACATGCAACTTCCACAAAAACTAGTTATTTTTAAACCATTTACACACTAATCCACTTTAGAGGCTTAATAGTTATTCACTCAAATAAATAAGGAAAATCTGTAGTTTATTTTGTACTTTAAGAGAAAACAAGTTAGGACTATTGTTTTCAATTCGTAAATTAAAAGAGCCATAGATTCTTCATATAGCAATTACTTATCATGCGTAGAGTCGAGCGGATCTAGAGTAGATGCTTGATAAAAGCCAGAAATCTCGGTTATCATCTACTGCGTGCCCATGTGTCGAAAGGCACTAAGTCTGTGCCTTACAAAGGTGATCTTCGGACAATCGTTCGACTGTATTTGTTTAGCATCTTTAGTAAGGGCCTCTGATCTATGATGTTGTTTTCCCTATAGAGAAAGAGTAAAGCCTAAAGATCAACTCCAGAAAACCACAGCGCTCCTTAAAGTTATACAGGTCCTTGCCCATCAGTAGTCAAAATTATTGTCATCCCAGCAAGCTTATTATAGAGATATATTCGAGATTATTAGGCCGGAGGTCATTCCAAACATATATCCTACTGAAATCTTGATAAGTTGAAGCTTATCCAAACTGCAGTTCCGGATAAAATTGTGAATCTCAATAAAAGTTTTATAAAATAATAATTCTCTTACTGCAAGCTTATGGCCGGATGAATATTCTTTAATTTAAAAGTTAAAGAGTCGACGAGATGAATTAAGGTCACGTTCCAGCCCTTCAACCATTTTTTATCTAAAAGTTCTCTCTAAAGAAAAAGTCTTAAAGGCTAATATATACCTCGAATACTTCCCACGAAACTGCTACGACGAAGTCAAATTTGAGGAACGTTCAGTTGAGTATAGAAAGCTTTTAAGTCAGGTCACCGATGATAACTCAATAACTAAATCTCTGAGAATACCTTGGTAATGCCGACTTGGAGGCATTCAAATTGAAAAAGAAATCGGAACTGTTTATATAAGACCCGCCAATCGACAATACAAGAAGTTTGATGTTATCACGATGAAACGAAGACAATAAGTCTCTAATTCAAAAGCGACACCACGTCCGATACGCATATAGAGGAAATAACCATTTTTACTCTCCAGATAGCATAGAAGACCAAAGATTTGTGCCAAAAAGGTTGAGGTAAAGCCCGTAAATTCGACTCTCTCTGAGGAAATGAATTGATAAGGTATATGCAGAGAAAGAGAACGCATGCCCGACGACTAAAATCTTACTGTACCTTGTCCAATTCATAAGAAAGGAGACAACCAAACTAGACAACTACTGACAAAAAAACCGCCAGTTTATCGCATATGTATAAGATATCGTCAAGTGTGAAATATCGTAGCATATAAGCCAAAGATTGAAAAAGATCCACAAGAAACAAATACCAACTTTTTATCGTTTACAAGGTTCCGACCCATTCGCAACTACAAGTTTTCTAAGAGACGGTGACAGCTTACTGTTATTCTTATTATGCATAACGTCGAAACTTGGGTAAGACAGATAAAACCAGAGAAAGGAGCAAGTGGAAGATACGAAAACCCTTGGTATTATGTATAACCTGGAGACAGCACGCACACGTTCAAAGTGCTTGGATATAATTTTTTAAGCTAGCCAAGACCTACAACATTTTCAAATTCCGTTTTATGTAATAGTGGACCAAACAGTACAGAATTTGACAGAGTAATTCATAATTTTATCGAGTTGTACCTTAATATCATAATGTGTAAACAATATTTAAGCAATAAGTTGATTTTTCTTAAGAGAAGGTTTTAAAAATCTGAAAAAGAGAAAATCTATATACATAACATTTAACGGTGAGTCAGCAAACGATTCTTACGAAATATATCTACACATAATGTTTATTATCAGGTTTTATAAGATTTGGAACAAAATTTTTTTTTTTTTCATATCCTTAACAAGACAAAAAGTAATAAATGTCCTAGTATGTAGTGATAAGTCTTAAACAAATTGGTGCAATATAATTTTGCAAAACTAGTTGTTGTTTTATTATTATTTGATTATTACCCCCTGAGTACATTTTAATATACATATTTATTACTCTTTTTAATATAGTTGCAAAATAAAAAACTTTAAAGTGTCATTGAGTGGTTGCTACAAGTAGATGCTGCACTTGTGGAAGTCAACTTCAGCAGTGGCACCAACTCGATACACACATACAGCACCCAACAATTGTCGAGCAATTGTTATGAAATATTTCCAAGTACCTCTTCACTTTATTTCTATACTGGAACTTTTATGGTTTTTCTCTGGTAGTTTATATATTCGATTTTTTTCGAAGTAAAGCAGATATTTATCAGCATTTCGTCTGAATAACGTTGCACTTGTCTTTATTTGTATTTATTATGTTTATTAATATTTAAGATGTTGAATGTAAATACCCAGCAAAAACTTTCATTAATTTTACAATATAAACTTACACAATAGCATTTTTAGTTCGTATTTTAACATGGTGATGTCATTGAAGGCAAGTAGTTACATACCACAATTGCATACAGGTAATTAGAAAATCAGTCAACGTAAATCGTGTGAAAAAATATATACCGCTTCTTATTTCATCACGCAAAAGTTTACTAATGAATTAGAAATATTTTATATTACACATTATAAATAAGACATTATTAAAGTACTTCTATGTAATAAGAACTATTGTAGCAGTCATTGAAAAATATATTAATAGGTAAGTGGTTGCAATTGCTAGTCATTACTAAGTTTGCGCTGGGTAAGTATGGTGGGGCTATGGTACCTACAATGCAATTGTACTCCAAGAAAACTCCTTTGTATTGGGGATATTATTAGAGGAGTCTTAATAGGGGTTTGTTATTTTTGTTTTCTTTTATAAAATCATATAAATAATATTTAACTCCAGCTTTTAGTCCATTAACGATATCAGCTCATTCCTAATATCTGAATAACTTTTGAACTCAAATTTTTTGTTGGAGAACAGAAAAATACTGACTAAAATGGGAATAATTTTATTATTCATTAACATTTCCAGCAATGACATGGTAATAACTTGTACTTATTCAAGAACTTATTTTATAATAGTACTACATCAAATCCGAAGAAATACACCTGGGCCTCAATCGGGCCTGTTGTGTGCTCCTTATCATGAGAAAAAAAGGGAACTGAATTAATTATTTTTCAGTGTACAGAAACTCAGTTTTCTAAACGTAATTCCTAAGAGTCTTCCAATCAGTGTTAGTCAGGAATGTTATATTCTGAATAACATTACTTCTAAGAAACTTGGATCTAACTTCGACGAATGCCTGATAGTGGCAAAGAAAGTGCTCCAGAGTTACAATGTCCTCTTCATATGCTCTACATACATCTGAATATGCTTGTAATCCTGTATGTCCACTCAGAATACGTATTATCATACTAACTTCAGAGTTGCTCATTTTGAGAAGATTTTTCGTCTTGCTCTCATCAGGGTCACCCCACAGGATTTTCGTAGTTCTACCCGCTGTTTCATTATTCCAAGAACTCTTACGGGATTCTCTCACTCTTATGGGATTCAGATTTTGTTGCGTCGAATGGTTTTGCGTTTGTCAGGTTAACTACCTCGAGCTCTCTTCTCTTTAAAGCTATTACATTCGCTCTTTCTTGGGTACCAGCCCACTCGGGAGTAGTCGGTAACGAAAAATGAATTTAAATGTCATTGTGTAAGTAAAATGAATATAATTTTTTGCTGAGCTCATATGTAAAAGTGATGCATACAAAACCACAAAAAAATATAAAATTCAAAATACAATAATATTTACATCATAATTACACAGAGATTTTTGTCGGAATTCTTTGTCATCGTTTTGGGAAAGTTAATAAAATTCTTTAGAAATTTTTTTATATAAAATATAAAAACTTAATTTAAATGCCAGTTTTGTCAATTAATTCTTTTGTTTAGCAGTTTTTTTTAATAATTAATGGATTTTTTATTTTTGTTAAAATTTGTATTCTCAGAATTTAAATGATTTAACCCAAGAAGCTTAAAAATATTTAAATTGTGAATTGTTTAAATAAGAAATTTGTTATGTTTATGCAAAATACATATTTATAAACGAAATGTTTATAAAACAAATGCCATGGTGTTTAATAGGAATTTTTTATAGACATTTTTTCAAACAAGAAAACCAGATTGAGTGCAGAAATTTTTAATGATGATAATTTATTTAACACCCTAGCGCAGAGATTATTAAATTAAAAAAAAAACTAAATAAATAAAAATGTGAAAAGTATTTATTGTTGTTATAAATATTTTGTATAAAATTTAATTTTTAAAATTTTCTAATAAATGTTTATTATTCATAAACTCTTACTACTCTACAAAAAAAGAAAACTAGGAAAAATAGACACTATATTATAAAAACATAAAACATAAAATATTTTTTTATAAAAGCTATGAAAACTAGCTATAAATTTTATATCCTGATAATATCCATGGGCCTATAGAATAACTGGGTGTCTTGCGAAACTTAACAATCAAATGGTTGAATGATGAAATGATTTTATAGATAAACAAATAATTTAAATGATTAATAAAACTTTTTCTTTATAGTTGAAGCCCAGACAAGATATAGAGTCATGGTTGAATGTTCACCACGTGCATCATGATTTAATTAAGTATAATTTTGCCGATGACTTAACATTTCCAATATTATACACAAAACCACAAATTCGTAAGGTATGTGTAAATTATAACTCTGCAAGTCCAATCAATTAATGATCTAATGAAACTATTAATACAGGGGTTTTCAATTCTACCGAGAAATGTTATGATCTTTTAATGCTATAAATATCGCTCATCTTTAGTTCCAAAAGAATCTTATCACATGTTTCCACACCACCAAAACACTGAATTTACAACAATTGAACTTATCCGTCCTTATTATACGATTTTAAAAATAATGGACTATCTTTTGTGGAAATATTTAAATCTATAACCTGGTCTATAGACTTGTGTATAATCAAGTCTATAGTCTAGTTTACGCTGCCTAGCATAGTCTAGTCTACAGTTTAGTTCATAATCTAGTCTTTAGTCTAGTCTATGGTCTTATCTATAGTCTGATCTATAGCCTAGTTTATAGTCTAGTCTACATTCTAGCCCCTGATCTGTAGTCTAGTCTATACTCTAGTCTATAGTCTAGTCTATAGTCTAGTCTATAGTCTAGTCTATAGTCTAGTCTATAGTCTAGTCTATAGTCTAGTCTATAGTCTAGTCTATAGTCTAGTCTATAGTCTAGTCTATAGTCTAGTCTATAGTCTAGTCTATAGTCTAGTCTATAGTCTAGTCTATAGTCTAGTCTATAGTCTAGTCTATAGTCTAGTCTATAGTCTAGTCTGTAGTCTAGTCTATAGTCTAGCGTACAGTCTTATCTATAGTCTAGTCTATAGTCTAGTCTATAGTTTAGTCTATAGTCTAGTCTATAGTCTGGTCTATAGTCTGGTCTATAGTCTAGTCTATAGTCTCGTCTATAGTCTGGTCTATAGTCTAGTCTATAGTCTAGTTTAGTCTAGTCTATAGACTACAGTTCATTAACCCTTTGTTTCATTCATTAAGATCTCCTCATTTCAATATATCAAAATATTTTACGATAATTTACTTTAATAAAACAAAATTAGTCTACAAAATTTATTTCTTTAATATGCCGTAAATTTCATCAACTTCATCATAAGACAAAATTACATCGAGACAAAATGTTTTAATTAATGGCTAGAAATGCAAGAAAAAAATTGAGAAGTAAAAATGTTGTGGCAAAATGCAAATGCCAGCATTTAAACATTAACAAAAAGTATCTCAAGCAAAACATGAATTCAAAACCAAAATATTACACAGGAAATTAACATTTTGCTAAAAATAAGTAAAACACAAAAAAAATAGTAAGTAAGATAAAGTAGAAAAAAATAGACACTAAAATGAGCCATCATAATCGTCATTGCCACATCTGCACAAAACTACTGTGCATTTCTGGAGCAAAAATATTAAAGTCGGCATGTTATATATGTATAACAACACAAATACAGTAATAACAAAGATATAAAGATAAAGACATAAAAATTGAAATAGGTTTAATGCTATAACTAAATTGTAGATCTGAGTCTTAAAAAATAGGTTATTTTTTTAAATATTATAAACCTTTTTTAATGGTATTTATTGTCTAAAATTTTTAATTAATGAAATTAAAACAATTTTTTGAAACACTTAAAATCAATTTAAGCTCCATTTGTTAAAGGCAGGTCTATTGTTAAAGTACAAACGGTTGTGTGTAAATTTTGATTTATTTTTTTTTTAAATTTTATATGTTCATGACAACAACAATAATCATTTATTCATTTTTTTTTCCTTTTTAGAAAAAAGATGATGCATTTTGTGATAATATTGGTTTAATCTATTTTAATAAAAAATTCGGGGGATTATTTACTCTTACAGATAATTATAAAATTATATTTAATTTAAGACAATTGTTCAGCAATTGTCAACTTAATTAAAAGAAACAAATGTTCAGCTTAAAGTAAGGGATTAAAGAAGTTTTGAGCTTAAGAATAATTTTAATTGCATTCTATTTGTAGACAGTACACACTGTGTCTGGCTAAATTAATTTGTTATATCTGAAGACAATGGGATCTAAGTTGTGCTTGAAATTTCATGGTAGTTGGAATAATTGCTTTGAAGCTGCCTACTTATTTATCTTTTTCTGCTCTATTGTCACGGGTCACTTTTATAAATTTTTATTTATTTTAAATTTGCAAATATTGCATTATACATAAAGCGATATTTTGATTTTTGTAGCTCCTTAGGAAACTAATCACCATTTTAGCATTTTTACATTTTTATAAAAAAAATTCAGATCGAGATAAAATGGAACAGTCAAAACGTTTTTCTTTGTCTTATTTTCTTAAAAAAAATATTTTACATTTTTTACAAGGTATCTTGTAATAACCGGTTCAGATTCACTTTTACTGAAAAATACTTGTACTACTAACTCTCACAACCTATCCATACCTTAGAAAACTATAAATACCTCGGTAACATCTAAACGATTGGTCCGATTATAATAAAAAAAAGCTTAGAGAAGTGCTACAATTGGATATCAAAGATTAACCTGGGCGGGATTAAAAATTCTTTGTTTCTTAACAAAAGCAATAAATAAATAAGAGATCGTAAAAGAATTATTTGATGCTTTTGTAGGTCTACTAAGAGGAAGCTCGAAAGTTGAGCTCGGAATCGGACTTACTGTTTAGAAATTACCGAATGATTTCTCTTTGTTCACCACTCACTGCCATGTTTAGGGATCATTTTCGTAAAAGACTTTTCTTAAAAGAGTTATTTGAGGCGCATAGTATGTACTAGGTGAAAATTCGTAAGTTGAATTCGAAATCGGACTAACTGTTTAGAAATTGCCGAATTATTTCTCTTTTATATAAACTTTGCGCCATTCTTAGGAATCATTTTCTCCCTAATTTGAGCTATATTAAGATTTATACTTTATCTGGGAGAAACAAATCGGTATTTAGATCAGATCAGTTAAATACACTTTCATAAGTAATCCAATTCATATTATAAAAGAGACTTATGTCAATATATCCTATATTTTGGTGTTGGAGAAGAGTTCTATTAAATAGTTATGTATTTCTTTGTCTTATCAAATTCCCAGAAAGAAACAGATTTTATATATTTTACAAGTAATGGACTCAGGTCTATCGTATACTAATTCCTTTTTAAAAGCTTAAAACTATTTTCAATAATTTGATCCTCATATGTTGCTGCTGTAAAGTTGACCAATTTCAGAATCATAAATCTTATGTTGTACATACTCGGGTTAAAAATATCGGTAGCAAAACCTATAGTTTGTTGTTTTTGATCTTCATAAAGAAGTGATGATTTTAACACAGGCTTATTATAAGAGGGATGTCCTTTTTATTTAATTCCAAATTTACTATTTTTAAGTCATTCTCAATATGTAATTTTTATGTTCTTTTCTTGAAAGTTATTTGGAGGCAAAATTGCATTTTTATAAAATTTAACTTATTTGACTTAAATAATTTTAACGAATTTAATACAAAAGCCTAAAGTTGGGTTCTTCGGAAGTCATTAAACATAACTTCCAAAGAAGGTAAAAAATTTACTTAGTGCTAGTTTTGAAGTGGTGATAAATGCTAGCTATAGTTAGTTAGTTTGTAAGGAGGATTTGAACCTTAGATCTCCAAACTGACAGACTAGAAACAAATCTACCAGAGGCACACTAAAACAAACAAAGTAGCCCGCAGATTTTGTAGGGCATCCACAACAGCATCCCAAGAAAAAAACATCTGAAGTTTTTCTTTCATAAAATAACACAATTGTCTACAGAAATGTTTATTTTTATAAATATTATACATTTTTCTTTTTATCTGGTTTCCGCTGGTGCGTTTGAATGTTGCACATGACTTTTTTTATGTCTACCAAAGTTTTATTTATATTAAAAACAATAATAGCAACACATTAAAATACAAAAAAAAAACACTAAATTAACATTGCCGGAAAAATGAACAAATTATATACAAAAACTGGCAAAAATATGAAAAGAAAACAAAATCAACATCATGTTTTGTTATTTACACTACAATAAAAAAAAACAAATAACATACAAAAAGAGGAAAAACTTAAAATGCAACGGAAGAAATGACTACAAATTAACTCAACACCAAACATACTGTTGGAATAAAGTCGATTCCACAAGTTAACTTTAATTTAATTTCAGCTGCAACGTCATCAACAGCAACAGCTACAGCATCAGTATTTCATCTCTTCAACCAACATTTTGTTGCTAAAGTGGGAATTAATTTAAAGATGCACACAGTGTTAAATGTTTTGTTCAACACCCTCACTTCTCTTCCCCTTTGACTTACTGACTGACGAACTCATTTTTCATCCATTCCAATTTTTATTTATTTATTTTTTCGGTACAAATTGCTGCATCTTTTGTTTCAGTGACTAACTTATAAAGAAAAGAAAATAAGACACAATATTTGTATTTCTTACAAGTTGCATGAAACACTTGCCACATTTAGCTTTAACGTAATATTATTATACGCCCCCTTTTTGAGTTTGTTGTATTCTCACTAGTTCCAAGTCATTTTATTCAAGTCAGAGGTCATTAGATGCATTTCACTACTCTATTCTTACGTTTTGGCTTTGCTACTGTTTCTTTATTAAATGAATTGTAATCATTTGGATATTCTTTTTGTTATTTTTCTAGTGTTTTTTTCACTTCGGTTACTGAGACATTTTTATGCATAAATTACTTAAAAGTTTTAATAAAAAGTAATTAGAATTTAAATTTTTAATTAAGCAAAGTTAATGCATTCTTTTTATTATCATTATCATCGTTATTATTAGTTTTATTATGCAGTTGCTTTTTATTTAATTCTCTTATTGAAGGATCTTTTTTGTTTTAATTTGTCTTTGTCATTTAGTTTTTAATGGTGTCATTAAATGTTGGGATTTAGTTGAGCATCAACTAAAGCATCATTGTTGTAAAAAACGCTTGGAAAAAGCTTAAGAGCGATATGTTGGTTGCAGTTGTCTCTGTTTTTGTTCTTATAATTTTTACTTCAAAAAATTAAAACATTTTAAAGATCTCGGAAAGCCAGGATTTCTATAAAGCCAGATTTTATATGTCTTTTCAAAGGAGATAGTGCCTAATTATTTAAACTTCTTTTGGACACAAACTTTTCAAGACTGTCTCCAATATTAGGGCTTGGTTTGGTAAGCTTTATAGCAAGGGCAAACGAAAATGAATTTTAGGTGAGCATCTGCTTTGAAGGCTTTATTATACGGCAGTCTTTTACATTCAAAGGGTGATCTTCCTTGACGTCTCAATATCGCTCTTTTGTGGTTCTTACAAGCAGCTGACAAGCACACAATCTATTTAATCTCTTGCCATAGTAGCCCCTTTGCAAAATGACAGCTATCATGAGCAAAGCCAACACATTCCCCGACAACTAAAAGGCAATAACTAGTTTATCGCCAATAGAAAGTGCGTACTCAACATCAAACCAGCATGAGGAGTGCATATTTCCTCAATCAGATCATCTAAAGACTCAACCGATTGCATTCTTTACCTCTTAAAGTCGCACTACCACTTTGTTGTTTCGGCAAAATCACGTAGGGACGTAATTGGTTGTCCATAGTACGAATCAATTTTACTTGACAAAACAATTTCAGTGGCCACTAGGAACAACAGTGATAAGCTGAGCATGTCTTTGAGAAAACTGCAACAAACTCAACCATGAATGAAAATCGCCCACAGATAAAAGACTTAAGTATCAACAGCTGCACACAGTTCAACCAATCACTAAACACACCTCAAAAACAACTCGGAATCCCTGTCACCCATCTGATACAAATTGCCTATGGTACACCAAGTCCGTGAACTCCGAAAATTTACCGTGCATCAATCAATTTAACAAGCGTAACTTCGAGCAAATATTGGTTTCAACCACAGCCATACAGGATTCCAAAGGAACCTTTACCTCAACATCTTGGTCAAAGTCCTGCGAAGAACTGGCCACCCGTTGTATCAGATTATCTGGTGCTTTGGTTTGACCACATGTGGATCAGAGGTACTGGTAACACCTCTTTTCCTCTTTACCTCTTTTATTAACACCAAAATGAGAAGGTTTTATTGCACTTTCTCGTTTTCATCAACCACTTGTAATAATCCCAGCAAAAAATATGAAATTTTTAGTAATGGCCAGTAGTTTTCTCATACATTACTTGGTAATGGGTGTTCATTTTCAACCACATTATTTCATTTAGCTACTGGTAAAGAACAAAGCAATTTGGATTTGTTATTGCCCAATTGTCTACGGCGTTAATTTAACAAACAGGGAATCGTGGTTCGAGTCCTGCTGGATACCGTTTATTTTTTTCAAAATGATATTCGTTAATAATATTTTTCTGTAAAAAGCAGTTCTCAAAATTACAAAATGCAATATGTTAATGGGTCATCGAGTAAGCGACTTGAGTGAGAAAAATAGAAAAGAACTGAATGCCTGGGTTCTCAAACCCAGGCTGAGGAATTTTTATATTTTGTGCTTTCTACATAACATATAAGTAGGTTTATTTGCAACAAATACGAACCAATTATTAATTTGTTTAAGGTAGGTACATATTATTTGAACCTCGTCGAACAAAAATAATTAGTTATTCACCGCAAGAGTAATTAGTTTCTACGCTAATCCATGATTACTTTCTAGCTTACTAGGTAATGAAGTTTTTGTTGGGATGTAGCGTGGCCAATAACATATAGTTATCCCATATTTCCAACAATAGTCCATCTTTCTCAGCCAAGCTCAAATCAGCGATTTACAAATTAAACCAGCAATAAACGTATATTCCTGGCAAAGACTTTTTCGTATGACCTATAATTATCTTTTGAACCTTTGATAAAAGTCCAAAATGTCCAATGCCGCACTAGTAAAGTTTTACATATGCGATTGGCGCTATTTTGCACTTGAAGCTACTTGCAGATGTTTTCAAAATATACATACGAAATGAGCTTTCAACTGAGCTCCCTTTAACCGATTTAAAGCGAAAACATCTGAAGTCACATTAGTGCTAGGACAGACATACCTTTTCAAAACGTTAATCTGAAAATGTATTGTTTGCTTCAAGATTCACTTGACTTACAAAAAGCTATGACCATTTATCGGACTTGAGGGGAACATCTGAAGTCGAATTAGTACTAGAACCTACATTTCATAACGCTTTCAAGGGTAAATCCGAAAAGTTATTGTTTGCTTCAATATTCACTTGACTTACAAAAAGCTATTTAAACCAACTCAAATTTTAAATTTGTATTACTGGCTCCATAAGTTCATTGCAAAAAGATAGACTGGGGACAATGCTATACGTACATCTGTATATGTCCTAAAGGCCTTTATCAAGCGCATTATTAATAAATCAGCGCTTAGATCTTACAATCAAGGGCACTATAACAGCATAAAATGTAAATAAGTCGATTTTCCGGAAGTTTTATTACATGCATTGAAAGACTGAAACAAAACAATATCTTCCGACAATTCCTAATATAACCATATATATAGCTTGGCGTCACGAGTCACAACTTTCTAGTATTATTAGATATTATAAATTTGGAATTTATAATATCTAATATCTATTTACTTAATAAAATTCCATGTGAAGCCTAAAACTTGTCAAACTTTACAAACAAAAACATTTCTCAAGATTTAATTTACTTAGCAACAATATTAACAACAGTTAGATTTAAAAACCCTCTACAGTGGCCAAATTAATTTTCCCATTCATTGGCCGCCCTACAAAAAGCATAAGTTTACAAGATTTATGACCAGGCCAATAACTAATAAATCATTCATTCCATCCATCCATCCATTCGTCCATTCATTTGACACCTAAACACTTCATTATACGCAACAGAAAGCTTCAAATACTCGTGTATTAATAATTGAAATGCATGATATACAAAGTATGTTTTATTTTTCTATTATTATTTATTTTTATTTATTTCTACTCGTATTTCTCTTGCAATCCAAAGAAAAATGTATAGAATTAAAAGTGAAATTGAAACTGAAACTAAAATGTACTGCGGCAAAGTAAAGCAAAAATAATATAAAAAATATTATTTAAATGGCGACAAAATGAAACCCTCAAGAAAATCAGTCAGAGTTAAATCAATTACTGTGTATAAAATGCTTCATTTAATTGCATTGATTGATGATGGCGATGATGATTCAATAACACCATCCCGCCTCTACTTTGTTCTAGAGTATGGTAGTATGTATATAAGTACATCTAGGGCTAGAAAAATAGGTGTAAATGTAAAGATTTCAAATATGTAGATTTTTATTAGGATTCTTACTGGTAGAATCCTATGCAACGAAAAATTAAGAGATTTTTGTTAATTGTCATTTCATCGAATGAAAGGTACAGTTTTTCCAATTAAAATTACTTGTAATGAGTAATTGGAATCTAATCGGAGAGTACTCTAAGCTACCTCAGCCTTTAAATATAGGTGAGGGCTTCGACTCTGAATCATCAGATGATAATAAGAACACTATTATAGCAAATCCTAAAAAGGATGAAGTATAGCAAATAGTAAAACAAGTGAGTAATAGCATAAGCTAAGAAAAGACTATCAAGAACACAGAGGAGGAAGTTGAAAAAGATGCTTCAGGAAATAACTATGATATGAACTCCAACGACACTCCAAAGTAAAAATGGGACTTTATTACAAGATCTGAGACAAAGAGGCTCAAGACTTCAGAAGAGTTTACAACTGAAAATAAACCTAAGAAGAAAAAGAGCTCTTCGTCTTCTAATACACAGTCAAAGCCAAGCCATGCTTCACTCAAAAGAACCTCAAAAGAAGCCCCGAAAGGGTTGAAGAGAAGCAAGCAGTGGAAAAGGAAAAGAGCCGCCATCTTACGTCAAAATTACCAGAAGAAGACTCCGGGACGATATCTGCTATGCAGTTTACGATGCCGGTAATCCGGCAGGCAAAATTCAAATAGACCATCCGAGTAAGGTAAAAGATCTGGTGAACAATATGATAGTAGACCACGCAATCGCTTCAAAGGGCAAACAACCAATAGAAAGCGTGAGCTGGAACTACGAAAATAGGTTGTGGGAGGAAGGATAATGGTAGTAGAGTTTGAGGACATTTGATTCAAACCTTTTCACATCGAAAGTACAGGGAATACTTCTGCAGGAAGTTTGTTTCACATACGAACAAAGCGGCTGAAGAATTAAGACAGTCATATACTACGTATTTATATACTGGTATCGGGAACGAGTTTCCTAATTTCAGAGGAATACATTCCATTATTATATCGATAGAACAGTGAAATACACCCCATGTTGCGACGGTGCTCCAGTGAATCAATAGATTTGGATACCCTTCTGTCACCGATAAGTACCTTCGCCCTCTCTTGTACGCGGTCGAGTAGCTCCAAAGCTCAAAACTCCGGCATATACATGGGAGTTGTATTCCACTCGTTATATGGGCAATAACGAGTTAAAAGAAAAACATTTTAAAATAAAATGTCCGTCATTTGTTAAAAACTCAACAAAAAAATTTTAGGCTATTAAAAATGTACCCCTATTTTTCTGGCCACAAGTGTTTATTATGAATTCCCGCATACTGCTTACTTACTCGGTTATAATTGATGATGAAGCGAAATGTTTTTCTGTGATATTTTTTTCTTGGTCTGTTTCTTTTAATACTCACAAACAACCTTTAATGAAAATTATTATTGAAATCTTCAATGTTGAATTTTAAACACAAAATATCAATCAATGAAAATTTACTCGTTATTGATTTGTAAAAAAAATCTCAAACATACACACACATACACACTAACCTCCCCATAAACCGAACAATGACAGCAGAAAGTAGAACTAAAGGAAAATGAAGTAAATTAATTTTTGTTTCTAAATATAATCCAGATAACAGATTGTTAATTTCTGGAATTCTTTGTTAAATTCTTGTCATTTTTAGTTGCAGATTATACCTTGGGGGGTTTTTTTTATTATAAAGTACTTCCTTATTGAAATTTGTTTTGTAAATTAATTCCTTTAAATTACTGTAAAACTACGTAAATTCTATTTGTATTTTTTTTTGTGAGCATTTATATTTAAGAAAATTTATTGAAATTTTAAATTCAATTGACAGTTGTTTTTTGCGTTAAAAATTCATATATCATCAATTTACTCAGACTTAAAATTTGTGGCTTTTGCTTATTTTTTTGCCCATTGTGTTTTTTTTTTTTTTTTCATTTTTAATCTTCTTAGAGTTAAGGTCAATTTGTTGAATATTTAAGTAAGTATTGACTACTGCCTTGTTAGTTTCTGTAGAATCGATTTTGTTTTTGTTGTTGTTGTTTTTATCCGGGTCAACTGATGAGTGTTGGTTTGACAAGAAAAAAAAAAAACGTGCCCCTAATGAATAATAAAATTTATAATACTGACATAATGTTAAATTAAACTAAAAATAGATTTGAAATTTAACTGAATTTTTTATAACAAAAAATTAATAATTACACTCTACACTACTATAGTGGGGAATGTATTAATAGTAGATGTTAATGAATGTAACGCTTTGAAATACTTTCATTTCTAATCTAATCGTCTCAGAAACTTTAATTAAGTAGTATTTGTTATATCTATCGGTCCGTTTGTTCTTACAATCATGTCACAATTTGCAAGATAATTTGTTTATCGGCCCATTTAAGTTATATATAAGGATAGATGAAATGCCTATTTGTCCTCATGATCGGTCTGAGAAGGAAATTCTTCAGAGTTTAACTGTCCACTACATGCTTGACTTTCGTCTGAATTAAATTTTGTATAGCTGTACCGAGAATACTGCGTGTCCTAGAAAGTACCATTTACTAAGCCAAGACTTCTTCATTTTGAAGAATATTCTAATCATAGTCTCTTTTAGGTTAGGACCATTATGGGTTAATCATCGTTTGCCCTGAGGGATGATCTCAGCTATATTTAAAATTCCTTTAAATGTATTACATTTACTCTTCCGTTACCGACTACTCCAGAGTATGATATAAATCTTACCTCTGGGAGAGAATTCTGTTAAAGATTTCTTGAAATGTAATACGGTCTTAGATTCAAAATTATCACCTCATATCGACCTAACTGGCGCCTACCCCTGTAGGCGCCATACTTCTAATTTTATCTGGAACCTAGTAGGATAGAAGGGGGACCATACACCACTTTTTTTAAGCGGCCTCAAATTAAAACCACAAAACATAATCTTAATTTTTTCTTTGTTTTGATACTTAGATATGTTGGCTTTAGTTTTTTTGCTTTCGAACTTTCCTAATTCATATTAATATATATTTTTATTACTTGGTTTTCAAGTTATTCGCATTGACAGATGTGCCCCTATGGCGAATGATTCTACAATACATATTATGATTACGATAATTTTTTTTCTTCAATGTAGAACCCCAGGCCCGCCATTCGTATAGTAGCAAATTCCTACGGATATTTGCTCTAGCGTTCCGCTTGACCATGACTTTCTATCTATTAGGGTTAAGTTACGACCACACACGTTCTATGCTTGTGTATGCCTAGCAATATGTCCAGTCAGGTCATCTAATGAGATCATCTGTTATGAGCCGTAAACCGTAAGCCGTAACTGTAAAAACGTTTCAACGTAAATGTTTTTTTTTATAAAAATTTCATATTTTTTATATACAGGTGTAGGGTATCATATAGTCGGCCACAAAAGACTTATCTTTCCTACTTCTTTTAACTTCAGTAGAGTACTCATCATATTCTAAATTACAGCAATCTATTAAGAATCAACTTCCATCTGGACCCAAATCACCAGATGATATTTCTGCAAACGTAATCTTATTGTGTACGGATGTGTTCAGAGGAATAGATTCCCTGGCAACTACGCTATATCCAAACCTGGTCTAGTCTTAATGACCTACGAAGATTTCTCTCGGCTACAGGTTAGATTTGATACCGGTTAGATTTGATACCGGTGTGATTTGATGATATCTCAGAATGTAAAATAAGCTCTATAACCGAAATTTTTTAGAAATGTTTAAAATAAAATTGTTCCAGTATATATAAGTGGCGCCTTAATATTTAAACAATAAACTTGCCTATAAGTACTTTATTTGTCATAGAATTTACAATGATACATACAATGCACCCTCAACCAAAAAAAAAAAAAAAAACTAAAATCTAAAAAAATTGCAGTTCAAAACTATAAAAATGAAAATTGCACAGCTGGTGTCCCATATTTTTCTTTGATTCATAATGTTTGTTATTCGTTTCTTTCTTTCATTCATTCATTCATTTATAGCGTTTTTTCATTTTTGATTTTTATTAGTTTTTGTCCAAACTACACAGAACAACATAAATAATTTGTTTAGAGTTTTGTGAAAGTACCCTATAACTCTGAAGTTGGCATTAAAAGTTTGTGCTGGTGATTACAGCTTTTGATCGAGTCAAGCTTATGCATTAATAATCATTAAAAATGCAACTCTGATCCCAGATAGAATGTTTTTGTAAAAAACCTGAATGCTTTCCCAGAGGTAAGATTTATATCATGTGGTCACTCGAGAGTAGTTGTCAAAGAAAGGCCGAATGTAATTGCTTTAAACGGCAAGGGAGTTGGTAGTAGTTAGCCAGTTGGACGCAAAACTATTCGACGCAACTAAAGCTGAAGCTAAAGCTATGGGTGAGAGATCTAAATAATGGCTCATGGAATAATGAAACGGTGGGAAGAATCACAAAGATACTATTGGCTGGCCCTAATGAGAATAAGACCAGAAATCTGCTCAAAATGAGCAAGTCTGTAGTTACTATGATAAGTGTACAGGATTACGAGCACATCTATACAAAATTGGACGTGTGAGTTCAGAAGAATGTAGAGCATATGAAGAGGACAGTGAAACTCTGGAGCACTTTCTTTCCCACTTTCAGGCATTCGTCGAAATTAGATCCAAGTATCTAAATTTCTGGACTTTTTATATATATATGACTTCACCACATACTTTATTTTGACGTATATTGATGATTTTTGATGAAAAATGGAAAAAAGTGTTTTCGAAGGATATCGCAGGATATTATCCTTTTTAACATGTAGTGACATCAGTTCTCAAAAAAAACGTAATTTTCTTTGGAATTGACCATTTCCTGTAGGTGTGAACTTTAAATAACGCTCTAAATTAAGAAAAATGTAAAAAATCTTGGGAAAGAATTAAAAGTTATTCTGGGCGCAACATTCCTCACTAACACTGATTGAAAATTTCTTAGGAATTACGTTCAGGAAACTGAACATTGAAATATAGTAATTCAGCAAACACTTTTTTTCATTAAAGTCCAGAAAGTGAGTGGCCATGGTGTATTTCTTTGGATTTAAGGACTTAGGATTATACATCCTCCTATCAAACTAATCATACATAATCAGTGGTATAGTAGATAATAAAAATATCGATACAGTCGTAGACATATGTATGTAAAACTTGTGTATGGAGTCACCTTTTGAAAAGCGATAGTGTAGAGTATTATGCGATCGGCCTAGATGGACAATAGTTTTTTATTGTTTTTTTTTTATTGTATAGAGTACTTTAATAAATCTAAATAAGTGTGTTGTAGAAGTGTTAAATTTAGATTCATGCATTCTTCTGTGGTTGGTATTTCATTCAATTCATTGGTATTTCCCAGTTTCGAGTACTTTAAGTTGTAGTGCATTTGTATAAAACAAAACTGAAACAACAAGGGTCTCTTCTTTTCTCGGTAGTTGTCTTGTTTTTTCCTTCCTTTAGTGTTTCTCTTTTTTTTTTTTGATATTTTTAATATTTAAATAACAGGGAAGAAAAAACAAAAGTACTCTAATGACTGTATCTGTGGTTGAATGCATTATTTCATTCATTCTTCTTTCTCTAGTATCAAATGTATTTCTAAATGCCTGTCTGTCTATCTATCCAAATTCTGTACAATATTTCTCAGTTCTTTTTTCGATTTTTTTTGTTAACAAATCACTTGCTATAAATTTATTTTCGATTTTTATTATTACACAAACAACAAAAATATATTGTTTATTATTATTGTTGTTTATTTATGTATTTATTTGAAAATATGCAAGAAAATGGATTTAAATAGCAGAAAAAAACAACAATAACATCAAATGAAATGAATTCACAAAATTTTCTTTATTTTTTCTTTCTTTTTTTTATTTTTTGCTTTGCACTTGATAAATAAAAGAAAAATTATTATTATTTTCATTTTATTTAAAGCAATAAAACAACAGAAAAAAACATTTCATTTCCTTTTTCTTTCTCTAATACTATTTTACAAGTGGCATTCTGTAAATAAACATGATATAAATAGATCATTTAAATAAAACTTGTTGAAAAGCAAATAGAAATTATATGTGTTTTATGTATGTATGGGTATGTAATAAATACTATCAATTTTTTTTTAAAGAAATAAAACTTTCGACAATTTTAAGCAATTTCTTCTGTTATTGATTTAAAAATAGTATTTGTTTGTGTTTTTGTATTGAATTTGATCAGAAACAACAAATGAATTTACAAGATGAAATTATGTTTAACTAAAAATCATATTCACATTGGCTTGTATCAATTGCGCCTATCAGATGAATTATCTTGCAGTTAAAAGCGAGAAGGAAATTCAAGTAACGGTATGGTTGTAACCAAACTTAGAAGCACCTCATATCCGTAAATAACAGGGCAAAATACCTAGGAGTTATCCTTGATCGAAAAAAGTAAAATGTTAACTATATAGAATCAAACCGAAAATGGGCTCTATTAAGAATGAATTTCGAAGTGATTTACGTAAACATCTGCCGTGTTGACCTATTTCACGGTGTTCGCTTTTAACCACTATGTGAGCTTCTTTGCGACTCCCCACCATCTTATTGTGTATCTAACACGCAGGTGACTAATTACTTATATGGAATTTCCGGTTCAGTTTATGGGCATTTTGCTTAAGTACTCGAGCTATCCAATATCTTGCCATAGTAGACGCGTTGGGGAATGACAGCTGTCAAGCAGAATTTAACCCTTACAAAGTTGAAAGGCCGATAGATGGGGCGAATCCAACATCAGGTAAAAACATCATATTAATGTTATGAGGAATGGCATGTCTCTACAAACATTCTAATCATCGCAGAAAGCAATTTATATATAAGGTATTCCCGGTTCAGTTTAAGTGCACTTTGCTATCCAAGCTCTTTCCATAGTACCTACGTTGGGGAATGACAGCTGTCAAGCTGAATCTAACCCTAACAAAGGAGAAAGTCCGATAAAAAGGGCGGACCTAACATCTGGTAAAAACGTCATCTAAGGCCTAACCCCAGTTCATTTGTGGACCTCTTATAATCGCTTACCACACTACTGAGATAACTTCTGTTTTTTTCGGCAACAGAACCTAGGGAACGTAATCACCACACAGAGATACTGTGATAAAAATCGTCGATAAATTAAAGATTTAGTTATAACAACTCTACATCATCTCAACCAACTCTATCGACACTTTAACCATCACTCCTTCCTTTCGACAACTAGAAAAATACAACTCAGGCTCCCACTCGTCCATCAGATGCAAGTATCCGATAGTACATTACAATCCATCCATACCCAATCTTTGCAATATCAGCGCAATTCTAACATTTTATTAACCCACAGATATGATTTATAACGGCAACTGTCCACAAGCAGTACCAGACTCCCTGTCAAATCATTCCAAGGAAATGGGGTGTCGTAGGCCAGAAGACTTTTTAGAATGAACTAGTTAGTATCGAAAATTAAACTAACAAATATAGAGAGCATGTGGTGAGAGTAGTAAACATATGTATATTTAAAATTATAAGGATCTACATCCAGAAATTAAGGACAACAATTTACCATATTTTTTCAATTTAGCTATTTTTTTGTAATTAAATCTTTTTGCTGAAATATTCAAAACTCGAAAATCAAATACAAATCGAGCTCAAATCAAGCTTATTTGGGATTAATTTATTATCTAAAATCATGTACTAAGTTGAGTTCACTTTAACGCAAAAACGACTTAAATTGGAAGTTTTGTACTTAATCTGTTTGTATTTGAATCAAGTACGACGGGTTGAACTAATTTGGGTACTGATTACTCATTTTTTTTTTTTTTGAGTACTGGTTTTCCTTTACTCTCTTTTCAGATATCTTAACCTTTTCGTTATGAAAGCCTTTATTTTAAGACATTTATATTTGTAATTAATTTACAAACCCTGAGTAATCTTCTACGATTTTCCATATAATAAAAATATATAACATTTACTTATTAAAAAGTAATAACATCACAACTCTGTTTTAAATCGATTTACAAATAATATTCATAATTATCTTTTTATAAGTTATATTTTTTTCTCTAAAAATATTTTTTACTCTAGTCTTTCTATGTATTTAACATAGATATTTCAAAGGATCTAAAAACATGACATTTAATAAAAACCTAAATTGACATGTTTACAATTGAAAGTTTACGACAATTGTGTTGTATACACCAGCATTGTTGTCCCCTTTTTTTATTGTTTTGTGGCATGTTAATGATATGTTTCAACCAACAGCAAAAAATAATAATAAGTATTTACTTATTTTACTAGGAATGTACAAACATTTTATTATTTTATTGTCCGCATAATCGGTGAACAAGGCAATGTAGTTATTTCTAATTGGACCAAAAGTTTTGTCATTATTATAGCAAATGGTATCTGTCGTCATAGCTTGTAATGTCGGAAATTTTGATACAAAAGCATAAATACAAAATTTGGTTTCCTGCAGATACTGTTCACTTAGGAGAGACCCACATATTTCTACCAATAAAATGTTTAAAAGTATGGACTAAACCATTTTAAAATAAAAAAATTGAACACCTCCTTAGTTTTGTATTCGGTCATTTAGAAATATTCAAATATAAAGAGTTTTTTTGTGTGGCTGCTTTTACGACTAAGGAGTGAGACATGACTATAGAATTTGTTTGTTTGTCAGTGAGTCCATACGGTTTGTATTTGTTTATTTGTCTTTTTGTACACATTAAACGGAAATGACAATTTTATGGCTTTTTTTGTCATTCCAAAGGGAAGTTGTAGGTAACGGTTTTATACTCTTTCAGACACAAAAACAAACAAGAAACAACAATGGCAAATAAGGATAAATATTTATTAAATACAAGCTGTAATTAAATATAAAATATAATTTAAATGACATTTTAAAGATGTTGATAATTGCTGCAAATTCAAGTTGTAATAATAAATGATTTAAATTTCTGAATTTTATGTTTAGATAAAAATAAAACTGTCTTATTCATAGGCATTTATAAAAGGCTTATAGAAGTAATTTTGTACGAAAATTTGATTTATAAACCTTTCATAAAAGTTTGTAAATAAAACCCTTGTAGTTTAATCCCCTCATTCATAAATAAATTTTTACTTTATAAACGATTTATCTAATCTGCTGGGACTAGAAACTAATGATGATCAAATGAATCCTTTGACTTTCCTTAATGATAGATCCCATCGTGGTGTATTGCAATTCCAAGGTAAAGAAGTGTTACCAATACATCTAATCTTCTGGGACTAGAAACTGGTAATGAACAAATGTATCCTTGGCCTTTCTTTGGAATGATTTGAGCACCACATACTTAATCTTTTACTACGGGTGGCCAAAAGTACAAAAAAGATTGATACACGGTGAAATATAATTTTCTGGATACAAGCAAGGTTGTGGATTTATAAAATATTTAATCTGAGTTGATAATTCAAAGATTGGGTATGCGTTGCATTCGAGGTGTTGTTGTATTGAATGACGATTGAAAGTGGCAGAGGAGTTGGAAACATAGAGAGATGTTGGCGGAGTTGTTAATATCATGATCTTTCATTGATTGGCGATTTTCCTCATTGTTGAGTATGTTGGAGTTTAATCCAAAACATGCTCAAATTATTACTTATAAATAAATATAGATCTGTTTTTGAACTACCAATAACGCCATCCATGGAATGCACTGCGATGAGTCTTCAGATGATGATAATGAGCATTCTGCATAGCATCAATAGAGTGTTTTCACCTGATGTTGGGTATGCCCCTTTTATCGGCTCTAAACCAGTGATTGCATTTTCACTGTTTGATTAGGCTTTTCTAATAATATTATTATTTCGCAACGGGGTCAGAAAGGAGCATTGGTAAGTCGTCAAAGAAGCCCACGTTAAGCACTATGATATATTTTCAGAATTCATTATTGCTTTCCTACACTTCTCCTTGACCATATCCAGACATTCTTAGGATAAAGTTGAATTTTGTATAACGAGGACTGATATACAGTATTATTGACCTTCTTAATAATATTGCAGACGAACTAGCTAAATCTAGTTTTTATCTACCAAAAAGGAAATTTGACTCATAAATTTGAAATTTTATGCACCAAAAAATATGGGATATTCTTGAAGCTAATGGTCTTCCATAGTCATTTGTTTAATATCAATGCTTACTTTTTGGGCGATTAGAAATCGGGTCATATTTTTTGCATAACAACTCATTAAATTCAGTTTTAGAAACATTTCGTTCATTCGCGAAATAGGTTGTTTCGTTGGAGCAACAAACATATGTATTTAATTGTACAGACTGATGAATCGAGGTGTCAAAGTATCATGGATGGAATAAAACATAATATGTAGCAATTGCTACAAAGTTTTTATATTGCCCTTGTTACTTTCATCGTTACTTTAATGATCTTCGTCCCGAACTTTAAATTTGTGATGATCAAATGTATCCTCGGGAAAAAACACATAATCTGGTACAACGGAAACAGGTAGCCCTCAAGGTAGAGTTTCTCACTTTGTCTTGTCTCGGTTTTAGGAGAGATTCCTTTGGAGGTGGATGTGCTTGAAGATCAAACGCGGGAAGAGAATATTGGCTAAAGGTCTGATGCACGGTCTATAATTTGGGAAAAGTTCGGACATGTTGCCAAGACAACCGATACCTGTAGAGAGACTAAGAGTTGAATAAGAAATGATATGATTGCATTTTTTCGTTCTCTAGGTACGTTCAGGATTTTCTCTGTTCTTTCAAGATTTTCCATACTATGTTATTTGTTAGTAGGGCATTTGTTAGTAGGACATGTTGCCAAGACAACCGATACCTGTAGAGAGACTAAGAGTTGAATAAGAAATGATATGATTGCATTTTTTCGTTCTCTAGGTACGTTCAGGATTTTCTCTGTTCTTTCAAGATTTTCCATACTATGTTATTTGTTAGTAGGGCGAACCGAAATCGCCTATAGTTGCCGTTGCGAATCAACAAAGGCATGGGATAGCCTCTATCGGGCCTGTTGTGCGCTCCTTAACCAATGCCACGGGTGGGAATCGAACCCACCACCTCCGGTCTAGCAGACTAGAATACTAACCACTAACACCGGAGTCCACTGTGAGTAAGTAATGTGTTTTTCTCAATAAGTGAGACGGATTTACAAGAAATGTGCTGGGTTCAATGTAAATATGGATCTATTTTAAACAAGTGATGTCTTGGAATTTACCCCCTTTGCGAGGTATGTTCAGAGTTTTTTATGTTCAAAGTGTATTTACTCATTTTTCACAGTGTGTTCAGAATTTCCAATGTTCATAGTGTCTGCATTGTTTTGTTTTCCTTAATGGATTTATATATAGATATACTGATTATGTCTCTGCACGACGCCCTGGTACTGCAATTAAAATAATCTAACTTCCATTTTGACCTTCTATAGAAAAATAAATTTTGAATATGACAAATTTTAGCTTTCCAATGCCTTCAAAAAGTTTTCTAAACATAAAAGGATATATATCTGTTCTTAGAAAATATAAAGTTTTTACTGGGAAGTTTAAAAACATTATTAAATTTAAAAGGAATGTATATATTTAATTTAATAGTAATTTTTTAAAGTCATTTAGGCTTTAATAAAATCTTTTCTTATTAAGTATAACTGTTAAATTAATGTCTACATATAAAAATCATATTAAAAAGTGATAAACTTTAACTTAAAAGGCAAAACAAAAAACACTCAAGTTAATATGGAAATATCTTTTAACAGTAGCAACTCTATTAACACAGCTTTCCAAATTAAGAAAAACTCGACTTATTAGTATAAAAAAATGAATACAATCTTAATTTGAGCTTTGGCTCTAAAACTGTGATAAGTTGTTTTAAATTTCTTCAAACGTGTTTTCTGAAATGTCCAAAAGTTACAGATCACATTTCTATAAAATAACAGAACTATAACCTAGCTATATCGTCATCATTAAGGAAATTACCGAGAACTGGTGTATACAACTGTTGAAATGTCAAAATATTTAATATTTTTAACACAATAATTCAAATTCTACTGTAAATGTATAAGTCATACTCACTTGATAATTGTTTTAAAACTTGTAAATGTAAAAATATATATACGTATGTAAGTATGTATGTGCATATTGTTTTCCAACAGATATTGCGTTTAGCATTGTATCTTTAACTTTACAAGGTTAATAAACTTTGGCAGTTACTGATATCTAGACTTTAAACGTTTAAAGTGCATTTAAGTAAATTCCCTCCATTTATATAAAGTTTTGTTTGCATACGATTTTACTTTTGCCAATACCAATGCAACTTATATATGTATGTTTCTTTTCCACCCACACATTTTAGATGTGATGCAGTGAGCATAAATTATCCTAAAATGCATTTTATAATGTGATACGGACACAAATGGTATTTTTTGTAAAAAACCATATACTTATGTTTGTTTATTAAGAGGCAAATAAATTATTAATTTAAAACAATTAAAATTTTCTTAATCAACGAATAAACGTCATTAATTAATTAATATGATTTATAAGTAAATTTTGTACACAAAACAAAAAAAAAACGCTTACACAGCTTCTACTAATTGCATGTGAAATAAAACGAATGTCTGCTGTTTTTTTACAGTGAAAAACTTACTATATGCCCTGACATGTGAATATATGAATGAATTGATTTTAATTAAATTGAAGTTGTTTTTATATTGCATTTTATATTGTTGTTTTACAAAACGCAAATTTGTTTAGAATGCAAATTATTGTAGGCGCTTAAATTAACATTAGAAAGTCAATAAACTGCTGTGACAAGCTGTTTATTTAATATTTAAATTTATTATTTAATATAAAATGTTTTCAACAAAACACACATGTAAAAGTACTAATTTATTATTACTTATTTACTGTATAGCAGGTTTTTACAAATAAATGTTAACAGTCGACTATAATTAACTAATGACAGTTGGTTTTCTGACATTGTGGTGATACGTTATTTGATACTGAAAATAGGTCAATGGCCTGCCTACATGATATATATAAAGACGTTACTGATTCATGATAATTTTTTTTTATCAACAATCAGAGGATGACCTATACTAATCACCTATATGATGATGACCTATACTAGTGAAACTATGAAAATAAGAGAGAGTAGAAAGGTTGATGGAAATGGTGTTTGTGGAGATTTGATTTAAAACTATTAAGATTGCTGTTGATAGGAAAGACTTTAGCTGAAAGTTTATTTCTCCTAAGGATAGAGGCAGAGAATCTGCTTAATCGATCTTCCCTTATCTTGGTTTTATTGCAATCTGGGAGAAAAGGGATGTTACCAATTAATTTAGTCTGAGTTTTCTTGGAATGATTTGATATGGTGACAAACCAAAGAACCGAAATATACTCCATGACGATATTCCCTCATTTCGGTGTTATTGCAATCTGGGAGAAAAGAGATGTTACCAAATGTCAGAGTTTTCTTGAAATGATTTGATATGTTGACGGACCAGAGAACCACATTATCTGGTACCACTAAACCAGTAACTCGGTGTGCTGAATTCAAGTGATACAATTGAATAATCCTTTCATATCTGGGTATGTTTGGAGTTACTCTGTTCATATCAGATTATCCACAGTGTGTTCTCTGTGAGTAAGAACAAGTTATCGGTTTATATTTTTGACTTGTATTACGATCCACCGATTTCATCTCTATATGCTGCTGTCAAAAGATGCCATGGTGAGTCGTCTTATAAGCTCGGCATGTGATTGTCAAAGGACTAACGCAAATTTACGCCAAACCGACAAATATTCTCGTAAAGCATTTCAACTTCTTTGACCCATATAATTGGTATATATTCTGACATGACCCGATGGATTAAAGTTCTAAAATCTAGACACTTATGTGTTTAGACCATCGGTTATAGCACTGTACTTAAAAAAATATCCTCTAAATGTCAAATATATCGACTTTAATTCTTCCAGGTGATAACTTAGTTCGAAGGTTTTGATTTAGGTCCATGATTTCATTTATCACATATACAAAAGTACAAAACTAACTGAAGTTTGTGTTTTATTCGTTACAAGATACGAGAAGCGATACATGCGATTCGAAACTGCAGATTTTGACACTGAAGGTAAAGATTGTACATGTAAACCAAAAACTTTGAAGATTAGGTATTTTAAGCCCTAATAACCAGGAAACCCGTAACGATTGCAACGGTTTAGCGTAATAGCTGATTTAATAGAAGTGGTTCGTATATTTTTTGTCACCCTCCTTTTTCTTCAGACCTTGCTCCTTCTAACTGTTTTCATTAATACAGAATGCTCTATCTCGGAAATTGGCTAGGTCTCAAAAGCTGAGCAGTAGGTCATAGCTGAACAAAAACTAAAATAACTTAAGTAATTATTTTAAAGATCATGCTAAACACTTTTCTAGATTCATTCTTTTATAGAGTCAAATTACACAATATTAGCTGCTGTATAATATAAACAATCCCCTTATCAGTGATACATCAATCTAAGAGTCTTGTGGTCGACCTTGACCACCATGATGATGAATATATAAATACACATACGCATGATTATTTGTAAGTTGAATTTATATTAAAAGTTTTATTTTATTACTTATTAAAAGCGTATTTATTATTAGAGCAAAAACATATATTTTACAATTTATTTTTTTATAGATTTTATACAATCTTTTTTTAATAATTTCCGACAAAAAGGGATTTTTGCTTTTTGATAAGATTTGTGATTAAAATAATTGAATTTTAATGGAAATTAATTGTCATGTATATTATTTTCAAATTGATAATTTAATATTAATTAATAAAAAAAACTATCCACTCTAGTGTTGAAATAATATTTATTCCCCAGACTACAAAACATAAAAATATTATGAGATTACATACATACATGTGTACATAGATATACATATGTATATGTATATAGCAATTATATGAATAGGTATGTAAATAATAAACAATTTAATTGGATTGAATTGAATCAACTTAGTTAATTTTATATTTTTATAATTAGTAGTTAATTTGCTTATAATTTATTTAAACAATCACAAAGATTTTTTATAATTTGTTGATAAAAATGGCAACTAAACTTCAGTTGCGTTGTCAGCTTCAACAAAGGAGAATAATTTCAGTCTATTAATTATTTAGATCAACCAAAAACTCATTGGATAAATATTTCAATTTAATAAAACATTCGCTATTTATAATATTTTCAAGCTATTGTTTAAAAAGCATCTAGTATCCACATAATTTTGGCAACCGGCAACACAACTGACAAAGTGGCGACCGAGATACATAATCGAACCATAAGTTTAAATTAAAATTTAGTAATTTCCCAGCAAAAATTCTTCAAATTTTTGTAATGAGTAAAATAGATAAAGCAGTTATTTAATACATTACATGGTAATGAATGGTCGTTATCAATAACATTATTTTTTTATATGATTTGTACTCAATAATCTAGAGAATCAGTTCAATTAACTAAAGCATCTAACATTTGTGTCTTGAATCATAGTTGATATCAGTATTTATTTTAAAAAACATCAATTTATACTTTTATGTAATGGAGCACTTAGTAAGACTTATAAATACAAAAAATAACTGTAGAGTCAGGTTCCAGCCCGTGATAGTTGGTTAAACATATTTGTAACCAGTCGAACAAAAATAATTAGTTGTTCAACTCGAAAGTAAGTACTTCCACATTGCTTCAATATTACTTGCCTGCTTACCGGGTAAGTAAAGTTTTTGCTGGGATGGAACGATTATAGATTTTTCGGGATCGATTATAGATTATGGAGAATAAAATTTCTCGATTCAATAAGATTTGATAACTGTGTAAGCATTCGTTTGGCCATCTAGATTTATTGAGTACAACTGTTTAAGTAATACCGCTCGATAAAATTAATTCATCGCCTCTCGATGGCTAAGTTTTTCTAAATAAAAGCTTTTAATCGCTTTAGATTACATTAAGTCAAGATGAATGCAATGACCTAAATATAATCTATAGCCAAATTCTTCAGAAATGCAATCTGTTAATTGAATTCTCTACGCTGTGCCAGCTGGATCCGCCAATAGAGATCTCTAAATTTTGACATTTTACGGCGGCCCCTAGAGTATGTTAGCTTGGAAACCCGCCCTCAACTTGTTTTTATTGAAATCTCAGACTACCACTGACTATATCCTATCTGATGCCAAGAATGATCTATAGGGTATTTTGTTGGTGTTTATCTTGTATCAGTTATTGGAGAAGTCAATGGTGTTTACGGGTTAGTACAATACAATATGATCCCACATTGGAGTGTCTGTGGTACTACATGTTGGGAATGAGTTGATCTCACAAGAATAGGAAACAGAATATTTCAGTGGTGGGAGGAACTCAAATTAACAAAATTACCATTAACAGCTAAAGCTTACAAGACCGGTGCTCACATTATGTACTCCGTGAATCTGCTTATAGAACTATCATCTTTGATTAAACTTTATGACACGATATATGGAAGAAACTGATGTGAAATATAGATTTAAACTCAGCCCTGCTCAATCTTCCGAAAAAAAAATTGTTTTTGGTCTCTGGGCTAAACACAAATGAACATCTTCTAGTTTGTATTGAATGATATGGATACTAACGACATGTTGTTTTAACAGTTACGTTATTCTGCACCAAATAAATTCATAGTTTTTTCACCAATATCATGTGATTTTGCTTCGATAGACTGATTTCTTTATTTAAAATTTTATACTAAAAAGCATCCCCTAAAAACAATTAATCCATGACATCGGTCAAGACCAGTCTGATGTGATTTGATTTATGGAAAATTTGGAAATTTCGGTTGCAGTTCAGGCCTAGGATATTTTCATGATGTTATACACCATATACATATTAGTATTAAAAGGGTTTGCATGATATATCACTCTAAGTTTAGTTTATTTAAATTTATGATAAGCGGTCTTATTGAATGACCCTTTAGATGTTTCCTTATCATGTTTCTTTAAACATAAAGTATAAAATAATCTAATTTAATCTAATATTCTTTTAAATATCAAATAATCATACCAAATTTAAGATATATTTATATAAACATAAAAGCATAAATTATTTTTCTCTCTGTTTTTCACAACCACTTAAGAACAACCACCAGAAGAAATAAAACTCTTCTAGAAATATATTAAGCATAATGCAAATGTTGTCTTTAATTGTCAGAAAATGTTTCCATTGTCGAAAACTTTATACCGGGTCGGTCTGAAAAACAATTAAGCGCCGTTCACTGGCAACACATTGTCATTCCTATTGAATGTGACTGAAATTTTAAATAAACAAAATCGCGTTTTCTCTCTCTCTCTCTCACTCTTCATCATATTTCTTCTTAGAACAAGTCAATAAATTCATTTATAATCCCTTCTTTTCTTTCAACTTGCAACATAATGAAAATTTATCAAACAGAACAGAAGAAAATAAGGAACAAAGTCATAGTCTGCGTATCACTTGGCTGCATTTGAAATCGAACAAAGTACAAATACATACATATATACATCTTTCTCGTATTTAAAAAAATTTTTATGATACAGTTACTTATTTTTATTATTATGTAGTTTTATATCCATATTTTGTATTTGTTTTTGTTCTTTTCAATTCATTTCAAGATTCAACAAGAAAACCTAATAAAGACCGGGAAAGACAGAAAAATTAAGTGAAAACTAAAGAAAGAATCAAAACAGAAAAAAAATTACTTATATGTATGTATGTAAAAAATAAATAACGAAAAAGGAAAGAACATAAGCAGCTCTTCAAAAACAATAAAACACAATTACCAGGCATTGTTTAGTTCAGTTTGTGCCTCATAAGTAGCAACTAACGCATGCCAATCAACGAGTAAATCTAAACAAAAAGGGAATCAAGACGACATTGTGAAATGAAAAACATAATTAGTAGGCAATGAGGAAGCAATGAGTACACTTCAAACTCATCACTTTAAAAGGCTAATTGTTCTAATCAGATTTACGGCATTTAAATCTTGTTTTCCAATGAGGACTAATAATCGAAATTGTCTCTCGTCTCTCTTAGCTTATTCTGTTTAAATAACCCCTCAAGGAAATTAACGATTATTTGTCACCAAGATCTTTGGATCTTTGTTATTCTGAAATTAATCGGTATTATCAAATTTAAAATATTTATTCCATTTTGTTTTCTGTTTTAACCCTTTCACGCACAAAACTAAACCGCTTGACTTTTTATGGATAGAACTGGATAGGAAACCACACGCATTATTTTGAAGTATATCGATCATGTTTGACATAAAATGAAGAAAGTATTTTCGAAAGATAACACTAATATTATACTTTTTAGCATTTAGTGACATCAAATTGTAAAAAATAACGTAATTTTCTTTGGAAATAACCATTTACTGTAGCTATGGAATAAAAATAACGCTCTAAAATTAAAAGAAATCTTTGGACATCGGAGTCCCGTATACGTGAAAGAGTTAAGGAATGATATTTTTTCTCGACTTTGCTAGTCCTCCAAACACTTACATTATTGATGACGGGCATATAGATATTGGAAACTGAACCTATTTATATCTTCCATCACCTCTGCGAATGCCCTGCTCTGGCCGTAAAGAGAAACCGTTTCCTTGGCAATCACTTCATATCTAACCTTGGTGAGATATCTGAGTTTAGGCTTAATGATATCCTCAGATCTAATACTTAAAATGCAACATCTGAGTGAAGTAGTCCGGTAAAAACGGAGTCACAGTTCGCGCGTTATGAACTACCACGTAAACCAAGTAAGTTGTAAGTCAAAGGAGCAGTGCACTGTGCAGTGTAGCTTAGTGTTATTAGTCAAAATCAGAATGTTTACTGGAATCACCAACACAATTTGAAAGTAACGTCTGTGGAGACTAACAACTGGTGATGTCACTTCACTCCTCAGCTTGTCCTTGGTATGATTTGACATGGGGTCTTACCAGATAACCACATAATCAGTTGGTTAAGGTTTCTTCGGGATCCACGTAGTGGATGTGGTTTAAGCCCAAATTCGCGAAAAGAGTAAGTGGCGGTTAAATTACTGATGTAAGGTAAAGTCAATATTTCGGGATAAGTTCAGTGCTGTTGGCGAATAACCCACAATGGAATGATTGTGGGACTAAGCGTTGGAAATGAGTTGATATCAATTGTAAAGATACAGTATATCTAAATGAGTGTGTCGTATGTTCTTCTCTTATGAATGTGTCGGATATATGAGACATGTGCTGGGTTGAAATATAATGGATGAAAGGTATCATACACAAGTATTACCATTAAATTTTCCTTCCTTATCCAGGTATATTCAGAGTAAACTCTGTTTCTATCAGAATTAGCACAGTGTATCCTTGTGAGTAAGAACAAAGTCTCGGCTTATTTGACGGATTCGTACTTCGTCTACCGGGTACGTATCTATGTGCTGTTGCCGACTAAGAGACCATCCCATCTGCGTGGTTGTAAACGGAAGTGATGTTTTACATATCAGAAGTATTTGAGCAAAGTGCTTGTACGTGGACCGGACCATCCATGTACAAAATTGCGAACGAAACAAGGGGAATGTGGTGAGTTGTTTATTAAACTAACCTAGTGGTTGTAAAAGTACCACCGTGAGATAGGGCTACGCGCTAGGTACTCACGTAAAGCACTTCGACTTCAATGTAAAATGTTAAACCCAAGTGATTTCAATGAATTTTTCTTCCTTTTCGGGATACGTTCAGAGTTTACTCTGCTCGTAGCATATCTACCACCGAGTTTTCTCTGTGAGTCAGAACAAGTCCTTGTCTTCTTAATGTATTCGTGTTTCTGTCTACCGATTGCTGAATCAGCAAAGACCTACATATCTGCTTGGTTAAAATCGGTGCATGTAAGAAGTCCAAAGGGGCTGTGGAGGATCGTCTGATAAAGTAAAGTAGTAAGGCCACTACATAAAGCAATTCGATTTCTTGTGAGCTGTTTTATCTGGCATGATTCTTTTTTAGAAGGAACTTTTTTGATGGCACAGTATCATGTGTCTGGGTGAGCTTAATTTTACTATTCGAGCTGATTTAAATATTTCTCCCCGGCCATCATTAAGAGAGATTTATCACGCTTATGGCTTATGGTCTTATGGTTTTATATATCAATATCCTAAAGATAATTTCCAGCGTAATGTTGGCAAAATTGCTCAAATCCTGTTGAAATATAAGTCAAAATGTGCCCTTTTTTCCAGTGTAGGGTATAAAAGGCAATAACAAGAACAAAAAGAAAAAACAACCAAATACAAATAAATAAAATCATCATCATGCTAAATCTAAATGAGCGTATACAAAATGTTGATTATTTCTTATGTGCACATTTAGTTAAACACAAACGCACTTTGCCAAGCCATATCAAAACAACTGCATATTGTGTATGGGATGCATTTATCTACACAAACATACATACATGTATGTAAGTATATGTATGTATGTACGCCTTTGTAAGTATATTTATACTTGTATGTTCATTTGTTTTGATATGTGTGCAATCAGACATACAAATTGCATGTGTAGACAGCATGTAGTAAATGCTAGTAGTCACAGGGAACCAACAAATCGTATATGTGACTATAGTCAAAATACCGATAACATCATTATCGTAAATATTGTAAAAATAAACATACGAATGCTCTTTGTAGCATACTTATTGTATATTAGGAGGGCAATGTTTGAATTCTGTAAAAATAACAGAAAATCATATAATAAGTATAAATTTCGTTCCCGAAAATACCCGGAAACAATCGAATTAAGTAACATTTTGTTGCAACAAACTATTTTTTGGATCGACCCTAATGTATTTTCATACATGCAGGAAAACATACAGTATGTTGAAATAGGCTTTATTTATACATACGAGAGTAGTTTAATCAATCTTTTGTGTCTGCTGACACATCCAACTTGACCTTCTTTAACTTTGTCATAAATTTTTTACCATAAGATTAAGTTTCTTTCTGCAATAGTTATAAAAAAATTTAAAACTATAATCACATTTAGAACAAAATACTATTTAATAACACCTAAATAACTTCTCGCTTAGCCCTCGTACAATTGTTTGCAAACAGTCGAATTTAACGAGAGTAACGAGCCATATATCCATAGAAAAGTACGACTATGAATGCTTTGATGAATTGGAATTGTATGTCGTAACATACCATCGCAGCGATTAGGGATTTAGGGTCAGCCATATAAGTTGACAATGTCTCCTTACCTACTCACATGTGGTGCATATGTGGGCTATTATCACATGAATGGTTGTTAATATTGAGCTAAAAGAATGTATTTTAAATGAGTATACAAAAGAGCTGAGTAATTGCAACAATAATTGGCAAAATATATTTCTTAACATATAGAATTTGCATTGATTTTTAATTATATACTCCACACAACTTAACAAAATTCATTGGAAATTATCCAGCTTTATATATGTATGATTTACACGTTTTAAATGGGGTTTTCCCATCATATATATAGTGTGGTGTTTTTCAAAAGATATTTCTTGAATTCTGCTAAGAAATCTAAGCAGAAGGCCATGTAGTAGCGGATATAGTATGTGTACTATTTGGCCCTAAAATTATCTCCGAAGAAAATAATCAGAATCTTTCCAGATCATGAAAAATCATTGAACCGAAATATCTTTGTTTTCGATGTTATAGAGATGAATATGATCTCGAAGTACTTTATTTCACACTTTCATTAAGAAAAACATCCGACACATTTATTTCGCGATACGGGTGGGTTTATTACCCCCGATTCATGCTATATTACAATTCTATTATTATCATCTTATAGCCAACATTAAGCCTCAGAGTCAGTCCCATTTAGTCTGTTAACAACATTTTTGTCTTCTCGCAACAACAAGACAATGTTCAAAACTCCCAGAAAGGTTTCGTTTTCAGTTCAAACTGCAAGTCAAATGATGGAAGTTTATAGTCCTGAAAAACTACAGGTATCTAGAGCACTTCCATACCTCGGAATTCCAAATTTATTAAAGTTACCCAAGATAACATGAGGGAATGTAGAAAGATACATAAGTCAAAGTGCTTTATGTGAATACGATGGTTCTTTTTCAACCACATATTGAGCTTTATAGACGACTTACCACCTTTTGTGCTTCTTAGCCAACTTATTTTCATCTCTTATATCTTTCCTCGGGAGTAGGTAGAAAGCAAAGAAACTTCTGACCAATCTGCAGTAAACACACGATCATACCACATAAAACCTAATCGATCGTTTTAGGTTCAAAACATAGATTTTATATACATATAACTTGGAAAATTTTGAAACATTGTTTGTGTCACACAAACTTCCATATTATATCCTTAAAACTCAAATAACACGAGCCAAAATTTTTGCATTTCCGTTATGAGTCATATACATACATATAATTAATTATATCATGTTTAAAAACAATATATTCAAACCCTTTTCAACAGACACACTAATTATTTATTAATTTATTAAAAATAAAGAAATCTCCTTTATAAATTTCATTTTAATATTCTCCCACACCAATTGATCATGATTCACACATGCAAAAATTATAGCCAAAAAAAACTGGACACAAACAAAATTTAAAGGTCACTAACGACAACAACACACACTCACAATTAGCACTCACTCAATTTGTTCTTTATGAAAAGGACACACAAAAGAGACAAACAAAATGTTAAAATAATAACAACTAAATAACAAAACAAATTGAGAATGAGTAAAAATGTCTATAAAACACAATGCAAAAAAAACATACAATCACACAAACGCACACACACACAATATAATGTTATAGAAATGAAAACTAAAGGAAAAACCTGCATAAAAATAAAATGAAATGAGCAAAACTAAACACTACCGGCAAAATGCGACAGACCGGCGCCAAATACTTTAATAGCAGAGAGTTTCCTTTTATTTTTTCCTTTTACTCTCTTATCCCCATTTTTGTGTTGTTGTAAGTAGCTGTAAAGGCATGTAGTAGTTCAATAAACCCACAAAAAAACAAACAACAACAAAAGCAATAGGAGCAACAACACATAATAATATACAAAGGAAACACTAGCTGACGCAAAGAATATAGAAATGAATGAGTAAGTAAGTGACTGACTGACAGAAAGGTTGGCTGGCTGGCTGACTTGCTGGTTGATAAACCTAACGAAATGAAAATTATAAGGGTGTGAGAGTATTTATTTGACATGTGTTAAAGGAGTGTAGCAGTGTTGTCAAATTGAAGATTTTTCTTATAAAAATAATTACAAATTACATAAATTTATGTTAAAAGTAGCCTAAAATGATGGTTCAAAAATCAGGAGATGTCAATCTAAGGGACAACTACTATTATTTCTAATACATCCCGTTGAACAGTAATGTTTAAAAAAGTTTACTCCGAAGTTGTATTAACACTTTAGCGATTTAGGTCTATTATATAACCGATTATTTAATATTATATAACCTGGTCATAGTATTTGAAAAATAAAATAGTAGTGAATATTTTTGGAAATTTTCATTCCCTATCTGGATAGATGAACTGAAAAATCTAAAAAAAGGACAAAACTAACTAAAGCTTACTTCAAATTACTACTTTATGTGTTTATGTCTTAAATATATTAGAATCGAAAATGGATTCATCCAAAGGCTGGGATATTGGTTACCATACGAAAGACTTTAAAAGTCGAATTCTCATGTCCTAAAACTCAACTGCGTTGGAAAATGGACCCATTAAGCTGATGCATAAGATATCGTGTGTGAAAACCGGGATACGCTTATAACAGTATAACCAATATATGTTTGATTCTTACCTTACAATGCCCAATACTTTGAGTAAAAGTATATTGTAAAAATTTCCTCGTCTAAACGGCGAGCTTGTATAATGCAGAATACTTAGATGTTATTCTCGACAGGAAGTTGTCTCGGGATTTAAATATTTCCTTTAGATCTTCAAAAGCTATTAAGGCGTTATATATCTGTAGTAACGCTATAGGCCTGTTTGGGGTATCGACCCAGGAAATATACATTAGCTATATGATCTGTTATTAAGTCGATAATGATGTATGGTGTTATTGTCGGGGGCATGCACTTCACAAATCATCGAACAGAAACACTCTCACGAAAGTTATAAGACAATCGGCTCTTCTCATAACAGGTGTTCTTTGGACAATGCCCAGTAAAGCGTTGTTCGCTATGCTAAACTGGCTTCATGTGGATCTCCTTGCTAAACTACTGACAATGAGTACTGCAGCCAGATTAAGTATATCGAACAGATGGATCTATGGATCCAGAGGCCATGGAAAGATTGTACATAACATTTGTTTTTATTCAGCTCAAGACAGGTGGTGTCGAGAACATACTTGCTTGATTGCTAAAATGCTATATGGATTCTCATAAAATTTCCTTCATATTAGGGGTAAGCAGAACTCATCTGAGCACTCCATTATCAGTTTTTACTTGTCATTCCAAGTTCCTAAACCATGCAAGGCGCATTGGTCTTCCATACAATGATTTCTGTAGGAGTTGTCAAAACGAGGAAGAAGAGAAAGCAATTATTCATCTTTTGTGTAATTTTCCGGCCCTTGAATCGATACGTTATCAGGCAATAGGGTCGACATTCTCTTCTGATCTATCAACTGTTCAACCTAAACGTATTTTTATAATTTAAAAATGTCTGTGTAATTAAACACACACTATGTTTTTTACTTCTATATAGGATTTCGATATCATATCTATCTATTTCATTGCTGTCTTTATCGCTTTTTTTCCCAGACATTACAAAGGGACCTAATTGGACCCAATTAAAGCTGTGCTCGTTGTTGTGTACAGTCTGTATAACCTAATATATTTTTATCATTCCATATAAAAAAGACTGTTTAAAGATCGTCTCATAACTACTTACTTATATTTTTCATATAAAGAAACTTATCGAAAAATTTAGTATTCATGGGTTAGGTTATATGGAAAACCCGCTATTTAGTAAAAACAGTCAATGTTCATTTGGCGTATTGTAAAACCTTTAAAATCATAGGTCTTTATATAGAACACATTCTTCAAGTATTTCACTGATATAAAGATATCCCAAGACTCTTCAACTTTTGATCTTCCTATTCAATTTAAAATGCGTCATACAGTGCTAGCTCAAGAATAATAATAAGTCAAGAATTTTCATAAATAAACATCATAATAGCAAAGTACTTACATACCTGCTTTTACAAAATCGTACACATTTCCGAATTACAAACATATTTTGTATATAAATAAACAATGTCTGTATACATTTCTGACATTAAACATTGAATTTTTGACAGTGATAAACATTATCCGGTGAGTGCGAAAATGGAAAATTAAATTTTAGCAGCTGTCAATTTGCTACAAAATTTGGGTAAAACTCTACTTGTCACTATAAATTTGCATCCGTTTCGAAAGATATATTATTGTTTTAGAAACGTACGCTTAAAGTAGTTGAAAACCAATTTCCTGTTTTTTTTTAATAAACTATAAACACAAAGTACTAATTTATGAATCATTCGTTAAGTATAAAGTTCAAAAATAAATATTAACCACAAAAAAATACCTTTAATAGGTTACGTAGAACAAAAAGTTAGCTTTTAAAATTAATTTTGTAATTAAGTATACAAAGTTATTAAAACTATTAAACAAGTAAGACTGTATAGTCCGACATAGCCCACTATTTGATATCCTACACTAGAATGACAAACAGACAGACATAGCAAAATTAAATTAATTTTTTGAATTTGTTAATAAGTCGTTGCAACAGAAATCGTACTTTGTTAGGTCTTAGATTAATATATCACACAGACTGTTGAAACGACCTTTAATACTGCTTTATAACGGTGAAACTTCCCAGCAAAAAATATTATTGATTTAAAATCAATAAATATAACTACTAAATCCCTAACTGGTTCCTCAATTGCATATTTAAATTATTGCCCTACAAAAAAGATTTTAGAAGCTGTATATTCAGCAATTATTTAAAATTTTTAAACCATGTTCTGTGTCGAAAAGTAATATCAATTCAGTGAAATCAGTACAAATTCAACATTGTGAAATATGTACATTTTGGATTCCTTAAGCAAAGCATCTACAGAACGAATCCCATACAAAAATCATGCAATCTTTCATAACAAGTGTAAGCAGTAGCAACTGCTTTCTGCCTTGCAATTCTGCTTCTAAGGAGGCACCATTATTTGCTGGACCATATTACTGGATATAGAAATCTAAATCCTTTCGACCAAGAGTTTCAGACTTGCCCACACAAAATACGTGCTATTACACTGACCCCTTTCTTTGCTAATTTCGAGGCTTTTTGATGTAATATCATCTACTGTTGCAGTTTTCCAAATGTCCACCTCTGCTAGGACCATATTTGTTCTAATATATTTTATAATATTCTGCTATTTCCCTGATTTCTGCGTCAAAACTGGTGTTGTGATTATACTTCTGTTTCTGAATTTTCAATATAAAACCTTAGTCTCGTTAACAACGCATTCCTTCGAGTATTTGCTCTAACGTTCCGCTTGACCATGATCTTTTATAAGAGATCAGTTTCTCGAATTTCCCTACACAACCTGTACCTGGTATGCGATCGGATTATTCGAAGTTTATGCATAGCCAACCTATCTACCCAGTATAGTATCATAGTATGTTTTAAATTTTTATACCCTTCACCTTCGTGAGAAGGGTATATATAAGTTTGTCATTCCGTTTGTGATTTCTATAATATAATTTTCCGACCCTATAAAGTATATATATTCTGGATCCTTATAGATAGCGGAGTCGATTTAGCCATGTCCGTCTGTCTGTCTGTTGAAATCAGTTTTTAGAGGTCCCCTGATATCGGCGAGATCAGATTCTTCAATAATTTAGTTAGACATGCTTTCGAGAAGATCGCTATTTAAAATCAGCAAAATCGGTCTATAAATAATGGAGATATGAGCAAAAATCCGAGACAACCTCTGAAAATTTCATCAAAAAAGCCACAATTTTTATGCTTTGTTAAAAAAGCAACAACAACACTGTGAATTGGATAAAGATGTACATGTGCGTGTGGAGATGTATTTGGTTTTATTCAGCTGTGTATTTTTTATGTTTGGATGCTGTTGGCGTCATTGAGTTGTGTATTTTGTTTTTGTAAATTCTGTTCGTATATTTGGAAGTCGGTTGGTTTTAATGCGTTGTTTATTTTGTTTTTGTTTTTCTGTGTTTTTCGTTATGTGTGTTTAGATGTCTGTTTTTAAGATGCCTTGTGAATTTTGTTTTTTATTTCGTTTAGCGTTGTTGTTGTTCATTTTGTTTTTCTTTTGGTGTAATAATAATGTAGACGGAAAAAAATTAAAATTTATAAAACTAATATGTTTAAAATACACTATGGTGAAGGGTATATAAGATTCGACACAGACGAATATAGCACTCTTACTTGTTTTATTATTAATTTGTTTTTGTTTCAAAAAAATGAATTACAAAAAATTGTATGACATACAACGCTACAACCATACAACATCGATTGTGAATTAACCAGTTGTGTTTAAATCGATTTTACTAAAAAAATCTTAAGCACAAAATTTAAAAAGGGGGCCTACACGATCTTTTATCTATGATCTTTGTTTTATGTCTATAAACTTATTACAAGTTCTATTTTAAATACCTATACTTATGTTGTTCTTAAAACTCTCCCTCACAACTACATTAAACAAATAATAGCGATTTAATATACACAACATTAACAACACTGTTTTGTTGATTGCCAAAAGAAATTATCCACTTTCTAACAACAGCAGAGAGGGAAGTTTAAATTTTTTTCTATTTACTTACCACTGAATCGTCCGAAACAGCTGATTCTAATCTGGATGATTTGCGAAGATTGTAAGATTTCATTGATGAATTTTTATTTGATTTGACTAAAACACTTTGTTGCAGTAACAAAAATAGTATAAATGATTTTAAAACTTTTAAAGACATTTTCACAATATTTTTGCTATTTGGCTTATTTTAATTGAAATTATAAATAATTTTCTACTTGATTTTTTTTTTTTGTAGAATATAGAAACACAAAACAGATATAAACACACTTTGAGGTGGTCGCTCGTTGGGAAATTTAAATGCGTTGTTTGTTTATTTTTTATTTATTTAACTTTTTTTATTATTTTTTATTATAAACAAAGAATTTTTTTCTTACATACAAAGAACAGATTATAAATGAGATTTTATATGATTTTAAATATATTTTAACTGGTTAAGAATGAGATTTATTATTTTTTTATATTTTCTTTATTGTAAGGTTGATATATATTTAATATTTTTATAAATTATTTTTTTTTTAGAATTAATGTGATTATTAAGAAAATGCACTTTATTATTGTTATTTTTCTTAGTTGTTATTGAAACACTTAACCATTCATTGAAATGATTTTCTAGATTTTCATTTAACAGGAATGCACATGCGCCATCTTTTGAAACATATTCAAAATCACGATAAACAAAACACAACAAAGGATTTCACTCAAATAGACTTTTCTTTGATTTTTTTAGATTATTTTATAATTTAATTAAGATTTTTTTTATATTTTTATTTAATTTTTTTTAAACTTATTTTTTTAACACGAAATTTTATGACAACGATTTTTAGGCAAAATATATTAAAACACACGAAAATAAATAAAGAAAACACACCCTCTCTTTAGTTGTTTTCTTTTAAAACAATTTCAACGCCAAACGTTGAACACTATTTGACTCTGTGGCACGCACAGTGACAACAACAATTTAATAGAGACAACCAACTAGAAATAGCATTATATTAGAACGACTATAGTTTAGTTTAGCTACGCGTATTCCAATTGTATTTAGGAAATTGATTTAGATTCGTTTTGTGACAATTTCTTTTGGTAATTAAGACCGAAAATGCAAAAGAAACTCGTAAACGCGATTAATAGCACAAATAAAATGTAACGGACTGAAATTCAAAATCGTAATGAAATGAATTGTAAAAAAATATATTAAAAATAATATTAATGATTGGTTAAAATGAATTAATTTAAAGTCAACAACACACACAGAGTTAATTCTGTTGGCCAACCACTTCGCTTCGCTCGCGTTTGTTTGATTACTGAAATTGAGTTTCTAGTTAGGCTTACTACTACTTGGCTCTTTTGTATAAAAAACAGCGACTTTTGTTGTTTTTTGTTTATTCTTTTATGTTATTGTTGCAGTTGTTTTTGTGTGTATGTGTGTGTTTTTTTAAGTGGAACGCAAAATATATATATAAAACAATATAAACTTTAAAAACATACTGGCAAACAAAATTATTGTTAATTCTTTATCAACATGTGTATGTAACCGACAACAACCCATTTGATATTCTCATACTCATTCTGCTTAAATTCAATACTCACTCTCACACACTATCGGTTTAATAATAGCATTTGAGTGTTAAGAAACAGCTGATTGTTTTGTTATTAATTATTTCGCTCGCCCTCGTTCACTGAATGCATATTCTTCGTTTATGCTATGAGTGAAAATCCATACGATCTTGTACATTCAAATGCTAAATGTTGTAAACAAAACAATAAAAATAATTATGTTCACTCATCTCAAAGAGAACTCTCTTCTCATGATCAAAAGTATCTTGTGGATTTCTTTACTTGTTTTCATTTGGAATGATCAGTTATTGTTAATGTATTTATTTTCTACAGAAAAAAGAGTTTCAACTGATTGGATTGTATTTACTTGAACTGCAAAATACACTCGAAAAATAATTTCATATATTAAGTTTGACGTACAATACATATATGGGGAATTTTGAGGCATGTGACTCAACTTTAAAAATCGATGTATTCCGAGGGTGAAATTTGCACCACGATTATTAGTACTATGGTATAGTAGGCCTGACACAAATTTTTAGCTCTATCAGTCAAGAACTGCCGGAGTCAGAAAGGGTCAAAGTTGGACTTTTTGGACATATAGGGTATTATTTAAATGATGGCAACTTTTCACCTATTGGTCTAAAAGAGTTCAGATGTTTTTCGTGTCTGACCTACTATGGAATAGTAATATCTATATGTATTTCATATGAGAAATGTTTTTTTTAATATTAATATATAATCTATGTGAACGTTTTGGCTATTACGAGTCCAATAAGTTTAGAGGGTGTAATAATTTCTATAGCCTGCATTACATATGACCATGTTGGTCCTATAACCAGTATACTAATCGGCTAAGAATCATTTTCTGAGCCGATTTTGCTATGTCCGTTCGTCCATGTAAACCTTGTAATCAAAACACAAGTCGCAATTTGGAGATAAATCAATGAAATATGGCATATGAGCTTCTACGGTAATTTAGACGTAGTCTCTTAACAATTGTTAACAACGGTCCATTATTTCACCTAGCCCCCATACAACTGAAACCCCGAGTAGAGCTTGTAAACCTTGTAATCAAACTACAGGTCGCAATTTTGCAGATACGTCAATGAAATTTGGCACATGATCTTACATTAAACGAAGCCAATTGAAAATAGTTAACATCGGTCCATGATTTCACCTAGGCCCTATACAACTGAATCCGCCAAATAGGGCTTTTAAATTCATAATTATGTTTAATATACTCGTATCTCGACAAAAAACTGCAAAACCAAGTTCTATACTAGCCTTGATGACCCTCATAAACTTTATAATAATAGGGTCCCATTTGACACTAGCCCCTATAAAAAGCCCCCTTGTGGATATTTTACTTAAATATTCACAGTTTTATTAAACAATTAATGTCTTAAGTATATCTGAGGCAAGGTACAATTCAACTATGTGATTTATTATAAAAACTAAATCACATTTTATTGATATACTGTTCATATCATATGTTAAAGTTGACCGCTAAAGCTGGACTGTAGCTATTAAGTTTACAAGAAACATAACAACCTTTAGTATTTAAATAATATAAGAGATGCCACGCCCCCATATTATAAAAAGCCCATATTTCCTTTAAGAATCTAACATAGGTTACTAGTAAAACGTTGGTCACTCTAGCATTTACAGTTTCCTATATAAACGAATTTTAGTATTTTATTAAAATGGAAGAAGCCACACCTACTAATACAACTATGGCTGTTTGCCCCCAAAATGTTTATGCGGATGTCAAGGAAAAATTTAAGGACTCTGTTAATATATATAAGATTCACATAGCAAAAAATATAAATTCATACAAAAATCTGTTTAGTATAGAAAGAAAATTTTATTTGATTTAATTTAAAATTTTGTTATACCCTACACCATTTTAGTGGGGAGCCATTGGTCGGTTCATTATTTCTCCTAGCCCCTATAAAACTGAAACCGCTGAATAGGACTTTTAAGTTCATAATAATGTATCTGGACAAAAAGCTGCAAAAAAAGTTCTATGCTAGCTAGTTCTATACTAGGGCCTCATTGGACCCTAGCCCCTATAAAAAGCCCCCTTCAAAATTTGACTTAAACGTCCACAAATTTGTTTCAACAGTAAAAAGTTTGAGTATATATGAAGCAATGTACAATTCAACTTTAATGCTTTATTATAAAACCAAATCACATGTAATTTTTGTAACAGGTGTAGGGTATTATATGGTCGGCCTCTCCCAACTATAATTTCTTACTTGTTTAATGTTTGTATTTTTTTCTGTTTTTTTTTTTCAATATTATCAAAAGTTATCACTTGAATAAATTCACATGACAGAAGCTAAAATGGATGATCGCATTCAGTGTGAAACGAAATGTAACATCTGAAGAACGAAAAAGTACCAAAAATACAGTTTTCTCCCTTTTATATCCAAAAAGGATTGGCTTTAAAAAAAGTACTAAACAAGTTTTACATCAATTCACAAACATTTGATTAGGTCTATTATGCTAAGTATTCACGGTTGTTGGATCTTACAATGTTGGCAGTAAAATGTGCAAAAAATGTCTAATAATCAGGGAAACCGAAAACATACTCTAAAAAAAGTGTTTTAAGCGCTTTAAATATGCCGTAAAAAAACTCAAAATATGCTCTTAAAATTTAAAATATATGCTCCAAAAATAAAATTTTTTATTATTTTTTAACATTGAAAAGCTCAAAAAGACTGAAATTGTAATGAAATAATAAATGTTTAATGTCATATTCTATATCCTACAACATTTTTTTATAAATGTTTCATCTCATAGTTTGAAGAACTAGTATATTAGAATTCCGTTTTACGTTCAGATAACCAATAAATAACATGAAACCATTTGGTCCCCAAAAAACATATTTCAAACGACAAAGTTTGACACATTTCTTCCAATTGTATTCATAGCTTTTAAACTGACAATTTAATCGGTGTTGTCATAAATTCCAATAATTAGTTTTTTAAACTATAAAAATGGATTGGTCTCATGAAATCAAAAGTAATCGGTTTTATGTCCGATTTAAAATGTAATGCTTTATTGAATAAAAAACTATAACATAACGAATTTTTTTTTCAAAATTGTAAAATAGGCTAAAAATTAAAAAAAAATATAAAAATAGAATTTTATTTTTTAAAACGAAAAATGCGAAAACATCAAAATATGCACTAAAAGAGTAAAATATGCTCTAAAAACTCGAAAATAGGCCTTAAATATGCTAAAAAGTCAAATCATGCAAAATTATGCTCTTATGGGTAAAATATGCAAAAATATGCTCTAACAAATCGATGCCAAATTTCTCAAATTGGTCTGAAACGTGTAAAGATCTTATCCATGAGTCCATACGACGCACCACAAAAAACATACATTTGCATATTTTGGTTTCCCTGCTAATAATTCTGTCAACTTTTTAAGTTCAGACGAATAATAGACATTTTCTGAACATTTTACTGACAACTTTAGAAGATCTGACCTAAAAGTAATTAAGAGCCAAAAAAATGGTACCAAAATCTCATTTGCTACACATTTTCACCCTTTAAAAGTTCGAATTCGTTGACAGTGAACCAAACAAACATTTAATTAGTACCTTGACTTTTTTGTATTCTACTCTATAGACATGAATTTTTATTCAGGAAATATTAAAAAAAAGCATAAACTACAATTTGTAATGTAAGTATATATACAAAGACATAAATGATATTTGGATGTCATCAATGCATCATCAGCTTAAAATTAGTTAGTTGTTTAGTATAAAAAATAACCCCGCTTAGAATTATTTTTCTTTTCTTTTAAATTTAGTTCTATATACTAAACTTAATTTAGATTCAAAGTTTTGAATACTTCTGAATACCAACTAAAATGTTATCGGGATAAATCCTGTTTAACGTGACGAACGTGACATTTAAAAGTCTATGAAAGAAAACCGAAAATTTGCCTTTTAAGGATCTCTATCTTTTTATATTTCTATGTTTTAAGATAACTATTAATTCAACAAATGTTTTCCGATAAAAGTCCATTTAAATATTAGCCTTTAAAATAATAAAAACTTTCAAAAGCAAATGCTACTAAAGGTTGAAAAACATGGTTAAGAAAAGCTTTGGGGTCTTTAATATAATAAAATTTGAATCTTTTTCTATAATAATAGAAGTTGAAATTTTATTTTTGATGACTTTTAGTTTTTGAGCCACGGTGGACTTTTCGGTGGAAATGCCCATATTTGCAATGCATTGTTTTGATTGATTTCAACGTGTAAAATTTCTGCATGTCCTACTTTATTATTATTTACAATCAAATTATGAAATAATTATTTTCTATAGAATTTACAGATATAAAGTTCTTTGTACTAGATTTGTTTTTGTAATAGTTCTTTACAAGTTTTGTTTTAGAAAAACAATAAAATCACGTTTCAAGAGTTTTGTTTAAACACGTGTATTTCTCTGGTACCATTAATGTCGTTTCAATTTAAATCACAATAGATACAAATTTAAATAGTTGTGGACATAAATCACTACAAGTAATGCAATTATATTGATTTTTATATTCTGTTTGCGACACACATTGCTATTCCATATAACATGCTAAGAAGAATAGTCCGTCACAACTTATTAGAATGTCCTATCTGTACTAACTTTGTATCTATATATTCATATAAGATTACGTTTTTTGTTACATCTTCATTACTGAAATGACACGTCTAGATCTATAATAGAAACAAAAATATGAATTTTAATCTGAGAAAATTTTAATAGTTAAATGATAATTGGCAGATAATTGCTCCTAAGCAGTATTAGTTAGCGAGATATTGGCAATCAAAGGTTACAAAAATCTTCTTAACGTCATACGCGTTTGATGTTATTTATTAATAATGTTAAGAAGTTGTGTTTCCTGGACTTAGTTTGGACATTAATAAAAAATTTTTAACAGATTTCGATTTTTTTACAAAAAGTTTCTAAATATTCTTTATAACACCCCAATGTAGACCAATAAATTGTACTCTTTCTCTTATATAGTACTTTCCAATTCCCGTCAAATTAAAATTAGTAAACCCCAGTTGCCACATACATTTAAAATTCGTTATAAATAAGTCATTAAAACCAAATAATATTTTACTTAGTCATTTATCTCAATTCTTTTTTTTAAATAAAATAAGAACAAAAGATTCGATTTTCAATTGTCAAAATAATTAAATAACAGATTTTCATGCGAAAACAATGGCAGATTTTGTACATCCATATTCAAAATGTAATAAATTAAATACTAAATTAACTATTTTGCATACAAAATGTATATTTATTGTTTATTTTATTGTATTATTTACTCGTATATTATTATCATCATTATCAACAGACGGTTGATGATGATTATGATGACGGTGGTGTTGGCGGTCATTTTCAGCAGCATGTCATAACAATTTGATTGATGATTCTACTGTAATAATTTTTAATAAATATTTTATTTTAATATGTTTTATTATTTTGTATTTAACACGAATGAAATATGTAATTTTTATAGGAAGAGCAAAATTAGTTTAACCCATTAAGGAAAGGCTTGCATATATGCACCCAGCAAAAACTTATATAGAAAACTAAGTCCTAAAATGATAAAATTTAGTTGCACTATAGCATTTTAAATTATTATTTTCATATGGAGGTAATATTAGAGACATGTCTTGGTTCGCTCCCTTACAAATATTGATTTATGTTAGAGGATACGTCCACTGCATCTTATATAAGTTTAAAAAAAAATCGTTTGTATATAAAACAAAGTTCGAAAACAACATGTTAAGACATTACTAAACTTCTCCAAAGTAATGCAGACAGTATGTTGTAGTCATTAAAAAGTAAGTTGTTGAGTAAGTATAAGCCATTAATATGTTTTTACTGATATGAAGATCATGACTGAATGATGACCTAAACTTGATTTGCCACTTATAAATAAAAGTAATTTTTTTCAAAAAATTAACAAAAAGGTGTTAATTAAAAAAAATCTATTATTATTATCCTTATATTTATCCTTATATAATTAGCAAATACTTAATAATATTACTAAGTTAGTTATAGAGTTTAGAGCCATTGACCTTGTAAAATGGTCATACAATTCAAATCGTTTTGATATTTTGCATTGTCTTTTCAAAGTTACCAGTTCACAGGTGTTCATATTGAAACTGAATGCTCAGCAAAAAAAGAACTTTCAAAAAAAGTATAATTTAATCCATGGAAGTACTGCAAAAGACCTTAAGAAGTGATGATTTTAACACTGGCTTATCATAGGAGGGATGTCCTTTTTATTTGATTTCGTCTTAGGATGACTTTTGTAAATATTGTTGCAATTAAAAGACAAATGGTTTTCTTTTCATGCGAATGCACTATTCTAGCATCCGAGAAATTATATTCCTTGTCATATCGTCGGAAATGCTCTACTGAAATTATTATTGAATTAATATATTAAATTAATATACCCATCTTTAAGAATAGCAATCGGGTCAGAATAATTTTGAAATCCATCATAGTTTGAGTTTTAAAAGAAAGCAAATTATGTATTTTTGCATCATTTTGAACACTGAGAGTCGGATGAGTAATGCTCTATCACACTGTGCAACACTCATTGTCACACATGAATAAATCTATGTGTACAGAAAATAGTGGATCATTAGTAATTACTCTATATACTTTGTCTTTCACAATCAGCTCTTACTACCCTGTAATAGGACCTTACAATTTCAAGGACATGCGATAGAACAGAGAGATTTTCAGATTTAATTTTATACCAATAATAGCATTACTTAAACTTTGAGGTCCTTTTATAAGGACATAAGAGCTGATTTGAGAAATCTTAGTATGCAATATTGCTATAAATGGAAAAACTTCGGAAAGAAATGGAGTAAACTAACATGGTGAAAAATAGTCGAGAAAAAGGCTATGAAACTTAATCGTAACTCTCTTTTATGCATAATGTAAAGGAACTGAGTTGTCTCGCTTTTAGCTTAATGTTTAGGACAATCTGGAGATAATGAGATACGTATCTGTCGTTGACATAGTTACCATATATGTACTATCTATCTATCTATCTATCTATCTATCTATCTATCTATCTATCTATCTATCTATCTATCTATCTATCTATCTATTCTGACCTATAATACCACTGGTTGATAGCAATCTAAACTAAATAAATTCGTTCATTCTCTCTTTCAAAGATACTGACGACTGACTGGTCTCGTTACTACAGGCGAAATAGGACCATACGAATTAAAATTTTAATAAGAATAATCTGGCGTGCAGAGAACGTCATTCACCGACGACTTAAATTAAAATTATCATCTACATACATAGACAGTCTTAGAACTTTTAAGCACGATCATTGACCCAACAATGACGACAATCTGTGGGAACGAATTAGGTATCGAACACGTCGTAACACTTTTTTATTATCACTATTATCACTTTCGGAATATTTACAATGTTGTGTCATTATACCCTACACCACTATAGTGGGGAATACTCGATTCAATATCATTTTTTGAGTCGATTAAGACATGTTCGTCCGTCCGCCTATTCGGCTGGCTGTCCATGTAAACCTTGTGCGTAAGGTACAGGCCACAATTTTCAAGATAATTTGATAAAATTTCGACCAAGTACGTTTTTTGGCACAGGGACGAAGCCATTTTCTCACATATACCTTATACAACCGTACCTTCAGATTTGGGCTGTTTATGCCATAATTACTTCAAATATACTATTATCTCTCCAAAAATTGGTACAAATAAGTTTTATACTTAAAGGTATAAATGACACTGCATATTTTCGTAATGATCCGCTCTTATTTGACCCTAGCCCTTATACAAACCCCAATTCAAAAAATGTCTTAATCGTCTAAAATTGACTTGTAACCATTTGTATCGCAATGATACTCAACAAAACTATGATCGTCCCATGTTTGACCTATATATAAAGTCATATTTATAAAATTTAGTTTTTTATCAAATTTAGGTTAAATTCAACATAAAAGTTTATTTTTGAAAAATAAAAATTTTAAAAATATACTCATGGCGTAGGGTATTATATGATCGGCCATGCCCGACTGTACTTAGTTTAAAGTTTTATTATGGAAATAAGTCTGAACGTATGTGCTACCCATGGAGCATCTATTACAGATGTTGTTGAAACAAATATAGCTTAAAAATCTAATCTAAATTGGTAGAAGTATCGGTAGATAAATTTTAAAGGAATCATAATAACCTACAGTCTTTCAATTATTTTGAGGTGAATTTAAACATTTGTATTAGTTACATCCCAAAAGGGGTTAAAATTTATTCGAAATTTATTTCCTTATTAACAAAATGCACTTCAATACGTGTAAACAGATACATATGTATGTACATATTCATCGAAAAAGTCAGTCAAGGTTTAATTTGTACATTTTTTGTACTACATTCTTATATTCCTGAGTACATTACTATGTATGGTCGGCATGTTTCTATGGACCTATTTAAGTATTACTAGTGCATTGTAAAAATATTTATTTTAATTTAAAAATATATATAATTTATGTACAAAAACAACAATAACGAAAACAACTACCATACAATATGTGAAATTAAATATATTTTTATGAATTATAACAAGTACAGCTACCAACCCAGGTTCCATTCCAAATAACACTTGTTTGAATTGAACGTGAATGTTGTTAAGAGTTTCGATTAATGTGGTATGGAGTGAGTGAGCAAATGAGTCACTGAGTGAGTGTGGTTATGAATGAATAAATGCGTTTGTAGATTTAATAAATAATGACAGAAATGAGCATTTAGTTTACAATATTATGTGCGAATTTGCATAAAACTCACGTGCCGAACAAACCGAACGAACAACAATGATGTTGAATGAAGGATCCCAAAATAAAAGGCCATAGAAAATGCACACACTAACACACTCGCATGTACACATACTGAATAGGTCAACCAACATATTGCACAACTACAAATGCAAATGCTCACATACAAAGGCATGCATGCATGCCTGCCTGCCTGTTTGTTTATATATTTGAATGCAAGTTTATCGTTTATGTGGCATACATATAGGGGATATATAATATGTATGTTTTTCAATGCATTCATGTTTGCATACATATGAGTATGTATGATGAACAAAAAACAAAAACAACAATAAATTTGATGTAGAAATATTTATTATTTTATACTCATATATTTAACATATGGAAAATGTTGAATACATTGACATTTGTGGATACACAAATAGGTGCGATTGTTTTTTTATTGAAAGGTGTAGTTTTTTTTATAGTTTTTTTTCAAATCATGTATTTTCTAAAAGTTGTACGAAGGGAAAAATTTTAATTCTGAATAACGCATATCAAAAATATTTAAGAAATAATTACATCGACTCGATCTTTGACCGAACTATTATATATATTTTCAAGAGAGGGCAATAACCTTGGCGATTTTGCTCCCGTGGTTATGTTAGATAAGGAGATCTGTGTGATTTATTCTTGTAACGAATCCTTGGGAGAGAGATGGTTTTCTGCTAATAAATCATTGAGATATGACAATTCGATCATAGCGTCACCCTAACAAAAGCTATTTTTTATTTATTTGTTTTTGAACTTTTTAACTAGTATCAAGGCGATGCGATCTTAGTTAATAAAGCTGTTGAGAAAGTAGGAGATTCTTTCACCCTCACCAGAGTCAAAAGCGCAGTTCAATTTAGAACCAGTATATTTAAAATCCTTTTATGTATATACAGACATATGTATTTTTTATTATCTCTAATATTCGGAAGCATTAAGCCTCGCTGAACTTTAGTCTGAGATGGACATTAAAATAAGATTTATAAATAAGACAAGTTCTTCACCTGTTATTCCAATACATGCTGATCTCTTAATAGTTGCACGAAGTTGAAGTCCAGTAAGAAGTTTAGGACTAAGTTCTTATTTTATATACATCATTGAAAGAATATGTTCTTTTTCGACTATTTGTTGATTCAGATTCAAGCTTGGAATCAGATTCAAGCTTGGAATTTTATTATATGTTGTGTATAGTACTAGTTCGTTTTAGGCAATAGCCCACCTTCAACATATTATTTTGTTATTGCGGGGATAAAATGCTCTTTTTAAGCTGACATGATTATTAACTTGCTAGGAAGATGCACAATATTCAACCTTGGTAAACTATTTCGATCCATACTCAACAATATATTGAAGTAACTCACTGTTATAGGCAGAATCAGATAAAATTTTAATATACATTACGATACACCTGACACGGTGGGGTCTTTACGATTATACTTGACAGTTCCTCCGAAGTATTGAACATGAACAACAAATTTGCTTGTTCTGATGACAATCGGTTCTTCTCACCGGAACGGCTCGGAGTTTAACGAACAACGACCATGGATTGTCAAGCCAGCCACACCGACTTTACAAGTGTCGCTGCTACAACAACAAATTTGCTACAGCTCTAAACATAATTAATGTAGGGAACATAATCATCCTTCTCTGCAATAACGCAGACTATTCTCGTTGCTGCAAGTTACTCAGAAGAACCTAGATATGAAAATGCTTCACAGGAGCAACTGCCGTTTTGGTCTTACTGAATGAGCTGACTAATCAACTCACAACCTTTGTGTATCTTACAAGGAAATGTCAAGGATAATTTTGATCATCACCAGTTTTTAGTCCTGACAGACAAAGGCACTGGCAGCCCCTCTCTTCCCCGGGATTACAAGCATACCATGATGGGCTCTTTCATCAAGGTAACATGCCCACAGGGGGAACCTTAGAAGTAGCGGTTATTCTTTCGGGGATAACATAGTATGGAATGAATTATGAGGGATATTTTTCGGGTGTTAAATTATAATTATCCGCTAATTTTGTCGACACAGGTGTATATGAATGTGTTTGTGTGTAAGTTCTATGTTTTATCTGAATTTATACAGACTGGTGATTTGCGTGTTTTTGACATTTTTGCGGATATTTCATTACGATTCACATGGAAATGTATGTTTTCTTTTTTTGTTTAAATTCACTTTTTTTCTTACTTGATTTATTTTACAAACCCTACTCATATTCGTTTATTGTTTACTGCCTGCCACACCATAATTCCTCGCACTTTGCCTCTACACTGCTGTAGTAGCTGCCGTTGCTGCCTCTGTACATTAAAAAGCGATTCATGACAAGAATTAGGTCAAGCAAGTTAACAGCGTCAAAATTGCGATAATATTAAAATTATTTATTTTTTTTTCATACATACTTTTATAATTTTTTTAATTCATTCGCATGTGTACATGAGTACAAATAAATATATTTGAATTTAAACAATTTTATTAAATTTATGATTATGTAAGAGTGTTTATTTGTATGTTTATTTCTTAAAATTTTTCATATGTTTTCGGGATTTTTTTTCCTTTTTACAAATGGGTGGGAAAAAAGGTCATTGAACTTGAAGTGAATACGATAAAATAATTGGGTTGGTGTTAAAATACTTATATTTTCATTAATTAATCATACGCTTTTGGATACGTAATGTGTATTATAATAATGGTGTATTGAACCTTAATCCCACATATTTCCGTATAGTTTTATGAAGATTTTAATTAAGAAATAATATTACTAATATAGAAAGTAAAGTTTTTCCTTAAATATTTTGTAAAAAGAAATAAGAAACAATTTAGAAAAAATACGTTTATCCTATATGTGCTTAAAAAGAACAGAACATAGGTCAAAGCGGTAAGAAATTTTATATCAAAATTTATCTAAAAAAATAATTTTCATTATAATCTAATTTATTGTAGTTGATTAGAAAAATTACAGTACTGAAATCCTTTATATGAGCACGTGCCTTGACGTCCTTATTTCACGTTTTCAACTCTCGTCCGTCGGTTTAACTTATCAGCTTAAATCCAATATTTTATTAATCAACAACTTACCTTGCGGTTTGTCGAAGTGCTTAACGTGAACATTTGCCGTGTTGGACTTATTTCACTGTGGTATTTTTCCAGCACAGAGTAAGCTTCACGACCGCCTCTTTGTGTATCTCAGTTTGAGCATGTACAATAAATAACTTTGCTCAAGTACTGGAGATATACAATCTCTTGATTTAGTAGGACTGTTGGGGAGTCATGAGTCAAGCTCAATTAAACTTCATCAAAGAAAAAAGCAATCACTGATTATAAAGAAGAATCGGATATAACATCAGGCTCCGTACCTTTCGGCATACTCATTATCTAAAAGCTCACACCATAGTACATTTCTTGACCTCCTAAAGTCACCCAACCACGCAGAGCTTTGTTATTTTGGCAATAGCACTTTGAGACAACAAATTGATAATCCGAAACACGGATCCACTTTCAATCAACAAGACTGATATCAGTGGTCACAAGGACATACCATTGTGGAAATTCTTCAATAAATTAAAGATTGATGTATTATCAGCTCAACTCCACCCAATCAAACACTTAGAATCCCTCCCATTCATCGGATACAAGAACCAAATTGTTCATCGTGTACCTACTCATACTCAATATTTGCATATTCAACATTTAATTAATCTTCAATCTTATCCTATGGTTTTTGCCTCTTCTAGAAACTAGAACTTATCCCGAAAATTATATTTCACTGTGGATCAATAATTTTTCCAAAGGTCCCTTAACGCGATTTTGGGTTAAAAACAATGTCATGGATCCCGAAGGAACCTTAACTAACCAACCAAGATAAAGGCCTGCCGGCAACTGGCTGCCATGTTATCTTGTGCTCTGGTTCGACTCCATGTCAAATCTTTCCAAGGAAATGCCGATGATTTATTTGATAAACTAAAGTTTATAGTCCCGGTAGACTAGATGCATTAGTAGAACCTTTTGACCCCGGTATTACAATAAACCAATATGGGATCTTCCATCAAGAAGACATCCGTGAGGGATTAAGTGCGATAACAGAAACCTATCTTAATAATTATATTTAACCGAAGGAACCGCAACCAACTGACCAGCCAGAACCAAAGGACAACCAGATTATCTGTTTGTTACATATAAAATCATTCCAATAAAATGCCGAGGTTTATATGATCAACACTAATTTATAGTTAATCCCCAGTATTTTGGTGACACCTATCTATTTTGAGCTGCTTAACAATGGGCTGAATGCAATTTATTCGTTTGAAGAGAATATTGGCCTGAAACTTTCATAATATTCGGATTTAGTGGTTTGAAAGTTTTGCAAACAGACATTGCCCAGTTCAATTAATATGTATTTCGGTATATGCAGAACGAACGCTCTATCTGATGGCAGAGTATGTAAAATGGACTTGAAATTATACAGATAATAACTAAAATCAAATGAAATTAATAAAAATAATAATATCGATTAATAGAAGTATCGATAGTTGAACTAAAATATAAAAAATTAGTATAAAAACCATCAAGTATGTTTAACACCAGGATCGGCAACTCCTATATACAATGTTTTTGCCCGTTACTAAATTCACACAGATTACTCACACGCATAGAAAACACAATTCAGTCTCATTTGAGCTGTCATAGAAGAAGATTATGTCGTCGCTCGTTTCTTGCTTTTTTAATGAAAATGAACGAAAGTATCCCAGCACCACTTGTGGTGGCCCCTAGCCACCTGACTACCCAGGTGACCAACCATTTTAACATGGGCTTGTCCTACGAAGAAGTCAATCGTCAATCTACTCCCTACAAAGAAGCAGTAAAGAGACGATTGCCTCCGCTCTCGCTTACAAAGGGGACACTAAAGTGACGACTGTCTTCATTCTCGTTTACAAAGAGTTTATTTGTGATGAAATACCAAAAACATACGAATTGAAGTCAGCCAGGTGGTAAGATATTAATGCAAATAAAATTTAAAAATTTCAAGTGCCTACTCTCTAGAATACTATGGGGCAATAATGTGACTAAAGTGACTACTGTCTTCATTCTCAATTACAAAGGATACATTCGTGACGAATGACCCAAAACATACGAATTAAGATCATCCAGGTGGTTTACTATTAGTGGAAATTACTGTCTTTTTTGTATGCATTGACTCTTTGTCGGACTGCTGGGATATTAATGAAGGGATGGATAATACTAATTATTGTTGTACTTTTTTCGGGACAGTCCTGAACTGACCACTTAACCTACCACTTGTGGTGGCCCCTAGCCACCTGACTACCCAGACGACCGACCATTTTAACATGGGCTTGTCCTACGAGGAAGTCAATCGTCACTCTACACCCTACAAAGATACATTAAAGAGACGAATGCCTCCGCTCTCGCTTACAAAGGGAACATTAAGTGACGACTGTCTCCATTTTCGAAAAAAATAACTTCTAAGAATATAATCTCTATGTTACTTGACGACAGTAAAGAGACGACTGTCTTCGCTCCCGCTTACAAAGAGGACACTAAAGTGACGACTGTCTTCATTCTCGATTACAAAGGATACATTCGTGATGAATGCCCAAAACATACGAATTAAGATCATCCAGGTGTGTAACTATTAGTGGAAATTTGTGTGTTTTTCGTATGCATTGACCCTTTGTCGAACTGCTGGGATATGTCTGCCGATCCTGGGTTTAACAAATATATAGTTTGACGATTTAATGACGATTTCTATTGACTATTTTGACGATTTTTTCACCATTTTGCACCCAAATCATCTGGCAACTATGCCTAGCCCCCATACAAAACACCCTTTAGAAAATGACATCAAGGTCAAAATTCACATATAAATATTAATAAAAGTTTTAAATTCTACATAAATAACTTTGAAGAAGACGTGAATTCCTCTACCAACATTTATAAGGATATGCCCATATTTTTGAGCCCTCTTCTGAAAAATCATTTTTTTTAATAAGTAAATTTATTCGGAATAAAGTTAAAAAACAAATCAAAAGCTATACGTTCTATGACTATACATTCACACTTGTTTTATAATTGGTACAACAAAAAAATATGATTTAACTTTACCACCATTTTACATCAAATGTAACACATTTTTATACCCTTCACCTTCGTGAGAAGGGTATATATAAGTTTGTCATTCCGTTTGTAATTTCTATAATATAATTTTCCGACCCTATAAAGGCTATATATTCTGGATCCTTATAGAAAGCGGAGTCGATTAAGCCATGTCCGTCTGTCTGTCTGTCTGCCCGTCTGTCCGTTGAAATCAGTTTTTAGAGGTCCCCAGATATCGGCGAGATCCGAATCTTCAATAATTCAGTTAGACATGCTTTCGAGAAGATCGCTATTAAAAATCAGCAAAATCGGCCTATAAATAACGGAGATATGAGCAAAAATCCGAGACAACCTCTGAAAATTTCATCAAAAAAGCCACATTTTTTAATGCTTTGTTAAAAAAGCAACAACAACACTGTAAATTGGATAAAGATGTACATGTGCGTGTGGATATGTATTTGGTTTTATTCAGCTGTGTATTTTTTTGTATGTTTGGATGCTGTTCTGTTCTCACGAAGATAAGTGGGTATAAAAGTACAAGGAGATAAAGCAGTAATATGTTGGTAATACAGCTCATATTTGTTTGAGGGTGGTAATACAGTTTGACGGTGGTATTACAGTACAACGGTTAATATTTCTTTCTGCTACAGTTTATATTTGTTTGTGTGTAACATGTGTGCAGAGATACAAAATAAATAAAAACTGTTTTTTAAAACATACTTGGATAAGGGTACATAAGATTCGGCACAGCCGAATATAGAAATATTACTTGTTATTATTTATTCTGTTCCAGTGATATAAATCAGGTGTTCTTTATGTTTAAACTTTAAACAAATAATTTATTTCTCTTTTTATGATGTATTTGTTTATAGCAGCATCAATTAGCACATTTTTATATTCCAACTCTTGCAAACCTTTGAAACATTTCGATTTGTTTTTTATTCCCCCTTTTATTTTGCGGTTTTGTTATTAAAAGCAAACATTTTATTGTTATGTCTATAAACGACAGATTAGTCACTGAACTTTTAAATGAAAATATTTAAGATTTCAGGTATTTCCCATTCCCACCACTTTTTGATTGTTTATACGTCATGACTAGTCGTCGCTTTTTAACAGATGAATAACATTTCTTGGTTAGTTGGTTAAATAATGAGAATGTGTATTGTTGTTTTTTTATCTTAAGCTACTTGAAGTGAAACTAGTTTTTTTTATTTAATTTAAGAAATGGGTTTATCCAAATTTTATATGAATGAATTTATAAAGTTAATATACTCACAAAGATTAAAACAAAACATTTATAAAAACCTCATTTTTATTAAAACAAATATTATGATACAAACCTTTTAATGTGAATTTTTATTTAAGTACTTTGTTGCAACCGATACTTACCAATCTTTTATTTAAGTTTCCAATGCATAGCCTTTATAAAAAATAGAAAACCAACCTTAAGGTTTGGATTTCAAACTATAACAATGTACTATGTCCAGTTGTTGTAAGTCCAAGTGTAGTTTAATACATTTAACTAATTTAAAGAGTGGTTTATAACATTGTTTGCTTACTTTTTACAATAAAGGACAACAACCGATAAGGATTATTACCAATGACCGATAGAAGGTGTGTTTCTACACCAGGAAATTGAAGAACAATACTCCTCTACTAAGCGACAATATGTATGTATATATTTTAAATTCTCATGAAATATTTTAACATAACAGGGTGTGGAATAACAAGTAAAATATTATAATTAGGTATCGCCGAACATATAACTACTAACATCACCGATTTTCGAAATACGTAATATCGGACATGTGTGTGTGTTCAGATGTTAATGCTCAGACTATCCCAGCACTTCGACAAAGAGTCAATGCATACGAAAAAGACACTAATTTACACTAATAGTTACCCACCTGGATGATCGTAATACGTATGTTTT
>NC_060954.1:18874593-18914593 GCF_022045245.1 Lucilia cuprina
GACTAGACTATAGACTAGACTATAGACTAGACTATAGACTAGACTATAGACTAGACTATAGACTAGACTATAGACTGGACTATAGACTAGACTATAGACTGGACTATATACTAGAATATATACTATAGACTAGACTTTAGACTAGACTTTAGTCTAGACTATAGACTAGACTTTAGACTAGACTTTAGACTAGACTTTAGACTGCACTTTAGACTAGACTTTAGACTAGACTTAAGACTAGACTTAAGACTAGACTTTAGACTAGACTTTAGACTAGACTTTAGACTAGACTTTAGACTAGACTTTAGACTAGACTTTAGACTAGAGTTTAGACTAGACTTTAGACTAGACTTTAGACTAGACTTTAGACTAGACTTTAGACTAGACTTTAGACTAGACTTTAGACTAGACTTTAGACTAGACTTTAGACTAGACTTTAGACTAGACTTTAGACTAGACTTTAGACTAGACTTTAGACTAGACTTTAGACTAGACTTTAGACTAGACTTTAGACTAGACTTTAGACTAGACTTTAGACTAGACTTTAGACTAGACTTTAGACTAGACTTTAGACTAGACTTTAGACTAGACTTTAGACTAGACTTTAGACTAGACTATTGGCTAGATTATAAACTAGATTATAGACTCGACTAATGGCTAGATTATAGACTAAACCATAGACTAGAGTATAGACTAGACTATATAATATACATTAAAATTGTCCATAGACTAGACCATAGACTGGACTATAGACTAGATTAAAAACTAGATTGAAGAGTGAATGCAAGAATAAACTAAGTTATTAATTATAGACTAGAATAGACTACTTTGTTGATTATTTATCAAATGTTTGTATGTTAGAAAAATTCCAGAAAATGACGAAGGGTTACCGTGTTATTTTTATACCCACCATCAAAAAAGATGGGGTATATTGATTTCGTCTTTCCGTTTGTAACATATAGAAATATTGGTCATAGACCCATAGAAGTGTATATGTATATTCGGGTCCTTATTAAATTCTAATTCTAAACGATCTAGCATAAATATTCCGTATTGCTAAGTACGAGTATTGGGATGAAATTCGACATAAATTAGTTTCGTATGAACCAATATCTTTCTTCCAAATTTGTTTAGGATTAGTCCATAATTGGCCCTACCCCCCCATATAAGGTAAATGACTTTAACTCAGAATTTCATGCGGAATGTGTCGGTAATTCACCATACTTAAGAATTAAGCCATATTCCAAATGTCATCCTGATGTTTATAAGGGAGTATTCCTTTTACGGCATACGGTTTGATGGTGGGTATATGAGATTCTGCACAGCCGAATATAACACTCTTACTTGTTCAATATTAAATAGTACATAAATACTGAATTTTTATGCCTTATCGCCACTATAACGATTTATTGTGTAAAGTTACAAAAAATAAGTGAATTTTTACTTTTTAAAAAATTGTAACAACCTTGTACAAAAAACTGTAACAAAAACACAATTATTAAATTTGTAAATAGTTAAATAATAAATAATAGAATTAAATCAAATTTCCCTTTTCGATCACTTATTCAAACCCACGTTTTCATTGCAGTTTCGGACACAAGGCACGTTCTTAATTAAAATGTTTTGTTATTAAAAACTTAGATAAAAATATTATAAAGAACAAATAAACAAACTATACAATACATAATAATTGAAATAAAAGTTTTATTTGAAAAAGATGTCAAGATCAGGGCCAACTGCATGCATTTGTGCTGCACCATTAATTCTGTTTATTTGAAAAGTTTAAATAAGATTATTTTTATTAGAGGCAAATTGTGCAAACGTCAGCAGTTAGCAGCCGACTAAATTCACTCTCTTACATCCAGTAAATTTTACTTCCGCCTATTGCGTAGTTTTTCTTTAATTAATGAATCATTTTTATAAAATTGAAAATACAAAATTTTTTTTGCACAAAAAGATAAAATGAATTTGTTAAATTATTTATTTTATTATGAAAAGAAATAAACTTGATAATGAAGTAAAAAAATACTATTATACAAAAAAAAAAAACAAAGACAAAAACAAAAACAACAAATTTTGCTTTCATTTATAATTGTCAATTATCAAGTTGAGTTCGTGACATTTGAAGAAAAAAAACTTAAAACAATAAACAATACTTTCGAGATATGACAATATTGGTTGGACTTGGTTGTTAGTAGAAATGTTAAGGGGGTAAACGCATGTCCTATAATACTAGATTCATACAATTAAACTATATAAAATCAGAGCTGGGCAAAACATATAGTTGCCATTGCATTTGACATAATTTCTCTTTAATTGTATTTTCTAAATCAGAATTTCTACTTCTATTTAAAAAACTACCAACTGTATTTCAGAATTTTCCAATTATATATTAGAGTTTTTTTTTGTCATTCGTGTTTTAGATATCCTGTAGAGAATGTCTCGAAATCATGTCACAATAAATTCTAAAAAAGAGTTGAATATTTGCCCTAATACTGCAAATATTGGCTTCATGAAATCTGTGTAAAAACTAGTACCTTTTCCATAGGGGAAAATGTGTTTTAGTTTCGATCTTTTCATCAGAAATTGTGACCGATGCATACATCGAATAAACAGAAAACTCAACTCTCGGAATCTTTCTAAAACCTTTTAATCCTTGCAGAAGTTTTTAAGTCTTAGTGGAAATACTTCTGTTATAGACAACATATAATAAGAATAACTCTTTCATGGACCACCCATTGCATAGTTGGTATGTGATCCTACCATGTAAATTTGACATTAAAATTACATAAATAGATTGCAGTCATTTCAAAATATTCATGTACCACTTATAACCCATTCCTGATTAAGATAAATTTCAAACTGTTCGTTTTATGTTACTACCACGGACATTGGTTCCGTTCTCCATTGATAAATCTGTTTATAGTTTGTTATCTGTTTTCAGAATAATTGCATTTAAAAATTGTTTTGTTATAATTCAGCAATAAGAAAGTAAGTCATTTTAGTACCGAGCTTACTCGATCATTTCATACCCTACATTACTCTAATATGGATGCTAAATACTACGGATGAGCTAGTATCCACAGTATAGTTATGAATACTAATTAAACGGCTCAAAACAATCAATAAACTTTATAAGAAATAGTCACCTTATTCTTCCTTAAAATCTAATCCTATGCAATTGTCGATCACAGTGTGGACGTTGGAGCAATCTTACAGGACGAGTAGGTGATAATTGGTCGGAATATGTTGTTAAATCTTGAATAATAAAACTTCAGCATAAAAATCTTTAAATTGCAGAAGTGCAGTCCCAACTGTAGACTATTCTTTAGTTCCTATAGACTATTCTTTAGTCCCGACTATAGACTATTCTGTAATTTCCTGTATAGACTTTTCTATACTCCCAGACTATTCTATGTTCCTTATTGTATACTATTCTATAGTCAGGACTATAGACTATTCTATAGTCGCGACTATAGACTAATCTATAGTCCCGACTATAGACTAATCTATAGTCCCGACTATAGACTAATCTATAGTCCCGACTAAAGACTATTCTATAGTCCCGACTATGGACTATTCTATAGTCCGGACTATAAACTATTCTATAGTCCGGACTATAGACTATTCTATAGTCCCGACTATAGACTAATCTATAGTCCCGACTATAGACTAATCTATAGTCCCGACTATAGACTAATCTATAGTCCCGACTATAGACTAATCTATAGTCCCGACTATAGACTAATCTATAGTCCCGACTAAAGACTATTCTATAGTCCGGACTATAAACTATTCTATAGTCCGGACTAAAGACTATTCTATAGTCCGGACTATAGACTATTCTATAGTCCGGACTATAGACTATTTTATAGTCCGGACTATAGACTATTTTATGGTCCGGACTATAGACTATTTTATAGTCCGGACTATAGACTATTTTATAGTCCGGACTATAGACTATTTTATAGTCCGGACTATAGATTATTTTATAGTCCGGACTATAGATTATTTTAAAGTCCGGACTATAGACTTTTCTATAGTCCGGACTATAGACTATTCTATAGTCCCGACTATAGACTATTCTATAGTCCCGACTATAGACTATTCTATAGTCCCGACTATAGACAATTTTATAGTACCGACTATAGATTATTCTATATAGTCCCGACTATAGACTATTCTATAGTCCACGACTGTAGACTATTCTATAGTACCGGCAATAGACTATTCTATAGTCCCGACTATAGACTATTCTATAGTCCCGACTATAGACTATTCTATAGTCCCGACAATAGACTATTCTATAGTCCCGACTATAGACTATTCTATAATCCCGACTATAGACTATTCTATAGTGCCGGCTATAGACTATTCTATACTCCCGACTATAGACTGTTCTATACTCCCGACTATAGACTATTCTATAGTCCCGACTATAGATTATTCTGTAGTCCCGACTATAGACTATTCTATAGTGCCCGCTATAGACTATTCTATACTCCCGACTATAGACTATTCTATACTCCCGACTATAGACAATTCTATAGTCCTGACTATAAACTATTCTATAGTGCCGACTATAGACTATTCTATAGACCCGACTATAGACTTTAGTTCCTGTAGACTATTCTTAAGTCCCGACTAGAGACTATTGTTTAATTCCCGGTATAGACTTTTCTATAGTCCCAGACTATTCTATGATCCTTATTGTAGACTATTCTGTAGTCCCGACTATAGACTATTCTATAGTCCTGACTATAGACTATTCTATGATTCCAACTATATACTATTCTATAATGCCGGTTATAGACTATTCTATAGTTCCGACTGTAGACTATTCTATAGTTCCGACTGAAGACTATTCTATAGTCCCGACTATAGACTATTCTATAGTCCCGACTATAGACTATTCTATAGTCCCGACTATAGACTATTCTATAGTCCCGACTATAGACTATTCTATAGTCCCGACTATAGACTATTCTATAGTCCCGACTATAGACTATTCTATAGTCCCGACTATAGACTATTCTATAGTCCCGACTATAGACTATTCTTTAGTCCCGACTATAGACTATTCTATAGTCCCGACTATAGACTATTCTATAGTCCCGACTATAGACTATTCTATAGTCCCGACTATAGACTATTCTATAGTCCCGACTATAGACTATTCTATAGTCCCGTCTATAGACTATTCTATAGTCCCGTCTATAGACTATTCTATAGTCCCGACTATAGACTATTCTATAGTCCCGACTATAGACTATTCTATAGTCCCGACTATAGACTATTCTATAGTCCCGACTATAGACTATTCTATAGTCCCGAGTATAGACTATTCTATAGTCCCGAGTATAGACTATTCTATAGTCCCGAGTATAGACTATTCTATAGTCCCGAGTATAGACTATTCTATAGTCCCGAGTATAGACTATTCTATAGTTCCGACTATAGACTATTCTATAATCCCGACTATAGACTATTCTATAGTCCCGACTATAGACTATTCTGTAGTCCCGAATATAGACTATTCTATAGTCCCGACTATAGACTATTCTATAATCCCGACAATAGACCATTCTATAGTCCCGACTATAGACTATTCTATAATCCCGACAATAGACCATTCTATAGTCCCGACTATAGACAATTCTATAGTCCTGACTATAGACTATTCTATAGTCCCGACTATAGACTATTCTGTAGTCCCGAATATAGACTATTCTATAGTCCCGACTATAGACTATTCTATAATCCCGACTATAGACCATTCTATAGTCCCTACTATAGACTATTCTATAGTCCCGACTATAGACTATTTTATAGTCCCGACTATAGACTATTTTATAGTCCCGACTATAGACTATTCTATATTCCCGGCTATTGACTGTTCTATAGTCCTAACTATAGACTATTCTATAGTGCCGACTATAGACTATTCTATAGTACCGACTATAGACCTTAGTTCCTGTAGACTATTCTTAAGTCCCGACTATAGACTATTCTTTAATTTCCGGTATAGACTTTTCTATAGTCCCAGACTATTTTATGATCCTTATTGTAGACTATTCTATAGTCCCGACTATAGACTATTCTATAGTCCTGACTATAGACTATTCTATTATTCCAACTATATACTATTCTATAATGCCGGTTATAGACTATTCTATAGTTCCGACTATAAACTATTCTACAGTCATGACTGAAGTCCGATATAGAATATTCTATAGTCCGAACTATATCCCAATATATACTATTGTATAGTTCCCGTTATAATCTATTCCATAGCACCGACTATAATCTATTCCATAGTACCGACTATAGACTATTCTCCAGCCCGACTATAGACAACCTTGATAAATAAAACATTGGCATATTAGTTTTTCTACTATTGTAGTGTAGGGTGCATGCATAATAAAACTAATTTAAAACTAAACAAATAATATAATTATTTTTATAAAAATATATATTATACATATGTTATCTGTTAAAATATTGTTACATTTCCATTAATTAAGATATATTAAGAAAAATAATTTCCATATTTTCGTGACTCATTTTAGACAGTTTTTTAATGTCGCGACATGACGTTCCTTACACATTAACAATAGTTTGATTAACAATTTTAATGTATAATTAATTGAACAGTAGAAAAACTTATTTTGCAATATATTTGAAACATAAGTTTTTATCTACATACTATGTACATTCTAACTACACTTTATTACATATATGTATATTTTTTTTACATTTGTCAGTTATTTAGTATTATTATTTTTTTAATTTGTTTATTTTTAATCATTTCATTAAAACATGACTTGATTTTATTTAAATATCCATAATTTTTCATTGCGTTCAGTGAACGACAAACTTAATTATGACTGCTATTAGCAGCGCAGCAACATTGTTACGTTAAGTGCATACAGTACTGAACTGTGTTTCGCACTCGTTCACACGTACATACATATTTGCATAATTAATTTATCAACATTCATCTCTTTGTGAGTATGTATCTATTTATTTGCTTAATTTATTTATACACTTTATTATTTTTTATTTTGATTAATTTATTTTTATAAAATTTTCAATATTATTTACAATTTTTCTATTGCCTTTTTGTGAAATTGTTGTAAACAAGTATTTAATATTAATTTTTTGTTTGCATGTTGTTAGTACATATTTTTGTCATCATAATTATGGTCTGTATCACTTAAAACTATTCTATAGTCCCGACAATTTTATAATGAGAACTATAGATTATTCTGAAATACCAAATTTAGAATACTTTTCCATGGTCCAGACTATTGAGTATTCCATGGTCCAGACTATAGAGTATTCCATAGTGTGAACTATAAACTATTCTAAAGTACCAACATTATATTATTCTATATTCACTGCACTAGCATATACCGACTACAGACTATTCATTAGTTCTGAATGTAGTCAAGCCTACTGGCTATTCTATTCTATTCTAGACTATACAATAGTCCTGACTATAAACTATTTTATAGTCCCGACTATATGATATTATATAGGACCAACAATACACTATTGTTAATTCCCGACGAAAGACCATTCTATATTTTCGACTATATACTTTTCTTTAGTGTGAACTATAAACTATTCAAAACTTTTGCTAAACATTCTGTAATCCCGTTCATAGATTATTATATATTGCCGACCTTAGACTATTCTTTATTCCCTTATTTAGAATATTCTATAGTCAACAATATAGACTATTCTAGAGCCCGGACTAAAGACTTTTAAAAGTGCCGTCTATAGATTACTCTATAGTCTCGATTATAGACGGAAGACTAATCTATAGTACAGAATCTAGATATTCTATAGTTCGAGTAGAAACTCTATTCAAAAACTCTTTTCATACTTCTGAACATAGATTATTCTAGAGTCCCAAAGACATTTTTTTATTCCCGACCGATGACTATTCTTTAGTTCCGACTATAGGTTCTTCTATAATCCCGACAAAATACTATTCTATAAAACCAATTATATATAGATTATTCTAATGTACTGACTATCGACTATTCTTTATTTCCTTCTTTGGATAATTCTATAAAGTCCACTATAGACTATTGTTTTGTGTCGACAATAGACTATTCTATAAACCGGAATATGGACTATTCTGTAGGACGGCCTAAATAGTGCCGTCTATAGATTACTCTATAGTCTCGACTATAGGCTTTAGAATATAGATTATTCTATAGTATAGACTTCATTTAAAAACTCTTGTCAACATTCCATATTCCCGAAAATAGATTATTCTAGATTCCCGATTATTCTGCAGTCCCTACTATAGTGTGATCTATAAACTATTTAAAACCCCTTTCTAAACATTTCATTGTCTCAAAGTCTATTATATATTCCCGACCGAAGATTATTCTTTAGTCCCGACCATTATCCCGACAAAATGCTATTCTATACAACCAGCTATAGACTATTCTAATGTCCTGACTATACACTATTCTGTAGTCGCGGACTAAAACAATTCTACAGCTAAGACTATAGACTGTTCTAAAGTACCGGCTATAGGCTATTCTGTACTACTCTATAGTCCCGGTTATATACTATTCTATAGTTCTGGTTATGGTGTGAACTATAAACTTTCTAAAAATTTCATAGTCAAAAATACTATTCTGTAGTTCCAACGATATTCTATAAATAATGTTTTGAACTATTTGTTATGAACTAATTTTTAATGCGACCTTATAATGGGTCAATTAAGAAACGATTTTCATTAGATCGGTGCATTATCAGATTACATCTTAACTTTTAAAAACAGTTATTCATTATACTCAACAAAATATTTTGCATGGAAAAATGTTAATTTTTTTTTTAAAAATACCGTATTAAAATAATTTTCACTAATGAACGTGTAAGTGTATTTAACATTGTCAATGTTTTGTTTGTTTATTTTAAATTAAATTTTTGTTAATATTTTTGTTGGTGCTATTTCATTTTTGTTTTTATTCATGTAAAATTAAGTTGTTTTATGCACAATTCACACCTTGTAGTGACTAGTATTGTATTCGATTGTATTATATATGTATTTATGTCATTGTATTTAGTTGTTAATTATATTTAGACCATTTATGGTTTTATTAACAAATTCAACTACATTTGTAATTAAATATTTGCATTTGAGTAGTGGGTGTTTGCAATTAAATTATATTTAAGCTTTCATTAAATAATGTCATTTAAAAAAATAGTTTAAATTAGCAATGAATGCGCTTTCAAAATTTGTCGCTGGATTATATAAATCAGTTTTTTATGATAAATTAATGGGATTAAAAATGTTTTGCTATCCAAGGCCAAATACATCTTCTGTAGAGCATGACTGAGAAACTTGGAAGCATTTTGTTTGTTATTATCAGGGTTTTGTAGAAATTGTTTCAAATATCTTGGGTGTGATGTTATTTTTGATATTCTCTCAGAAGATTGATTGGCAAATTATTAGAAACTACGTTCAGGAAACTGAGTTCCTGAACATCGAACGGAAATATATGCTTTGAATACTTTATAACGTTTTTGTTGTTACGAATACATGTTATACTTTACTTTATACAACAGGCCCAATAATGGCTTCGGTGAATTTTTTTTAAATTTGGTCTAACATAACTTTTCGCAAGGATCGGCAATACCACATTTTATCGAGTTCCTACTACTAATATTTTCTAAGTCCATCAACACTATAATCATATTATTTAGGGCATCATGGAGTCGCTCCTGATCTTATTATCTTATTTAATTACATACCTACATACATATTTACCATTTGTTTATATTATTTCTTTTCATTTTATATTTTCTGGGAATCTTAAAACGTAAACAATGATGAATTTCGCATGTGAAACAAAAACAACAATTTAAAATTCAATCTGCTTTACATTTGTTACTTTTAATGGTGGAAAAATCTGCTTGCCACTATAATTTTAAATAAAACAAACTGACACTTCAGGTGAGTTTCACACACGCATCTACATACATACATACAAACATTGTACACACATTGTTAGCTGTACATTATTCATGGCTTGTGGCAATGGACACATTCATGCAACAACAGCAGTGGAAATTAAATGTAATTAAAAGCATTAACAAAAATAACAACAACATGAACAACAAAAAGTTGTTATCTGTATTACTCTTAACAGCCTTTAACAGTGTGTGAAATAACAAAAAAAAAATAAAAATTAAATAAAACTTTTCATTTAACAAATTTTGCTCATGCTGCTGTTTTACTCACAACAAAAGGGTTAAATTGATCAAAAGCAAAGAAACGGAAATGAACAGAATGGAACGAAAAGTAAATGCAAAAAAAACAACAATCTCACAAATAAACAATAATAACACCAAAATTCACTTCATAGTATAACTTAAGGCTGGCATACTGATGCGCACAAAAGTATGCCACAAAATATAAAACACTCAAACAAATATGAACGAGAAAAAACAATCAAATGTCCACAAAAACTATTGCAGAATCTGATGGTGCGTGCATGTCCCATCAGTGTCGTTGAAATTTTTGTGTTTCTCATTGTCATTCCAGTTACAAGTAACTGCCAAAGTATCAATTAATGCAATTGAATTGTTATAATCAATGTTTTTGATAAACTAAAGGGATTAACAGCAACAGCACTGCATTCATATGCAAAAACACTTGTTTTTGTTTGTTTGTGTGTGTTTATCGCACAAAAGAACAGTAATGAGCCAAATTATACTATTATTATTAAAAAGAATTTTTCCATAACAGCAGGGATTTGGAATATTGTGTCCTGAAGTTTTAAAAACGCGAATCAGAAAGTAATTTTTAAATGTTAAAAGTCGACTTTTTGCTTATTATGAAAAGTCGATTTTTCGACTTTTTCCATTTAGATAAAAGTCAACTTCTAGACTTTTCGACTTTTAGTATTTTAAGTTGAAACGAAAAGTCGACTTTTTGCATTTTATGCAAAGTCGGTTTTTCGATTTTTTTCATTTAGTTAAAAGTCGACTTCTAGACTATTCGATAGTCGACTTCTTCCAACATTTCGGCTTTTTTCGACAATTTTTTTTACTTTTTTCGAGTTTTTGACTCTTTTTTCACTTTTTTAAAATTTTTGACTATTTTTGACTTTTTTCTACTATTTTTGAGTTTTCGACTTTTTTTGACTTTTGACTTTTATTTACAAAGTCGACTTTTCCACTTTTTATAGACGATAGTCGAGTTATCGACTTTTTTGAAACAAAATAGTCGTCTTCGACTTCGACTTTTCACAAATCCCAGATGTGATGAAGAAAATCTAACGAATTCAGAAATGCTCAACCTTTTAGAATTGTCAACTTGCCCTGTGTACTCAAGCACCGATGATGTGTCCAATCATGACCAAAATATGTTTTTTATATATAGGTGCTACAAATCAATCCGAATAAAAATTTAAGATGTCTGTCCGTCTGTCAGTTCGTCATCTTTTAAAAACAGGATATGAATGGGAAAAGCATGCGATCTGAACTTTAACACAAACATTTTCTTTGACCACTGTTTATTTCGCATTATATGGCCTATAACGGTATACGATTTCACCAAGACCACATATAAAGGGCCCTAGTAGTTCAATCGTGCACATAATCAACATAGGGCCATATAACCCATACATGGCCTCTATCATTCTCCATTTTAGAATTAAGTTTAAGATTCTCACGTCACCGCATACTTTGCAGGTTCCAGGCCAAGTCAGCATGTGAAAGATCGTCATATAGTTCTAGTAAAGTGAATGAAAATGCATCCGATACAGCAATAATCTCTTTTTTCATATTTCTAACGTTGATGAAATTTGGACCAAGCATGTTTTTTGGCACAGGGACGAAGCCTATTGAAAATGGTTGAAATCGGTCCTTTATTTCACCTAGCCCATACAACCGTACCTCCCGATTTGAACTTTTTATGCCATAATTACGTCAAATATTCTGCTATCTCTCTAAAAATTGGCACAAATAAGTTTTATATAAGTATAAATGACACTGCAGATTTTCGTAAGGATCGGCTCTTATTTGACCCTAGCCCCCATACAAACCTCCTTCAAAAAATGTTTTAAACGTCTAAAATTGACGTGTAACCATTTGTATCGCAATAAATTGCTTAAATATTTTGGAATTATGGTAATATTCAACATAAAAGTTTCTTTATAAAAAATAAAAATTTTATAAACAGTAAAAATTTTAAAAATATACTCATGGTGTAGGGTATTATATGGTCAACTATGTCCATATAATACTATGACTATACTTTCCTACTTGTTTTTCGTTTAATATTGTTCTGGTCAGTTTATAAAACTCAGTAGTCAACAATGTCTCTAAGTCGCAGAGGAGAACTTACTTTACGCAATAAAAATTTATTTGCAATGTTCATATTATTTGCGCTCCGTACGCTTCGCAGTTTGGAAAAACCCCTGCGGATCTTCAGCATGCGACTTAAGATACCTTCTTAACTCCTCCGCTGGTTAAAAGAACACTTACCAGATATGAGAAACGGCCAAGTTTTGGTCGTTAATAGTAATTGCCACATCGCTGGATGATTTTATTCGTAGTGATTCTGTAAATTTTAAGATAAAACTTTAACGATTATTCCTGTAAGTCGTTTAGTTTTCTGATTGTATGTGTTGATTCGAGTGTGTGAGCAGGGAGTCTATGGGAATCGTTTCTGTCATCCATAATTCATAAAATAATATATGCTAAATTTTCTCCGTACTGACAGCCTTCACCAGTTTGACTGGATTCTGTATAGCATCCCTTAATTCGGTCCTGATAGGTGGCTCACTGCTTATTTACTACAGTCATCATCTTCTTCCTCTATATAGGACCACAAAATGACATGTCCAACCTTATATTCGTACATAACTACCAAATATTCATGCATTTTTCCATACAAAGAAGCAACAAAGAATTTTAAACTATATTTTTAAACACTACTGCTTAACTCGTACATACTTACATCCAGTGTCTCTCATTAGGCCTCATACAAAATACTTATTTCGGTTTTTGTGTGGTAATTAAAAAATCAATTCTTTATTTCGGTTGGCCCCTGACACAGGGCAAGTACTTATGAGTGTCTTTTTTTAGTGTCATTCCATTCTTGCCACATTCACATCGCTGATAATGATGAAGGAAAAAATTAAAACGAAACCAACAATTTTCATCCTTTTGTGCTGCTGTGGCGGCATCTATTTAGCTATGCTTTCTTCCTTGGTACGAGTTTTTCATTGATTTTTGTTCATTTGAATTTGGCGTCGCCACAACTATCATGCATACGTACACGTACAATTGTATCTACAGTTGTTAGTTGTTGCAAGGACCAGTGTTCAGGGGAACGCAGTAAAAGTATTAATATTTTTCCAAATCAACTTGTGTACTTGCTTGCCGTTTTGTATTATTGTCTATCTGTATGTATTTCTTTTTGTCTTTCATTTGATTATGCATATTTGCAGCAAAGAATTACCCGTATATAACTGTTATTTGTTGCACTTGTTGGTGTTGTTCGTTGCAACATTACATAATAGCAAGCAACCATATGGTAATTCAGTGGTATTGTTGTTTTTCGTTGCAAACAAACTTGTAGATGTGCACTGAGAGAAAACAGATTTTAGTATAACAATATTTTAAGAAATAATTAAAAATTAGTGTAGTTAAAACAGTAGAACCTAAACTAAAGTAACTCTCTTTTCTAAATGTAGTTCCTTAGAATTTTCCAATCAGACAACACAAAAAGTTTTCCAGCGTTTCATTAAACTCTTCGCATGTTCATTCTGAGGAGGCTCCTCGCACTTCTTTCGTTAGATATACTTCAGAAGGTTTTATTGGTCCTATGGCTTTCTAACATACCAATACGATTGGTATGTTAGAGGAGGCTCCTCGCACTTCTTTCGTTAGATATACTTCAGAAAATTTTATTGGTCCTATGGCTTTCTAACATACCAATACGATTTAAGAACTAACTCTATTACCTGTTATATCGTCTCCTCGCAGTCAGAAAATATGTAAACTTTTGTTGCATCATGTTTAATATGAACCGTTTTCAACATAGCGATAGCTCGAACTTCAACCTGAAAGCTAGTAGATTGCAGTCAGAAAATATGTAAACATTTGTTGCATCATGTTGAACCGTTTTCAACATAGCGATAGCTCGAACTTCAACCTGAAAGCTAGTAGATTGTGTTGATACGATATTAAAGTACATTAAATCCGAATTCCGTTCCGTTCCAATATTAGCTTCCTTTCCGTAACTCCCAAGAATTTTTCAATCAGTACTCGTTATCTTGAAAAATATCATAACCAAGATATATGGCTCTTATTTCGGCGAAAACTTAACAGTGACAAAGAAAGAGCTCCAGATTTTCACTATTATCTCTCTGTGTCAATATAGTACCCTCATTTAGAGCTACCGACTAGACATTCTAGGCCTTAACGAAGTCAGATGAAGTCAGTACTTCATCTACTGCGATTCAGATTCAGACCAATATATGAATGTCTTTTTAGAGCTCAATATCGCACCAAATACCGCAAAACCCTATTTTCCAATGTTATGCGCCAACAGAGGGAAGCGAAAGCTACATGAAAATGCTGTTTACGATTAATAAGGTGCTGAAATTGCCAGCGCAAATAAAAGCGACATAAAAATCGGAATGCGCGATACGAATACGAAAGTTGGTATAGACAATTCTAATCTATAATGGGCAATCAAGGCCTAGCAGCAATCGCAATGACAATTGCGAACGTATTACAGACTTTTGCGTCCAGCATCAACTTTTTACTGGAGGTATGAATTTTCGGAATAGCAACATTCACAAGTATATATAGGAATCTTAGGATAGTATGACTCGTTATTAAATCGACCACTTCCTGATCTGTAGGAAATTTGAATACCGGAATTGCAGCGAATTTTTTTTAAACTCACATGCTCCAGAATGGAACGGCAACCGCAGTTTTGGACAAATTGTATACACAAATGCCAAGTATAGATTTAAGCCATGGATTAGTGACAACTCATGGAGAATGACACAGGAAAGGAAAGCACTGAACATACTGAGAGGAAATCAGGCAACACATGATGAACATAAAGATGAGGGAAGGAGAGTGAAGTGAGAGAACGAAGCATGGTAAAAATATCATATTTTTATCATGGAACGAAGTGTCAGTGTGAAATGACAAGTAGAATTTGCCTGCTTTCACGGCAATACGCGTGATGTTTATAGGGCCATTAGAAAACCCAGTCACGAGCAAATTAACGTAATTCCACATATAAGAGATGCCCAAGGTTGCGAATAACGGCCCAGACAATCTAAACGCAGAGATTCAGAAATGGGCTCCAGATTTAACTACGTACATTTTGCCGATCATTCAGGAATATTGAAATTCTGCAGATTTTCTCTCTGAATGGAAGGAAGGCATCATTGTCACAATACCAAAAAAAAGGAGACCTACTCACTATTGAAACTGGAGACTTAACACTACATTATACCAAAGCAAGAGTATCAGAGTTGTGTTACATCGAATTTCCAGCCTACCTATATTCCAACATCAATCATTTTCAGTGTGATTATCTTCAGAGATCTTGTTTGAGTTCAGCCACAAGACGTCACTTTCAGCCAATGATTCTGTCTATTAGCGCCCAACTTTAGTGAGCTTTGTTAGTTTTATGCCACAGATTTTCGTCATCTTGAGATTAAGATCAACCGGAAGCCACTTTTTAAGGTCAGATCTACAATGCATACAAAATTGTAATCCTTGCTTCTTATAAGTTTTACAAGTTAAAAATGCTTTAAGTGAATTGACGTTATTATAGGTCGACAAGACATTTGTGTCGTGTAAGTCGGCTTATGATATTTCTTATGAGAACTCCAAATGTGCACTTACTTCGGTGTACGTAGTATGAACTGAAAATCATATTAATGCAACCACATAGATTTGTACTAAATGGTGGTTTACCAGAAGTGTAACATATTTACAAACTGTCATTTGTTTTAAAATACGGCTGTTGGAGTGATTTCCAGAAAAAAAGACTTTTTGCAAGGGCTTAGATCTGTTTTGGATCGAACTTTAGAAAATTTCGTAAGACAAGAAATAATGATAGTATTGACTCTAAATCATATGTTATTATTTCTTCTTTGAACATTTAAATTAATAAAAAGATGAATATTTTATGTACTTTGAAAATAAAATCGGGTCATGCTTATGTTTAAAACCTATTACCTTAATTTTTTCCATACCACACTGACTAAATCCCATAAATTTGTGGAAAAAAGAAATAAACATTTTATGAAAACAATAGAGATGGTCATAAATAAAATCAAAAGAGCCACCATCCAATGATATGACTACGAGAAGAGGGACAACAACTTGCAAATTTGCCAATAGAATTAAATTTGTGTTGGCTGTTGAGTGCAATAAATGTTTACAATATGTATATTTATGGGTTCCCCACAAAAATTCATTGTATATGTATATGGATATGTAAATATACATATACATATATGTATGTTTAGTAAGGTAGTTTATTTTTGTTATTTTGAAATATCGAAAGTATAGATTAATATTATTACATATCAATGACAAAGTAGTGATGTTGGAAGATTTGAGACTGTAGTTTCTGCAGATAGAGGATTTGAGAGTGCAGTAGTCTATACTATCAGGTTGATTAGATATCTTATCTGTAATTCATCTTCAAATTAACTTAAAATTAAGTCCTGAAGCTGTATTTGCTGCTGTTTATATGTGAAAATTTAGAAACCAATTTTTAGTTGTATTGAAGAATTGGCAAAATTAAAATACATACTTCTTATTGGAAAACCCTTTACATATTTATATACAAACATACATACTCCTATTTTAATCTTTTTAGAAAAAAATCTGCAACAATATAACAAGATATAAGTCAATATATATAAATTCTACCAACAAAACTAGAGCTACTACTTTGGTATCGAATTGTAGTGCGTATATTGCCTACAATTGTACACGACTCAGAATATTTGCAAAGTTGTTAAGCTTTCGTATGAAACATCGGGATTAACAATGTAATTTTGAAATATAGCTTTTCCTTACTTAACAAAATTTATGGGTGATATGGAGAACTTGCCCTCTTTTGATTTCTGTAGCAAATAGTTAGAGAACTTTAGATTATTATTGGCAAAGATGCTAAAATATAAGTAATGTGTTTAAAATGTACTCTAAACAGTTTAATTTTTAAAACTTTTTAAATATTCCTCCCATTAAAACATATTTAAGATATGAGGCGGCACTTACAGCCAAACAGCTCTTTACTTTAGGCGAACTGGCCAAAAGGGGTTATAGAACACGTCATCAATGTATATTGAAAGGTTATACATAATTATCGAACGTGCTTGATCCAATACCAGACATAGAATATGTCGGAAACTTTGAAACGCTGATCCCAGATAGAATGACTTGGTCAAGCGGAACATTAGAGCAAATACCAGTAGGAATCCGTTGTTAAACGGATGGTTTTAAATTGGTGGATAATGTAGGGCTGGGGTTATATATTGAAGATCCAGAAGCAGAAATATACCACCGTTTACCAAATCACAACACATGCTTCCAGGCAAAAGTACGAGCAATAACGGAATGCGTAAATTAGATTAGAATAAATATGGCCCCCACAGCTAGGGCAATATCAGGAGTAGAACTAAATCTAAGACCGCATTGGATTGTAAGAAAGCTTTAACTGAATACTCTCCCAGAGGTAAAGTTCACATTATATGGGTACCAGCCTAGTCGGGAGTAGTCGGTAACGAAAGAGCGAATGTAATAGCTTTAAAGGGAAGGGAACTCGAGGCAGTTAACCCGATAAACGCAAAACAATTCAACGTAACAAAAGCTGAACTAAAAATATGGGTGAGAGAATCCCATAAGACCTCTTGGAATAATGAAACAATGAATAGAACCAATGAATAGAAACAATGAACTGAAATCCAATGATATGAAATAATAATGAGATAATCAGATTTATTATTTTGCTAATTGCAATTATCAAATATCTATGATAAGATTTATTGTATATCATAAGAAATGTTAGAAATATGTTCCGCTACTAGTTAACTAAATTTTAACCCTATTTCCATCCTTATATATTTGATGCCTTCGGTTGTCTCTCTCTCTATCTTTAACCAACTGAAGTGACGTGGTAGTCTGACAGACACCAAAAACACTGTTTATTATGCATAGTCGTGTCGAAGTTAAAAATATTACAATAAATAACAACCCATAAATTATAAACAGAAATAGTTTAAGTAGGTTTCAAAAGTATCTGCTAGACTCCACGTCAGTAAAACTATTATAAAAATTCACGTCGGTCCCAGAGGGTTAAATGTATTTTTAGGTCAAACTTAAATCTTTTACCATTATAAACACCAGTGAACTGCCATAATTCTTATGAAGCAAACAAATTTTTTATTTTTTCCCAAATAAAACAAACCATCGTGCATCTTTTACTAGTGATATATGTATTTGAATAGTATCTTCATGGAAAACTCCAACTTGACTGATTTACAAACAATAAAGTGTCAGATTTTAGTTTGCCAACTAATAAGTAATAACAAAGATTTACTTTTACAAAAGCTTACACCAAAAACAAGTAAAATAAATTTTAATAAATTTAAAAAAATAAAATTGTTAGCATATCGCCCTAATTGTCTTCTTCCTATCCGTAAATATATGAAGACCTATGCTCAACATTTTTCTGAATCCGAAATCCGTTATTATACTAACCTACTTGTTAGGTTAATTAGTTCGTGTTAACGTCCTTTTAAAGCTATTACATTCGCTATTTCATTGCCAACTATGATGTTAACCTTTCATCTGGTAGAGTATTCGATTAAAACCTTCTTATAATTCAATACGGTCTTAGATTCATATCATCCGATATCGGCCCAATTGTCTTCTTCATATCCGTAAATATGTGTAGACCTTTGGGCGCCATTTTGATTATAACTTAATTTTCTCTTGTGTTCCGCTTCACCATTGATAAACTGTTGCATCAGTTTATCAATGTTGTCGATAATTTTCTGTGTCTTGTGTGCGATCGGTCACGTCCGATGATCTCCTATGTACAGTATATTTAGATGACGTGTCATATAATCGCAATTGGTTTGTGGGCTACAAGTGCCGCCTCATATCTTATATATGTTTTATTAGGTGAAATATCCAGCAACGTTTTATAGGTTGATGTAGTACTTTTGGTACCACTTATACCAAAGCAGCGTAAATGCTAAACTCCCTGCAGTAGTTTGATATTATATATTTTCACTTTTATTCACAAACGACATTTTTATTTTATAAGACGTTAATAAAACAAAATTTCCATACAAAATCTAATTTATAAACCGTTTATAAATCCGAATTTTAGTTTTCAAGATTTAGGTGAAGATATGAAAAATAATATAAAAATTATTAAGTTCTTATTTTAAAAGTTACTAAATGGACTTTCAGATGATTCAAAATGGTGCTTTTTAAACTGAGCACAGCCTTTAGAAAAGGTATACTTTGGTCTATGGATTAAAAAAAAACGGTGTTTTATAAATATCAGCAAAACCTGCAAGGAAGGAAATATTTCCATGAACGTGACGCGACATGTCGTTGGAAAATTCATAGAATTTTTTATAAAACCAAATAAATCTAGAACAATAAAATCTCTTATTAAACTGTTAAACATTTATGTAATTTTTGTTTCTAATAAAAAAATTTAAATTTGTATCTTAAGTTCTAACAGGAGCAACTTTATCATTAGCTAACAATTAAAAATGCAAAAGTTTTATGGGAAAGAAACAACAACACAACAATAAAAACTGGATATTAAAATGAAATTCATAATTACGCTGTACAACAAAAAAGGGAAGTGATCCCTAATGTCAATAAGCCTTTGCACGATTTTGTTCTTTAGGGCGACTAGTCAGAGAAATATTATGTTTAGAGTAACTGAAAAAGATATTTTTTCTCTATATATTTCCTTTCCATTTAGTATCGTATAGGTTACTCCGAACCACAGCTTTATTTGCGAATAACTTTGTAGTAAAATTGTGTAAATTAAAACTTTATTCTATCTTGAACTGAGCCTGTTCTAAAACTGATTCTTATTTTGTAAAATCATTCAACTCCTCAATATTAGCCCCCAATATCAAATACAATACCTCAACTTCGCATTGTTACCAATGACAATAATATCCTTAAAGGATTCTTTCTCAAATGACACTTTAAACAAAGAGTTATTCCCTATATTCTTAGTTGCTTGGTAAAAATGAAAGAAAATAATGTTAAAATGTTGACGACACTTTAGGGAAAAAATAAAAAATTATAAATTTTTTTCTACGTATATTTTTTTACATTTTCATAAAAGTTGTTTTCTTAAAAAAAAATAAGAAACTAAAAGAAAAAAATGCATAAAAATTGCAAACAATTAGAGACAACAACAAAATCAAAGATGAGGTTTTATTGTAGCTCCACTCTTCACTTCATATTAAACCGATGAATGAATGAAGAATGAATCGTAAACGGGAAAGAAGGAGTTCAGTTCCTACAGCATGCCACATGCCAAAATCATTGTCACTTGTTTCGTAATGATTTGATGCGAAGGAATAAAAACAAAGTGAAAAAAAATTAAAACTTAACGAAAAGAAAAAGTAGACAGAAACTGGGACTGGAGTATACATTCTATACCGTGTACACAACAACTAACGTTCATTTAACAAGATGACGATGCCACATTTTTTTTTTAAGAACCACTTTCGTGTTCTCAACTTCTATTGTAGAAAGTTGCAAAAGCCCCAGTCAACAACAACAACAACAAAATTTAAGTGAGCGGAAAATGTGACAAAAGAAAAATAAATAAATAAGTTTGTCGTCATCCACATCCACTCCATGTTCATTTATCACGTTTTCGATATCGAAGGAACATTTAGCAGCACATGGCAATTATAAAGATTGTCCAAGATGATTTTTGTATGGCTTTAGAGTTGGTTTCTATAAAAATGTAATAACTTATATAAAATTCAAAATATACATACATACATCATATTTGTAATAACACTGTGTGATAGCCAAAAATTACACACAACCTGATCGCCCTTTCATGCCAAAACATGGGCATGTTTTCTTGATAAACGATCCCGATCTTGGTGTATTGCAATCCCAGGGTATAGAAGTGCCTCCAGTATAGCGGGACTATAAACTGGTGATGTCAAATGCATACTAGGTTTTTCTTTGGAATGAGTAGACACGGGTCGAACCAGAACACCTCATAATTAGGTACTACTACGGAGAACTTCGCCCTGGCTGGTCAATTGGATGACATTACTTTGGAATCCACGTAGTGGCTGTGTTTTAAACCCAAATTCGCATCGGTGCTTGAGTTGTTTGTCGGATGAATGGTAGAAGTGATGATTGAAGTGTCTGTAGAGTTTTATAATATAAAATTTATTGGCGATTTTAATTGATGGATGAGTTTGTTGGCGATTACTATAAGAACCTACCTGTTAATAAAATATAGAACAATGTGTTCAAACCATCAATTACGTGCCCTAGGTGCGGTTGCCGACACAACAGTAGTGTGGTTGGGCGATTTTGAGAGTTCCATGAATGCACTGTGGTGAATCTTTAGTTAATTGTGTTTGTAGGGACATGGTATTGCACATAGCATCAACATCACCTGATGTTAGTTTCACTCCTTTTATTGGATCTAACCAGTGATTCTCCTTTGTTGGCTTTAGATTGAACTTTATTCATGACAACTACTTTGCCCAATGGGTCTATTATCACAAGAGATTGGACAGCTCAAGTTCTTGGGCAAAGTGCACGTATAGAATAGGGAAAATTCCATATACGCAAAGTGACACCTGTGTGTAAGATAAACAATGGGACGGTGGTAAGTCGCAAAGAAGCTCACCCTGTGATACCACTTTGAAATAGGCCAATACCACAGGAGTTCACGTAAAGCACTTCGACCTTCATCCCCAAAATGCCGATTTTAAAGTGTTAAGGTATTTAAAATCCTTTCTGATTATCGATCTTTAAAATGTTGTTTTATCACAAGATTTTTGGTGCCCGAGTCCAGTGAAATTTCTTTATGGAGCATAAACCTTTTTAACCAAAAATTTTTTTATTAAATTTCTTTAATCAGATTTATTTTTTGGAAATGGCACTAAAATGTTGTTTTATCACAAGATTTTTTGTGCCCGAGTCCAGTTAAATTTCTTTATGGAGCATAAACCTTTTTAACCAAAAATTTTTTTATTAAATTTCTTTAATCAGATTTATTTTTTGGAAATGGCATGAGAATGTATACTCATTTCAAAAGAACATCACTAAAACAGGGAATACTATGAAATACCCAATTCCTGTATCGGAAAACATCCAATACTTTTAAAAAATAAATCACAATAATAAAACAATTCTCAGAGAATCCACAAAATTTGTTATCTCATTCAAGAATTCATCCTTAAATCACCCATTGATTGAGGTCCACTAGGGTTGAAACCTAACTGGTGAAGAATATACGTTAAATGTCTAATACAAAATGAAATTCATATTTTGAGATGGTTTCGGTACTTTTGCCGTTTAACAGGATTCCTCGAAGGACTAACTGTGGAACTTATGAGGTTCTCAATATACTCACATAAGAAAATAAATTTGTCGGTTCGGTTTTTAGGTTAGTGCTGATGTTTGTAACGTACAATAATTTCGATCCTACACTCATCTTATTTTTCAATTTAGCTATGAACGTATGTCCGTCCATATAAACCTTATAATTAAATTCAATGAAATTCGGTAACTGATCTTCTATATTCCAGGGACGAAGCCTATTGAAGTTGTTTGGATCAATAAATTATTTCATCTAGCCCCCACAGAACTGAACCCCGAATATGACTTTTGAGCTCATAATTATACCCTACACTACTTTAGTGGTTATTGGTCCTATACCCACCTTAAAGTATACCAATCGACTTAAAATCATTTTCTGAGCCGATTTAGCTATTTTCGTCCGTTTGTCCGTCCATCCATGTAAACCTTGTAATCAAACTACAGGTCGCGATTTTGAAGATACTTAAATGAAATTTGTTACATGATCTTCTATTGTTGATTAAGATCGGTCCATTATTTTACCTAGCCCCCATACAACTGTATGGGAATTTTGGAGATAATTCAATGAAATTTGGATTGAAAATGGAAAGCATCGGACGAATAAGCCTTTTATGTCCATAATTTAATAATTTAATAAATTTATTTAATATACTCATATCTCGACAAAGAGCCTCTTCAAATTTTGACTTAAATATCCACAATTTTATTCAACAATAAATGGCTTAAGTATATCTGAGGCAAGGTACAATTCAACTTAAATGCTTTATTATGAAAACTAAATCCCATTTTATTTTTGTAACAGGTTTAAGGTATTATATGATCGGTCTCGCCCGACTATAATTTCTTAATTGTTTTGTTTATACATTCGTCTCTCGGTGCTGTTGCCGAATAAACTTATGTCATTCCATAATGGTGGAACGTTATCATGAAATGCTTCGGATATGATCTTAAAATTGCAGGATGCAACTGAACCATCGCAGGGGGGGAGAAAAGATAGCTAAAGTACTTGAGCAAAGTGTTTGTACAAGGACCGAGGTCATCCACGTGCAAAAATTCAATACTTGAGTGTTAATTGCATGCTACAAAGAAGCCGTGGTGGGTAGTCTTGAGCTCCCACTGTGTGCCTCCCTGAAATAAATACATATGTATACTTGACTGCTACAAACGAATCACTTGGAGGTTACGCCGGAGGAAATTATTTTTGGAAATTTACTGCTTTTAATATTAAAACAAATGGGCGGACATGGCGAGATCGTCTTAGAAGACAATAAAAACCCAAATCTCTAAGTTTTATATACTCCAAAAAAGGGAAAATTTAAATTAGAAACAATTGTTTGTTAATACTTTTATTTATACTAATTTTTCGCTTATTCCATATGTATTTAACAAATTTAGCAAATAGTTATTTAAATTTGCTATAAAATAATAATAATCATTACTATCTTTCATTAGTTAATTAACAACAAATAAATTATTTGCATATAACAATTTTAAATTGAAAAAAGATAATTTTTAATTAAATTAGAGAAAAAAAATTTAACTGTTTCCGCCCGGGATCGAACCGGGGGCCTTCCGCGTGTTAGGCGGATGTGATAACCACTACACCACGGAAACACATGAGGGTATGGACGAAAAGTTATTATTTTACATTGATATACCATACCTGATAGCTTTCTAAAATTTATCATGTTTATAAAACCACATTCATTCACACTATAAAGAAGATCAAGCAGATAATCAGATTATATTATTAAATTCTACCATATAGTTTTTATATGTTTGTAGGCAGTGTTTTGTTAGTTTTTCTGTCAATTTGTTGTTGTTGACTAAATAAAACAAATAAATTTTTAAATATTTTATTCATGTAGCTTATAAAAACATAATATAATAAACAGAATGTTCCAAATACTGCATTAAATATGTGAATAATGCTTCAAACTTAACTGCTTATATAGACCCATAAATATCGGGGTTTTCAACTAGGTTAAGAGATCAGGAAACATGTCTATTTTTAAGTGGAATGTTAATAAATTTATAAATTCTTTAAGCAAGTTCCTTAGCAATATAGAAAACTATTTGAAAATAAGTCGTCTTCTTAAAATCCTTTCAAAGCCCCTTTCGTTTACCTAGAATCAGGAAATATTTATTTTCTCATATTCAACTAATTTCTCTGAACATTCAGTATATACCTCTTTCTCTGGGCAATTAAGAGCTTTGAAACTTATAAAGCATATTTTACTGGTATCATTCCTGCGACTCCTCTTATATTTTTCTACTCGTTCCATTGCTACGTTATATATTCAAAAATTTTACCTCGGTATGTTTAAGACATATACCAGCTATACCATGGTACGAGGTCTACCCTCCATACAGTTAAAATTTAAATATTTTTATGATTCTAAGGCCCTTTATTACAACGTGCCAAAAACAAAATGTAGTATTTGATAATGCCGATAATTTGTTTCGGGCCAACTCAAAAAATTGACTTCGACAAAATTTGCACAAACATTAGTACTAGTAGATATTAGGTCAGACACACATTTTCTGCTCTATCGGTCAAGAATTTATTTTAATTGGAAGACATCGATTAGTGTAACTTATGAAAATTTTTATAATCTAACGGTTTCCTAATAGTCTATAAAACAGTTTCCCAGATACATATATACCAGACTCGGCTCCAGTTCGAGCGTTTGGTGGGGGATTTTTTTTCATTTGTTTTTTTTTTTTTTTGTTCGTTTTTTTTTCTCATTTTTATTTTTTGTATGAACACTTTTCGCATTTGGGGGGAGACATTTCCTTTCCCCCCGTTTATATATACATACATATATTTTGCTAGTTCGTCAATTTATTACACAAATTTTCACAATGATTTTAGTGCTTTGGGCAGAAATTACAGATCTTAGCTCTAATTGCTTTTCAAATATACCTTATTTTATATTTAATTAAAACGAAATAAAATCCCGCCCGGTTTCGCCTAAGTGTTCAGACAGATTGTTAAGTTCTTTGTGCTAAATTTAGGGCTGTAATATTTTCCCAAATAAACGAATTTTTCTATTTAAACTATATAAAAGTGCCTAATGCCTACTTTTTATGCAAATGTTCCTATGTATGCCGAAATTAACAGAAAAAATTTTAGAACTTGTTCTAAAAACAACTAGTTCTAGAACGAATACAAAGAGAACCACATCAAATTCCTAAACAACAACCTTGGAACCAGTGATGTCGCAACTATTACTAAACCCGGTTTTCCGAACGTTGCTTTCAAAATAAAACTTAGTACAATAATAATAATTCCTAAACAGTTTCTCAAAATTAGACTTGATCTTAATAATTTCAAACAAAAACCCCTGAAACAAAACAACTATTTTTAAAAAAAGTGTGTACGTTCTGTAAAGCTTCCCTAAAACTAGTTCCGAGGCTGACAAATTCGAACAAAAATGATAGATTAAAGAACTAGTTACGGAGCAGTTCCAAAGGACGAGTGTCGACTCCATAACGCTCAGAACAAGTTCTGAAGATGATAATTTCAATCTTTTGTATATAATTCATATGGGGTTCAAAACAACACTAACCTACTCCTAAGGAGGAAATATGTTTCACCAAAGACGTTAAAATTATTTCTTTAAATTTGGAGAATACTGCTCTAATAGTTCCTAGATAAAGGGAAATTTATATTTAATTCATATGGGAAGTGCCACGCAAGTATTACCAGTACTTACACTTTAAATACTCATATTGACACTAGAAGTAGTTCCAACAACATTTTAAAACTCTAACTAAAAACTTTTTAGTAACGTATTTTTGATTTCCTTATATGGGAGGTACCAAGCCTATTATATACATAAATATGTATTTTTTAAGTTATATTTTATTTTGTAACTTAAAGTATTTTTATATTAATAGAATTTTCAAAAATGCAACAAAAATATTGATCATATCCAAAGTCCAATTTCAAAGAGCTTATTTCTTCTTCAACAAGGTTGAGTAAACGGTAGCGGGAGCAGCGTAAGCAGCAACTGGGGTAGCAACTTGAGCAGCACTGTATACGGCAGGAGCAGCCACATATGAAGCAGGAGCACTATAAACAGAGGAGGTATAGGCGGGGGCAGCAGCAGCATAGGTAGTATAAGCTGGAGCAGCAGCGGCATATGTGGTGTAAGCAGGAGCGGCAGCTGAGTAGGTGGTATAAGCTGGAGCAGCAGCAGTGTAAGTGGTAAGTGGAGCTACAACATGAGCTGAAGTAGCAGCAACGAAGAGAGCCAAGCAGATGATGAACTGAAATATGAAGAAAACGGGTCAATTAATAATTTATTATTGATTTTCTTAACGAGTAATGAAGAACAAATGTTCTTAAGTGAAACTTACTTTCATTTTAAGTTTTTTGTTTGTTGAGAAGACTGTTCTTTGCAATGAAGCTGAATGAACTGATATTGATTACAATTTTCTTAATTCCTTTTATACTCATAAGAATATATCACAACTACATTGTTCAATTGTTTCAATATTTCTTGTTAGTTTTTTTTTTTGTTATTTATTAATATTTTTTTTTTTTTGGTCTAAAAATGTGTATGTTTAATAATCTTATTTATTTTAACACTAAAAATTGCAGAGAAATATTTTATTTATTTAAATTTATATAAGTTTAATGAATTAATCTGAATAATTTCATTAAGCCCAAAAAAATTAATTTAAAAATTTTTAAACTATTATATATAAAAAATTTATAGGTCGAATTTAGATATCGAATCAACTGAGGATAATTGATATAGTTGTCTCAAAGGTTCTTGAGACAGCGCCGCAGTAGGTACGGTTTCCGAATTGACAAGGTCACACAACCATACTTCGAAAATTAATTTAGTAAGGTTAGGTTGAATTGAGGTGATATATAAAAAAACAAACCTAAATTGCTATCGGGTCTGTAAAGCATTCCATTTTATTGATAACCCCTATATAGCAATCTATGAAAGGAATTTAAGTCCACATAGTTCCAACATCGCTCCCAAGATATATAATTCGATGTGAAAATGACAATTGTTTTAGTTGTTCTACATTTTTGGAACTGCGCGTGCAGTTCTCTCTCGCCCATGTTTCAGTTCAGCCCTCTTTGATTTCTATAACAAAATTACATTCGCTTGAAAGCTATTGTAATTGGGAATACCTTATGATAGTTCCCCTTCGCACTCTAGCAATTTGCCCAAAACAGTCTATGAGTTAATATAAGCGCAAGTTAGTATTGATCTAATTACGGTTTTATTAAGGCAGATATTTCTTGAGGAAATATAGATTTCTGGAGTAGTTAGTGATACCACATTTAGGCCATTCTACATAAAAAAATAAATTCTACACCCAGTGCACAGAGAAAAATCCAATAGAAAAATAACGAAATTGATTCAAACCATTTTCAAACCTGAGCGTAACACGTTTGTTAACATTAAGATGTTAACATGGGATGTGTGTAAAATTTAAATAATAACCTAGTTATCATTTTGACAACTTTGTTGTTATTTCAATTACGCTTTGTATCATTTTTGAAATGCTCGTTGTGATTTCAACAACGAATCACTGTCATTTCGACAAACCAAAGTTCTGATTGACAACATAGTGTTGTCACTTTGGTAACACATTACCATTTATATGTTCATTCGATAAAGTCGTATATTTTTAGGATTTTTCTGAAATTTTTTTGAGAATATTCCGCTATAACATTTCAACATTTGAATACACACATATATATATATATATATATATATATATATATATATATATATATATATATATATATATATATATATATATATATATATATATTTTTTTAGGATTTTTCTGAAATTTTTTTGAGAATATTCCGCTATAACATTTCAACATTTGAATACACACATATATATATATATATATATATATATATATATATAATATATATATATATATATATATATATAATATATATATAATATATATATAATATATATATATATATATATTAAAAGAATTTGAATAAATCTAAAATTTTAAAATGCATTTTAGTAAAAAAAACTTTTTAAAATCGGATCATTTCGTAAAATATATGAAACGCATATACTTTGCATTCCTGTTAAACATTTCATATCAATAGGAAATACCAAAATAAATGAAAATGATCGAAATATCAAAAAAAAATAAAACGATTTGATCGGATTACAGCGAAAACAAGGTGTAGGAGAACAGTACAAATATCCGGATATATTGACAACCAATCTTAAATGTATGACCTAGGTTATTAAAGTAAAAAGTTTGCAAATAAAAAAGAGCCTCAAAACAAATTAATCCATAAACTCGTTTGTTGTTTCCACAACAAACAGACAAACAAACAAGAGTGTTAAAAATAAATGTCATTCTACTTACAAATATTATTAAATAAATCTGATGAAGTAAATTTTAATTGATGAAAAAAAATAAATAACCCATAAACAAGGGCAACAAACAAAAATGAAATGAATTATTGAAACAACTAAACAATATATTTGATATCATTATTTGTTGAGTATAAAAGGAATTTAGAAAATTGTAATCAATATCAGTTCATTCAGCTCCATTGCAAAGAACAGTCTTCTAAACAAACAAAAAAACTCAAAATGAAAGTAAGTTTCATTTAAGAATTTTCATCAGTTCTTTAATTATAAAATTGTTTAAATAATTTAATTAATTGTCTCGTTTTTTTCATATTTTAGTTCATCATCTGCTTGGCTCTCTTCATTGCTGCTGCTTCAGCTCATGTTGTAGCTCCACTTACAACTTACACTGCTGCTGCACCAGCTTATACCACCTATTCAGCTGCCGCTCCTGCTTACACCACATATGCCGCTGCTGCTCCAGCTTACACTACCTATGCTGCTGCCCCTGCCTATACCGCCTCGGTTTATAGTGCTCCTGCTTCATATGTGGCAGCTCCCGCTGTGTACAGTGCTGCTCAAGTTGCTACACCAGTTGCTGCTTATGCTGCTCCCGCCACCGTTTACTCTACCTTGTTGAAGAAGAAATAAGCTCTTTGAGATTGGAATATGAAAGTGATCAATAAATTGTTAAAATTTTGAAATTTGATAAACGAAATAATAACTTCAATAAATAAAAAACGTCAAGATTATGAACTATATTGAAATTTTCTTCATGATCTGTAATGAAATTTACTCTTGATGAACTTTATCTTATATAAACATTATCACAATTCGAAAGTTTCACTTTTCACTGTGTTGAAAACCTTTTCTTATTTCTACAAATAATCCACTCCTTACCCGCTAAAAGCTAGGTAATGACATTAAATAGTAAATACTTACCAAACTACATATTTTTCAATAACTCCTACAAACCTTTTGAATTGCACAGAAGCAGTCTAAAAAGTTCTTACTATTAATGAGTTATATAAATATTTACTATTTCATTCACTTGCCTGCGAAGCTATAGAAGCTGTATATGTTTTTTTTTCAGGCGAATTACTACCTTTTCTAATTACTAGTAATCGTTTGTGGTAAGTACTTGCTTCTAATTATTTCACCGTGTTAAAATAATGCCTTAAAATAATATGGTGTAAGTCAATTTTAGCAATTCAACCCGACAAAAACATTGTAACTAAGGACTACTACATATTTTTCTGATTACATAGAAGTACTTTAAAACCCATTTAAATGTTCCACTTTTTATATTTGTTCGAAAAATTTTGATATAAAGTCTTCCGTTAGCGATTTTATATTAAGAAAATATTTATAAAAAATTCTGTTAATATTAACTTTTTTAATCTCTTCCAGTTTCTTTTAGAAGATAATCTTAGCTATTAAATAATATATTTTTTCCACTATTGACATTCGGAGGTAAAATTACAACGCGTTTTTCATGTGGCCCATTAGCTCAGTTGGTTAGAGCGTCGTGCTAATAACGCGAAGGTCGCGGGTTCGATCCCCTCATGGGCCAATTACAATTTTTTTCGAACTATTTTAATGAGATCTTGAAATCTTTACAAAAGTTATATGTACACAGTTTAATATTGTCACTGAAATTAATATTATAGCTTTAAGAAATCGCTTAAAACTCTGGATATTTCTATATTAGTGTATTCATATCATTTATTGACCGAGAAAATTCCTAAAAAACTTGTTGATTTTCATCGTAAAATTAATTGTATACATTTATTTATAGCGTAGAAAATTATAAGTGGATGGGTGTTATGCTTTAGAGCTGGTGTTTGTGACATCCAAAAATATAGATCGGGAAAGTCTCCATATATTGGAGATTAGTACTGATTTTGTATGCCTTTTTACGCTTCGGGGAAGTTCTTCGGTCTGTTGCCATCTCAACAGGATGCGCGACTATTTGTCGGGGCTATTATTGGAATTAATTGACTTTGGAAATTCCTATTTCCTTTGTTACATTCATCGGTTCATAAAAGAGGGATCCTGATCCATGATCATCATTAAAGGTGGTCACTTCCTTCTATTGACTTTAGACCAGTGATTGCTTTTTCCCATGCGGCCTGTCATGCCGCAACGGGGATGCTATGGCCAGAGATTATATAGCTCGACTACTTCAACAAAGTGCTTGTACATGAACCGGAAATCCATGTACAAAAATTGCTACCTGAGTTCTTCATAGAGGAATTCAGGGGCGTATGGTAGACCGTCTCTAGTCTACCCAGTGGATGAAAAAGACTACCGTGAGATGAGACCGTCAAGGCAGGTGCTCACGTTAATCTTTCGACATACAACCACCTAAAAGTATACCAACCGGTTCTGAAAATGAGTCGATTAAGCAATGATCGTCTGTCAGTGTCAATGTAAACCTTGTGCTTGGCGCAATTTCAAGATAACTTGATTCAATTTGACATATACTGTTCATTGATTAAAACAGGTCTCATTTGACCCTAAATCACATACAAAGTCCTCTTCACTATAAAATTCCGCATATATAACTTATATATAAACGAAAATACTTCTACTTCTAGGATAGGGGCATATTTACACTTACCCCCCGTAAAGCACTTACAGAAAATTACTTTATGGTCAATAAATTATTTAAATATTCCGGAATCAAGGCAAAAACAACTTAATTGCTTTATTATTAATAAAATTTAAACCTTTTTACACTCTACATACTGGTGTAGGGTATTATATGCTCGGCCATGCTCGACTATACATATTTACATATTTTATTAGTCGAACTGTTCAATATTATTTTCACCTTTCGTAAAGACCAAACGAACATATATGCGTATTTTTTCAATTTATATATATAAACTTTTTGTCATCGAACACCCATATGGCCCATTAGCTCAGTTGGTTAGAGCGTCGTGCTAATAACGCGAAGGTCGCGGGTTCGATCCCCCCATGGGCCAATGTGGATTTTTTATTAAATTATTATGTAAACAAATACATTTAAATATCATATGATACAATAATACTATTCTTAAATTGATTACCCTCTATAAAACATTTTAATATATACATATATTTATATTAATCACATCCTTTTAAGCCGAAACCTACAATTAAATTACTCATAATAATGGTCTAATAACCTCTTTTATTGAATGGTTGTGTTTGTCTTTCTACCAACAATTTCAACGTAAATATATCCATTATTTTTATTTAATTTATGGTTTTAATAAAAATGTGATAAAAATCACACTGTTTTCAATTAATTTCAGACAACAACAAAATAAATATACATAATAATATTTTATGTGAACAACAAATACAACAATCCAACAACAACTACATACACTTGAAAATAACAAAACTTTTACAAATCAATCAGTTAAATTAATTACTATTGTAATTTATATTTTCACATTTTTTTAAATTTTAATTTTTTATTACTTTTTTATGTTATTTTTGTTTAATATAATTTATATTTTTATGAATTTAATGTAAAAACATTCAAACTCGTATCTACATACACACATCCACATGTACATATGTATTTACAATATGTAATCAAGGATACGAGTAATTCATCACTTGTTTCCGACCATTGAGAATAACTTCCATTTTAAACAAATTACATTCATAAATCTTGTAGTTTATAAACATAAACTATTTCATATCGCTGAATTACAAAAATAAAAAACTTGCACAGATACACACAATCATATAAAATTATCTCAATTGTGTCATAGTCAATCTACAATACATGTTATCTATCTATTGATACTTTAAGTGCATTTACATTTCTATTAGGGTACTACCAATATGCCGGTCCATGTACTAGAACTGGAGCTATCTAATTTATGTTCTTCGCTTAAAATCCGAGATTCAAAAACATCACTTCCGTTTAAACCTTTGCAGATGGCACTGTCTCTGTTGATTAGACAACTTGTCTGGGTAAGGAAGGAAAATTCAATCCTATAAACTCATTTTTGTCCCAGCAACAGTACCCAACTTATCACCAATTATTAACATAAATAATCATAGATCAATCTTTTAACCAATAATCTCTTATCACGGTGGTCTTTTTCAAATATTAGGTGATTATTCTATGCGAACTATCACCACTCCATTGTGCTTATTACACGCCGGTTTAGTATACGGAATTTTTGTGCTAGCAATATTTATAATTCTTAAATAGTCCATAAAATTTTAGGCATATAATATTCAAGTTTCTTTACCATTTATGAAACACTTTATATGTTAAATTGTGTCAATAGAGTAATAATTTTTGAATATGCTGAACGCATTATTAAAGGTCTAGTATTCCTTTAACGTTGTGTGTAATCGATTAATAATTTGATTGTTTTAATCACCTTCTTAATTGATATATAAAAATTCTCACAGTTTAATTTATTTGATTAATAAATTAATAGAAAAAATAATTTTATATTTATTAAATATTTAATTTATACAATTAATGAATTAATCAATTTTAAATCTTGTCTCAATAATTGACATTAATTGTTCTGATTACTTTTTTTACAAATTTGGTAATTGATATCATCATTTTGGTTATAAGTGCAAAACTTGCTTGATACAATTATTTGGATAATTAAAACTCATTTTCGGTTTTTTCTGTGTATGGGATGGCTTTTGTTAAGTCGAGAACAGCACATAGAGACGTAACCGATATACCAAAGTACGAATCCATCGAATACGCCGAGACACTGTTGTAAATTTGGTATAAACAGAGTTTATTCCGAACATATCTGGACATCGAAAAATATTCAATGGAGTCAATTATATAAGATATCTTTTATCCATCCCCATACAAGACTTACTTTTCTACATTCATCCTGTATTATATACAATTAATACCAACTCATTTTCAACGCTCCTCTGTGCGCTATCTGTTGACATCGGCGCATCAGTATTTTAACCACATCTCAATCTTCCTAGGAATTTGATCTGACCAACTAACCAGCTAGATGTTCAACTGAACGCACTTTTCTGCGGGCAACTGAATATATATAATACCAGATTATGTGGTTCTCTTGTTTGAACCCATGTCAAATCATCCAAGGACTAGCCAGAGAGTGAAATGTTATCACAAGTTTATAGTCCCGTCAAACTCGAGGTACTGGTATCACCTCGTTACCCCGAGATTACAATACACTAAGGAAAAATGTCCCGGTGGGAGTAAGTAGGACAATATAAATACCAAAACTCCTAGATCATGCCAACAATACATATGTCGCCAACAGTTTATAGTCAAAACCTCTTTTCCTACGTACGAGTTGTCAAACAACGCAACGTTGCCAAAATTGCAAAAATTCGTTGTCGACATATAAATTTTATACACATCCGTTGTCTAAATGTTAAGAAATGTTATGGATTTTAAGAATTTTGATACTTTTCTACCGGATTTTTACCTCTGTATGTGATCAACACTTTTATAAATTGGAATTATCTAACCTAAACGTGACTGGTTCAGATAACAGAGAAAGTCAGCATGTAAGCTGCCTCAATTGGGTACATAATTTGTCTTATTATGGTATACAGACGTTTAGACAACAATGTCTATATGTTAGACTTTGGGGCCCGAATGTTGATAAAGAAATATCAGCCAACTGAAGGCATGAAGGTACGACCCAGTGCTGTCATTATTAAATACGACATTGTCACTACATATTCTGCAAAAGCTTTGATTGGAAGATAACGCTCATGTGAGAGCCTTATCAATGACGATATTCACGATTCAGGTCGTTTAGACAACAATGAAAGATTTACCTCATCCAGTATACCACATGTTTTTGGAATCGACTTTTTAAACTACAAAAGAGACAGAGAAGAAGTACTACTTCGCAGTTGGGAGCAGAACAGGTGGATCAATCGTCAATGTTTACGGATATAGGGTCAATGTTATCTTGCCTCCAAGTTTTAGCTAAATTAAGCCTAACCTTCGGATAAAGGGTTAGTTCCGGTAGCTATTTCAACATCAGATTTGCTGGTAGATAGAGAATATGATGATGTGCTCAGTGGCGCTATATTTAAAATAAGAGCAGTTAAGGTATAGCATGTCGGTTTGTGATTTACATCGAACAATAACAATAAGTTACCATGCAGAAAAGCTGTTGTGCAGTACTCGTAATAATACCCCATGTTCTTCTTATGGATTTCTAACACGTATATATATGAAAAGCAATTCTTGACAGTGTAATATATATATTTAATTAAAAAATGGAATTTATTAGACATATATGAACAATTTAGATACATATTTATATGCATCGATATGTTAAAATATTTCTTCCTACATTCCTATGTATAGATTTATTCAATATCCCAGCAAAAAAATAACTTCCAAAGAATCAAAAAAGTGGTAGAATTTACTTCATGAATGTTTTGAATAGACCTAGAAAATGTTATGATTTTAATAGAGGCTTGTCAAAGGAGGGATGTCCTTTTTATTTAATTCCAAATTGGCTACATCTAAAGTCATTTTCAGGAACTAATTTTTATGTTCTTTTTTGGAAGTTATTAAAATTGCTGTATAATGCAAGTAATTTGACTCAAATAATATTAACAAAAATAAATAAATTTATTAATCAACTTCAAAATAAAATTGGTTTAATTCCAAAAATAAACGTACAATATTTTTAACCTTCAATTTAAAAACAAAATTTGGATTCTTTTCGCTTCTTTGAATGTCAATAAACATCACTTTCAAAGAAGTTAAAAATATTCACTTAGTGCTACTTTTGAAGTGGTTATAAATGTTATTCTTTTAAAGGTACTTTATTTTATTTTTGCTGGGATGCTTTACAAGATGAGGGTGTGGATTAAGCACATTTTTTTAATTTTTGTTTCATTGCATCTAAGAATTGTACCTGTGTACAAGTATAGTATTTATGGTCTCACAAAAGTTAATTTTTATACCCTCCACCACCATCAGTGGTGATAGAGGGTATATATAACTTTGTCATTCCGTGTGTAACACCAAGAAATACTCATCTGAGACCCAACAAAGTATATATATTCTGGGTCCCTATCAAATTCTGAGTCGATCTAGCTATGTCCGTCTGTCCGTCTGTCTGTGTAAAACACGCTCACGATAAAACGAAACAATGGAATTTAACCAAATTCACCCAAAATATTCTTTGTTTTCCTAAGTTGTTTGGTATTGAAAATGGGCAAAATCGGTTCACATCGGGAAAAGTTTTGAATCAAAATTTGAAACAACCTCGAAAAAATATGCATTTTTTCCACATTCTGATGTAATTTTCTCGAAAACTATGCAAGATAATTCCATAAAAATCGGCATACATTCGTTTCCACACAAGAACTTAATTTCTGTGGAAAATCGCCAGAATCGGTCCACAATTTCAATTACCTCCCATACAAAAGTACAAATTCCCGGAAATTTGGTTTTTTGTTAATAACTTCCGTCGTAATGTCGATATCTTCACAAAATTTTAGAAATTAAAATTTTATGACAATAGAATTCATTCAGAGCAAAAATTTTTTGGATGGGTCCATAATTGGTCATAGCTCACATACAAGGTCCCCTCCCGAAAATCACTTAAACGCGCATAACTCATTACTGAATTAAGATATCGATATAAAATTTGGTACAAGTATTGCTCTTATATACAGAAATATTACAATGAAAGCTTTTTTGGATCGGTGCATAATTGGTCATAGCTCCAATACAAGGTCCCCTCCCGAAAATCACTTAAACGCGCATAACTCATTACTAAATTAAGATATCGTTATTAAATTTGGTACAAGAATTGCTCTAATACATAGAAATATTATAATGAAACATTTTTTGGATCGGTCCATATTTGGTCATAGCTCCCATACAAGGTCCCTTCCCGAAAATCACTTAAACGCACATAACTCATTACTAAAATTAGGTATCGATATAAAATTTGGTAAGAGTATTGCTCTTATATACAGAAATATTACATGAAAGTTTTTTTTGGATCGGTCCATAATTGGTCATAGCTCCCATACAAGGCCTCCTCCCGAAAATCACTCAAACGCGCATAACTCATTACGAAATTAAGATATCGATATAAAATTTGGTACAAGTATTGCTCTTATATACGGTCCATATTTGGTCATAATTGGTCATAGCTCCCATACAAGGTCTCCTCCCAAAAATCACTCAAACGCGCATAACTCATTATCAAATTAAGATATCGATATAAAATTTGGTACAAATATTGCTCTTATATACAGAAATATTACAATAAAAGTTTTTTTTTGGATCGGTCTATAATTGGTCATAGCTCCCGTACAAGGTTCCCTTCCGAAAATCAGAAAAAATCCACATAACTCATAACCAAATAATGTTCAATAAATTTTCGAATTGTATTAGATTTAACTTTTGGGATTTTTTCTATTGAAACATGAGAAAACGTATTTCTACAAATATTTGATCAATTAGAAAAGTAATAACATAAAAGTAGCTGGTGGAGGGTATTTAAGATTCGGCACATCCGAATATAGCACTCTAACTTGTTTTTTATTAGTAAAGTCTGGGAGCCAATATTATATTCGACAGTGACGTTGTTACATTCTCAGTTGTTACTACATCCAATGAATTCTCGTATTCAAAAGCATTTTTATTACAAAATGTTAGTTTTCAAATTATTGCAATTTATTTTGTACATATATGACTTCTGATTTAATCAATAATTTTTCTGCGCCCCTGATGTTCATTGGCTTCTAAAATCTTGCATTTATCATTATTTGTTTGTTTTTGTCTCTGAAAGAATATGCTTTTCTCACATTTTACTACAAATTTTCATTTCTTTTTTATTTTCAACATCAAAAAGATGATTTGGTGTAATGCATTTGTCATTCAGTTTGTAACATAAAACGTAATATGTTTAAACGATCTTACCTCAAAACGAATTTCTCGACATATTCAGTTTAAGTCCAAATTGCAGTCAGCAAATATAACCTTAAGAAGCCTGCCAATTTCCATAGGGTGTAAACGATTAAGAAAGTGCGCGACAAGGGGAACCCCAAGCACTAGGATAGGACTAGCTACTCTAGTTGACACATTCCATATTAATGTAGTTTAGAGCGAAGATTTTTTACAGACTACTCGTTTTAGCGATACCTATTACAAATAAAGTTTCCTCAGGTTCTTCTTTCCTGTAAAATACGTCCCATTTTGCCACGACCAGCTTAGCATTTTGACCATCAAGAATTTCCAGTATACGTTCATTACCCAGTTTACTGCCCCATCTTTTTATGTAGATAGGGGACTTTAAGAGCACCGTAAGCTCGCTCTTCTTTGCCAGTCCCAGCTTGGCGCCGTCCCAGGTATACTTTCCTTCAAGTTCACATTAGTGTTAAATGCCAACCTCATCAACATCACGCCCATGCTGAACTCGCAACTCACGCTCTCTATTGGTTGTTTGCTCTTTAAAACGATTGCGTAGTCCACTATCTTATTGTTCACCAGATCGTTTACCTTACACTGTTGGTTTATTGGAATTTCGACTGTCGGATTACCGGCATCGTAAACTGCATAGCAGAGATCGCCCCGAAATCTTCTTCTGGCAACATTGGCATAAGATAGCGGTCCTTTTCCCTTTCCACTGCCTAGCCTCTCTTTCCTCGCTTTTCGGGGTTTCTTTTGAGATACGCGTACCCGTCGTCTTCGGAATAGCTTTATTGGCATTGTCACCCTTACTCTCAGGATTCTGACTTGAGGTCCCTTTGAGTGAAGTACGGCTTGGCTTCGACAGTGTATTAGAAGGGGATTTAAAATACGACTTAGCCGAATATTACACTATTACTTGTTAAAGTATTTGATAGTTTTTTTGTTTGTTTGTTCTACCAAACCTTTTTTAGTTAGTACAAACATAAATATTTTCTATATTTTAAGGGTTGGCAGAACTTGTAATATGAAAATAAAGAAATATTGCTTTCATTAACTTATAGCCAATATGAATGGGTGTGCTTGCTAGTCCAGCAAAAGGGAAACTAAAGACATATGTTTCCTAAAACTTCTCAATTAAAAATATTTGTAGAAACCCAATTTAACAGGAATAAAAAGTCCGTGATTATAAAATTAATAAAGTGAGCAGTTTGCTTATTTCCAAACTATGAATCTAGTAAACAATAGTTAACACAAGTTAGAAATTTAGTTCAATAAATTATTTAAAGAATCAAGTGTTTGTATTTTCCTTTATCAAGAATTACCTATAAAAGCATAACACATATTTATACCTGTATTAGTTACACCGTATAAATACAAACATGGATACAATATTCACAACACAACAATTTGTTTATGGGTTTTGTGAAAAATATCAATACAAGTTATTGGAAAAAATATATGCATCTTACTTTAAGTATCTCTATTCTGCTTTTCCAAGTGAATATGCGATTGTAGTGCATGGTTTTTCTAATAAGGATTATATATTTCTATTAAATATAATATTTTAGTTTGACTTAATTAAGCATATAAATTTTAATAGTTTATTTCCAATTTGTTTATTATTCTTATTTATATGTATATAATTTTTGAGTTGTTGTAAAATATGCTTTTTATTTCGTCCCTTTAAATCATTGTAATGTAGATTCACTATTGGAGTTATTTAGCTTAAATGTGAGATACTTGAGGCAGTTGTTATTTTACAAAATATATTTATATTAAAAATACCCGGGAAAAATTGTATTAGTTTTACAACTAGTTCTAGAACACATGATTTTATCCTGAACTCGTTCTATTTTGGCGTTGAGACCAATGATTTTTATTTGAAATTGTCATCTTCATAACTGGTTCTGAGGAATAGTTATAGAGTCGAAACTCGTTCTTTGAAACACTTCTGGAACTAGTTCTTTAATCAATAATTTTTGTTTGAATTTGTCAACCTCGGAACTAGTTCCATGGAAGTTTTAGAGTACGTATAAACAAATATTTATTTTTTAGC
>NC_060954.1:18919593-18957909 GCF_022045245.1 Lucilia cuprina
ATCACCTAGAGACTTAATCAGTATAAGGACTAGGATTTGTTTTTATCACAGAGAACACACAGTGGTAAATCCGATATGAACAGAGTAAAATTTTAACATATCCGAACAAGGAAGGAAAATTAATTGGTATCACTTGTATAATATATCTTATATCTTAAACCATTTAACCCAGTGCACTTTTGATTCATTCGATACACTTATTGAGAAAAATATCAGATAAAATGACTCTAGGTATACAGATGGATGAGGACTACATACTGCTACATCAATACCGTATTATATACACCTGACACCATCTCATTTCCAACGCATAGTTAAATAGACAATAATTTGCTAGGTATCGGTTGTCACGGCAACAGCACTGAAATTATCCGGAATTATAGACTTTATAGTGTATTAATCATTTAACCAACATATTCTTCCCGATTGTTTGTATTTAGACCAAAGTCACCGATTGCAAACCGAAGGCACAAGGCAAAGATCGAAATTCCTTCCTGTGAACTAACGGATCCTGTTTTACCAAATTAAACGGCTCATTAGTTTGATCCCTGGTCAAATTATTCCAAGTAGAGAGTGAGGATACATTTGATATCACCGACAGACTAAAAGTATTGGTAGCACATCTTTTTCCCCGGATGGGTAAGAGAATCAAGGTAACATGCCCCGGTCGAGAAAAGATATAACATCATCTATAGAAATGACATAAAACTTCATTTACAAGGGATATTGGTGTAACACCTTCTATAAGCCTATCTAATACGTGAGTATATGTTTATGTTTTCCTATGTTTTGTATAGAAATACTATTCACGAACTCATTGAATGCGTTTCAGCGTTATGACTGCATACAAAATAATAGAAAAAGAAAAAACAGAACGACAAAAACTACAGCATGAGCAGCAACAACAAAATAAAACTTAACTAAAGATTTACGTGACACAATTAAAAAATTGCACTTACTAAAAAAAGAAACAGCAACAACAACAACAGCACAACTAACCAGAACATGATATTATTAACAGTTTTTTGCATGACCGAACAAATAAAACAGCTGTTATTTAATTCATACAACTACACACACACACACATACTACAAATTTATTTGCGTAATATTCTAAATAAAAACTAAACGAACGTAACAAAACAATTTATAAAGAGCAGAGAGTTGAAACTTGGCCATAATTTAAATGTTGGTAGGCTTAAACAAATAAACAAAATATGCAAAACACGTTAAATTAAAACAGATAAATTTAACATATATTTTCGCAAATTTTCATTGAAAATAACAATATATTATTAGATAATTGCAGATAAAGCTATTAAAATTTCACAGCTTTTGTTGAATTAAACAATATTTTATAAATATTTTAAGAAGTCACTTGGAATTCATAGAAAAATAGAATAGAAAAACTTGGTAATTTTAATCTTTTTAATACTTCACAGTTTAAAGTATTTTTACAAAGTACCAGAAATATAACTATTTCGGTTCTTTTATTATCGATTAGGAAGTTAATGAATACTATCTCCTACAACCAATATAGAAGTTGCTTATCGTAGTTTATAACCAATTTGTTGTTTTTAAACTCAAAGATTAGATTGGATTTCTTCTAATATTTCCCATTTTTAAAGCTGACGGCTTTACTGAGATAAAAATTCCCACCGGCTTATTTTGAAATACATGCATAGTATATTTTTCAGATATTGGAACATCTCTAGCGTTATCAGGACGGAATATTAACTTTGGATATAATTAATAGAATCTTTTGTTTTAACAGTTTATATTGAAAAATTTCTGTATAATAGTCTTTTATATAGAAAACTGTCTCTATATAAGTTTTTTTTTCTGCAGAAAATAGACATTTATGTATATTAGTTTTCACTATTTTAATATTAGCACAATATTGTGTGACAATTCGTTTTAATTTGCCTTAAGAATTCAAGATAGTGGCAACTCCTTTCAAATTGATGAAATTATTTTCTGAAATACATGTGCAATTCTAATCTTTAACAGCGGCTACGTTTAAGCCGGCTGTGCCGAAAGAAGTCGGTGGCGGCGCGGCTTGCAAATGATTACCGGTGACCAGCCGCCGCCGATTAAAGTGGTCTCAGCTTGTATCTCTGTTCCAGAGCCGATTCGACGCCAAAACTAATTATGTGCCGATTCGGCTTTGTTGCTGGTTTTAGGGGACCTGTTATTTGCAAAAACTTTTAGTTCATTTCGGATTCCGTAAACCATGATTAGCCTGCCCCATCCACTGCCACGTATTACGTTTATGACCCGCTAGTGAGATAATGTGAAGTATTTACTAAAGTAAACATTTTTAAATGTTTGGATTTGTTGGATGAAGCAAAGACTTGTGCTTTAACAAAATAGATAAATATCAAGTCTTCGTTTGCATCAGAAATTCGCGATTCGATGCGATATATATTCGATATATATTGATATTAAAACTTTGCAATATATGGACCGATAAACCAGAGATAATGTTGCTTTATTGATCCTTTAATCAACATTTCAATCGGAACCTTCATCAGAATGTATCATGCATATGTTCGCAATTTCCGTTTTGCCGGTGTTAATTGGAAGTCGGAACATTTAATTTATTTCTAATGATCCACTGCAGTTCGCCTTAGATAGAGGAGTCTGTAAGAGAGCAAAGAAATATAATCGGAGTATGCCGAATAATTCAGAAATTTACAGTTGATTTTGCTCCGAATTCTCCTGCTTGTAATTTCTATAGAGCTCAAAACATCTTCCATTATCACCAGGAACAAGAGAGGTGATGATATACAGTGTATATATATTACACAGTTTTCAATACTTAACCTTTAATGATAAAAGATCAGAGAAACGTATTTCTGATTAAAGAAAACTATGCTTATGTCCCGTGATACTTTTTCTACATAAGTGCAAACTTTCCTTAAACAGAGAAATAAGTTTATCTGGCATTTCTCTTCTATAATGCTGACCACATATTGTCTCTATTAATGCTGTCTAATGCCCCTCAAAATCTATAAGAAATAGATGGAGCTCGGAGTTAAATTCCACACACTACTCAAAAACTACATTTAGGATATCGATGAGGTGATGTTTTGTTCTAGCTGCTCTCTTATCCAATTGCGGAGAATTTGTGGTTGGCAGGATACATATGTATACTACTCCAGTTGCTAAACTTCTTCAGTTCTCTTTTCTTTGCGATATTGAATATAATTTGATTCATCCATTTCATAGGAAAAATTAATTTGTTTAAGGTTGCGGTAATTAAAAATAAATTAAATCCTCCTTTAAAGTTTCTCAATTTCAACTCGTTTTGTATCTAATTTCCCTGCATTTGGGTGAATTTCGTTTGCAAACATTGTAAAATTGAAAAGAACAGCAGTGATCGAGTAGTAAGATACACAATCTGTAATACCTACTGATCAAAGGTATATCGCTTTTAACTGGTCCTATAAAAAATACAATCTTAAATGGTTAAATACGTTGATCGTTTAGGAGTTAAAAGTAAGTCCTCTTTAGATTTCTAAGGTGTAAGTTGATCATAATGCTATATGCATTTACTATTTCATGATCCAGAATATGATAAGGATCCATGATAAGAGTGTAATTTCGAAATGCCTCATAATCGCAGTAACTATAGAGCAGCTAATATCTTAAGATTCCTCCTATATTGTACATATTTTAATTTAACTTATTCAATCTCTTCTTATATATTCTTCTATATATTTTATAAAATATGCATTATACATATTTTACTCAATATAATTCCATGCATTCTTCATATGAAAAAGCATTTATAATTTACACCATTATTTTGGGACAAAGCTTGTTTTTGAATGGTGAATATAAAATATACGTCCTTTAATGCTCTTTTTAAAATAAAATTTACAACATTCCATTATATTTATGATGATCCACATTTAAAACCCAAGTTTATTAGATTCATGCAACATTACCAGCAACAACCGCCGCCGAGTGCGCTCCCCTACAAACTCCCCAGCCTGCATCAATGCCAACAACGAAAACAACAATTTGCAACAAAAGAAACTAATTCTACTTTTAAATAAATGTCACGATAATTTTCAGTATCATTTACAATACAACAAATTGCATTTAGTGTTCCCATGATGATGACAACAACAACTACAAAAATGACAAACATACAGAAAATGCAATAGGTAACTCTTAATGGCAACACATACAATCCACTGGTTTTACAAGGAATCAAGGTATCCATCACATTAAAGCTGTGGTTGAATTTATATATACATACATATTTCGATCATTTGAGACATACACATGTATATAGAATTTAAGTTTATTGTCACTTATTGATTCCTAAGTTATCAAGGGATGAGTTTCCAAATGTAGACTAAAGAGATGTTATGTTGAATCTTTTTCCATTTTTCCATACGTTAAAAGTAACAAATTTCATAATCATTGATAAACATAGATAATTGTTGAAATCACTAGTTTATGTTAGTCACCCAGAACTGCCGGGATAGAACTCATACATTCATACATTTATTTACAAAAACACATGAATAAAATTTAAAGCAACAGTAAAAAGAGGAAAAAATAAAAGATGTACAGAGAAAATGCAAAAATAAAAATGACTGAATGGTGGTGGGTGGCCGGGTGCATTGAGAGTCACAGAGATGCTTAACTTAGCGCCTTGAAATATGCAAACTGAGTTTTACATTTAAAATAACAACAACAAAAAAACTTATCACATGCATTGCTTTGCATTTCACTGCACTGCATTCTACTAGTAAACTGTATCTTGCATATGTGACGGAATGAAGGATTCCTCAGACTCTCACATACATACATATAACATTAATAAATTCATGCGAATAGATGAGAAGTAGAATGGTGATGATTGCGTAAGAATAAGAGAGTAGTGGATTACACAACATTGATGACAAGCAGTAAATAGCTGCATGGGCGTTGGGTAAATGTTTTGGGTGTGGGTGTTAATTGTTCCATACATGCATGCTACTTCTGCTTATGTTCATTTGCACACTTCCACTCGACCCATTCACATCCGTCACCGCTTTTAAATATTTTGGTCAATTGATAAGTTTGTAAAATTTAATGTGTCATGAAAACCAACAAAATATATCTAATGCAAATATCTTGACTGTCATTATCTGTATTCCAGAACCTAATAATTTTAAGTGGTCTCAGACTCACCGCAAAGTTGTGCTACCACTTCATATATGTAAACTTAGGGGTTTTATATCCTAATGCTTACAAGAAATTAAATTATATACATATTTAGAAATTGGTAGAGACGCATTTTTTTCTGCTCATTAGTAAAAAACTTTCGGAGATATATCGATCGGTAAATTCTTCCTAATAAGCACATTCTCCTCTATGGAGAAGGATATGGAGAAGTTTCAAAGTGGTCCATTATTGAAATTTTCTCTGCACTTTTGCAGGATTAGACCCTGAAAACCTACATGTGCGACACCAAAGTTCTATCGATCGATTAGCCTTACGTCCTTCCAACTTAAAAACTTGAAATCCGTAGTAGATAGTATGATTGAAAAGAGTATAACAAATAGAGCATGATTATGAAGAGGGACGTTCGTTGAAAACCGCGGTGCAAAAAGTTGTACACTCACGAAGGTGTCATCTATAATGTGTACACAGATACTCTTATCTAATACTTACATATAATCTCTCTCAGTGCTCCGTAAGACCATTTGGTGGCATTTGTTCGTAACGATGTTGTAAAACTTCTTAGGGGAATGAATTAAACTTAAATGTGTAGAAGAGGCTCTGAATATGAGAGGCATCAATGACATATACTGAAATCTGTCTTATCATAAAAAAATCTAATACTGGCGACGAAGAGAGTTAAATACTAATGTGTAAGCGTAGAGAAGTAATTTTGGTGAGGTTGTTGCGAGGTCGTAGGTCGGACAAATGTTATTGGAGATTTAGGCTAGCATTATCATAAACATTCCTAACTTCTATATCGTCAGTGATATTGGTATTGCAGTACCTTCTATAGACTATGACTTCATTCCCTCCAGTATGTCATAGGTCTGTGTTTATGCAGATGGATCCAAAATATTTAATAGGACTTACCTTCATTGAAGCATTCAGAAAAACTACATTTTAATTTTAAAGTTTGTATTATTCATGCACTTAATGAATTACTATATGCCGAGAGTCAAACTGCTATTACCTACCTTCACTAATGGCGGGCATAAATGCAATCCTTATGAGAACAATGGGAATTGACTTAAAGATATGAACCATTTTTATGATGTTATTCGTGATTGATATTTGGAAAATATATCTTTTAAAACTGATTTTCACAGGTCACAAAAACTTACTTGCATGATATGCTCCGATCATTCCATCTTATAGACTTGGAACCAGGAACCAAGAGTGCAGGATTTTAAAAAAAAAAGTTTTTTATTGTTCCGGAAATGGAAGTGTTGTCTAAGCGAAACTATTTATAAGCGATTTCAGCTGATTTATGCATTGAACCTCGTATATGTGTATTTCGTTTGTTCTGTTAATGTATGTGTTTGCATATTGTGGTGTAATTGTCGTTTTTTTTATTGTAGTTGTTATTGCAACAAACAAACGTTAAACAGACATTTTCACACTTAAGTAAAACCCACAATTCAACAATTTTTTAATTTAGTTTGCTGTTATTTTGTTTTTTTCTGTACTTCATACATTTTTATATATATATTTTATTATTATTCAAATTGCTACTCATTTTGACTGTGTTCCATCATGGGATGGATGCTTTTTGTAAAATGTATAAGGAATAGTTTCAGTTGAATAAAACTGTTGGCTTGACAGGCGAATGAATAAACGGACGGACAAATATACTTAAACAAGATTCGTTACCGCACAAAAGTGCGAAAAGTTACGTGACACAATTAAATTGTTCATTCCCAAAGCAATTTATAGTGTTCTGGTGTTAGTTGTTGCACTCCCATGCCATCACTTAACACCTCCCAAACCCTACTCACAACAACTATTACCACTTGCCCACAATAACTAAAGGAATGACTGACTAAATGAATGAATGAGTATAAACAAAGTTGAAATTGAAATAAATCCGTAAAGAAGTGAAAAGAAATAAGTAGTAGTGAATGTACTAAAAAGTAAGGGGAAAAGAGGATCATACGACTTGTAGAATTAAATGAATAAAATTAAAAATGAACTTAAGAAGCACATAAATATATTACGAATACTCGTTTCTATGGCTGCAGAAATTACATACATAATTTACCCACGTGTATACATTCAAATAAGCTTTAGAAAATATGCAGCATATGTTTTACATTTATATGTGCATGAAAAATTAATTTAATTGTTGGAAACAATGTAAAGTAACTGACAAGATCATATTATAAACTTATTTGGCATTATCTGCATAAATATTTAAGTTGTTACATGTGAAGTGAACATCTTGGAAAATTCATATTAATATTAATATTAAATCTTAAGCCAAAATAATGTGTAATAGTTATGTTGAAATTTGGATTTGTAATAGAGTTTATGTTTTCAAATCCTATGAGCAGTGGTGTATATGCACCAAAATTATTCCATAGAACTTCTCGGGGCTAACATGTCCTCAATATACTAATTATTGCTACTGGATGAACAAAACCTTTCAGCAAAGCCTCAAACTCGATGAACCAAAAAGTACTAAAAATCTTCCTCTTACAGTTTTTAATTTAGTAAGGTTCGTGTATCACGTGTTTCGGTTCCCCACAAAGTAAAATGTAAAGGGTATCAAAGCGTCCCCTATTACATATTTTTATACAATCAGGACCTTGCACATTTAAATATATGTTTTTAGAGTCGATATTCAGTACCATTTAAGGGACAAAAAAGTACTAAAAAGTTTTCTATTAATTAAAGAATTTCATTCAGTGTATGTTCAAACTGAATGCTGAAAAAGGAATACTTCCCCATGCCATGAAGGTGAGATTTAGAATAGTTCTTAAGTGAATTTTTGATCGAGTTCTTTCGCAATAACCTAATATACATTTCTTAATGTTTATCGCGTCACTGGGTTCTAGAAGTCTTGGAATCATCTTCAATACCATCATTTTCAATACCATGAGGATTCTATATTTAGACTTTAACAACTTAGTGAAAAAAGTATTGGTGTTAGCGAAACATTCGCATCAAATCTTTTCCACAATTTCTTAATGGAATGTCTTAGAAGAACAGATCATAAATTTTATAAAATGAAGCATTTATAATGAAAATATATAAATCTTTATAAGTTTAAAAGCGTATTTTTAAGGATTTACTTATTAATTTCATATTACAATTGTTAAGATATTTAATTTAATAAGTTATATCGATTATCACAAGTAGCAATAATATTAATTAAAAATTCGTTTAATTATTGGTTTTAATTACAAATTCATTTATTACTTTGTATAGTTTGACGACAATTGTATTCGCATACATACATATCATATCACACACTTAGAAAAATTAACCAATAAAGCCGGCTTTACACGTCTATCAAAATTTTTTGTAAAAGAGTACGGATGGGATCATCTAAATGAAACCATCACACATTGAGAGAGAATACGGATGGAAAATTTGACAGTCGTATTCTCTCTCAATGTGTGATTGTTTTATTTCATATTGCGTTAAGTCGATCCCATCCGTACTCTTTTACACAAAATTTTGACAGATTATATTACTTGTGTGATCGTGTAAAGGCGGCTTTTCACTGATTTCGCCAAATCATGGCTATTTTACCCTTCATCTTAAAGTACATCAATCGGCTCAGAATGTCTTTCAGAGTCGATTTAGCTATGACCGTTTGTATTTGTAGCAGCGACAAGTGTAAAGTCGGTGTAAATGTGTTGACAGTCCTAAGCAATTGCTCGTGGAACTTCGAGTCATTTCGGTGCAAAAAACCGTTTGTAGTGGGAACAATCGCTTACAAAACAATGATAATTTTGCTGTAAGAATCACAGCTAGTGCTGACTTGCATTGGAGCTTGAAAAACTTACTCCGGGTTGCTACTCCAAAGTGTTAAAAGCACAAATCACTGCAATTACAAATGGACAATTGACTCTACACTGCATTTATTTAGTAGATTTAATAACTATTTCCCGAACTACTTACAAGGGGACATTAAAGTGAAGGCCGTTGTGTCTCTGTATTGCGCAGTATGTATTCATTTGGGACGAATGGCCCAATATTTATAATTTAGATTGGTTTTACTCAAGTTTTGGCGGTAATGATTACATTTTCAATTACAATTAGTTTAAATACATAATTTACCAGTTGCTGTAGCATACTTGTAATTGTAATTGAGTTTTTGCAATTATTTGAAATTGTAATCGAAGAATTTCAACATTTACTTGTAATTTGTAATTAGAAATACCTTAATTACAGGTAATTGTAATTGAAAAATCTCTAACAACCACGTTAACTTACAATTTTTGTCTTACAACGTTGTCAGTATTGTTAGGTGTCAGACATCGTACAATATTATAAACACATTACGTTGCCATTGCCAGATAATTGCCTGACAATTTAATTTTTGTCAGATGTGCTAATTTCATACACATAACAACGGAATCATTGACAGATAATTGTGTTCTATTGACAACACAATGCATTAAGAGAACATATACAGCTAAAATAAAATCTGGCTAATTTTGACGTAGAACAATCTGACTGACAATTTTTGTTGGCATATACAATTATTATCTGACAATGAAATTGTAAGGTTTTCTGACAAACCATCAGAACTGACAATTTAGCTGTTATTAACAATTTTTCATTGTCACTACATTGTCATCATATTGACAAATCTTTCAACCTTGTAAGATTTGACAACAGATCATTATAAAGCTTTAGGGTTGTATTGATACGATTGTCGAACTATTGTGATATGTTCACTATATCTACAAGTGTACCTACTATTTGTACATTTACTCATCATCAATTTATATTAAATGGCCCCCATTATAAAAATTTGTACTGCTTACAAAAATATCACTATCCATACAAACTAACTACGATTACATACTACATGAGTACCATCATCATAACCATCATTGTAGTAACAACAGTGATCATCATTATTATTATTATTGTTGGTTACCACAAAAGTGTCATTAAAAACAACAGCAACAAACAGAACAATATGTGTAATTAATAACAAAACAATAATAAACAAATAAAATAAAAATACCAAAAACTAACTGTCATTCAACTATCGACGACACAACATTTTATTACACACACAAATTTCACAAAAAATACCAATACATTGACATTGTTTTTAAATGTTGCAACTCAAATTAAAAGGATAAATTTGAAATTTTCAATGAAAATTATTTTTAGCACTAAAATGGAGGTTTATAAGCATGCAACATTTTGTTTATTATATTTAATAAAATACTAAATAATATGGTTTATAAAGTCATAATATAATATTATGCATAATAAAATGAATTATTAAAATAATAATTTATCATGTCGCTGTTATTGTTTTCATTATTATCACTGATGATTAGTTTAGACAAACTTTTATAAATCGTTAAATAAACCTCCATCACTCCTAAATCCATTCACGAAATCTATGCAATGGTCAATATTTTAGTGAAATATGTAGATGACACTACATACATATATACTTGTAAATATAAATACATATATGAGGAATTATCAAAGTTTTTTTTAAATTTGGAGTTAAAAAAGTCAAAAAATTTTGATGGCACATTCAAAATATTTTGTGTGAATAAAAACAGACCCTAATACGTGATGAATCCGTTCCTTTTATCATTTTGATCGATAGTGGTTTTCACCTACATATTTAAACAAGTAGGAAAGTATAGTCGGGCATGGCCGACCATATGATACCCTACACCATGAGTATATTTTTACAATTTTTACTTTTATAAAATTTTTATTTTTTGTAAAGAAACTGTTGAATATTACCATAATTCCAAAATATTTAAGCCATTTATTGATAAAAAAACTAAAATTTCTAAATGAGGCTTTATATAGGTCAAATATGGGCCGATCCTCGGTAAATTTGGGAAAAGGATATATTTCTAAATAACAGTTAGTTTTGTTGAGTTTCATTGCGATACAAATGGTTACAAGTCAATTTTAGACGTTTAAGTCATATTTTGAAGGGGGGTTTGTATGGGGGCTAGGGTCAAATATAGGCCGATCCTTACGAAAATCTGCAGTATCATTTATACTTATATAAAACTTATTTTATATAATACCCTCCCCACTATAGTGGGGAGGGTATTATACGTTTGTGCTGATGTTTGTAACATACAAAAATATTGGTCCAATACCCACCTTAAAGTATACCGATCGATTCAGAATCATTTTTTGAGTCGATTAAGACATGTCCGTCCGTCCGGCTGGCTGGCTGGCTGTCCATGTAAACCTTGTGCGCAAGGTACAGGCCGCAATTTTCAAGATAATCTGATGAAATTTGGACCAAGCATGTTTTTTAGCACAAGGACGAAGCCTATTGAAAATGGTTGAAATCGGTCCATTATTTCACCTAGCCCCCATACAACCGTACCTCCCGATTTGAACTTTTTATGCTATAATTACGTCAAATATTCTGCTATCTCTCTAAAAATTTGCACAAATAAGTTTTATATAAGTATAAATGATACTGCAGATTTTCGTAAGGATCGGCCTATATTTGACCCTAGCCCCCAGACAAACCCACCTTCAAAAAATGACTTAAACGTCTAAAATTGACTTGTAACCATTTGTATCGCAATGAAACTCAACAAAACTAACTGTTATTTAGAAATATATCCTTTTCCCAAATTTACCGAGGATCGGCCCATATTTGACCTATATAAAGCCTCATTTAGATATTTTAGTTTTTATCAATAAATGGCTTAAATATTTTGGAATTATGGTAATATTCAACAGTTTCTTTACAAAAAATAAAAATTTTATAAAAGTAAAAATTGTAAAAATATACTCATGGTGTAGGGTATCATATGGTCGGCCATGCCCGACTATACTTTCCTACTTGTTTCTAAAAATCGCGATGTGGTATTTTGTGATTTTCAGAAATACGCATTTATTTCGAATCTTATCCCGTAAACTTTGATTGGCAATGTGCTTTTATCAACTTCCTGAAATGGTCCTTATATGGGAGTTGTAACCAATTATGGACCAATTACTGACCTCTACAGAAAAAAATTGGAGAGTGATTTATATTAAGAAATATTTTAAGAAATAAGTTTTCTCATGTCTTAAATAGAAAAAATGGGAGCTATGACACTTTATGGACCGATCGGAAAACAATTTTTCAGTAATATTTCTGTACATATAAGCAAAACCTGTACCAAATTTTAAATGGATATCTTAATTTAGTAATCAGTTATACGCGTTTAAGTGATTTTCTGGAGGGGATCTTGTATAGGAGCTATGGTCGATTATGGATCGAAAGGAAAAACAATTTCAAAATACTATTTCTCTATATATAAGCAATACTTGTGCCAAATTTTATATGATTATCTTAATTTAGTAATGAGTTATGTGCGTTTAAGTGATTTTTTCTCTAAATGAATTTTATTGACATAAGATTTTAATTTGTAAAATTTTGTGAAGATATCGACATTGTGGCGGAAGTTATTAACAAAAAAACCTATTTTCGGGAATATGTTCTTTTGTAGACCGATTCTGACAATTTACAGCACTGATCAAGTTCTTGTGTAGAAACGAATGTGTGGTGATTTTCATGGAATTATCTTGCATAGTTTCGGAGAAAATTACATCAGAATCTATAAAAAATGCTTATTTTTTCGAGGTTGTTTTAAATGTTGATTCATAACTTTTCCCGATGTGAACCGAAATGGAAAATGAAGAATATTTTGGGTGAATTTGGTTAAATTCTATTGCTTTGTTTTATCGTGAGCGTGTTTTCCATAGACAGACGGAAGTGATTTTCGAAAGAGGACCTTATATGGGAGCAATGACTAACAATGGAGCAATCCGGATAAAATTTTTAGAATGGTTTGAATGTACACAAGACATATGCAAGTCAAATTTTGATCCTTATAACTGATAATGGACCGGTTCAAAAGGGCGATTAATATATAGACAATACGATTTTGTGTCGATTTTTATCAAAATAGCTTAATTAGTCAATTAAATATGTTCGTTTAAGTGATTTACGGAAGTGGACCTTATATATTCGTATGAATTTATTCAAGTTTTACTTCTATGTTTATAGCTTTGAAAGAACTTGAGGTCAAAAATAGTACTAAAATAAACCCTTGCACTTTTTTTCCTTAAAAGATCGGATTTTCAAAAACACCTTTTAATTCAATTACGTTAAATATTCTGTTATATGAACAAAATTAAGCGAAACTTAGTTTTAACGAACTTTAAATGACACTATTTAATTTTTAATGATCGGGCCTCATTTGACCTTACAGAAAATGATTTGAAGGTCATAATTCACTTATAAACACTAATAACACGATTTAATTCTACATAATAAACTTTGAAGTAGACCTTAATTCCTTTACCAAAATTTATAAGGATAGGTCCATATTTACTCCAATTCGCTTTGAGCCCTTTTGTAAAAAAATCTATTCTTATACTTTACACCGCCATAGCGGGCAAACCACATACAACCGTACCCCTTGAATGAGCATTTTAGTCTCATAGTTATGTTAAATGTTCTTTATGTTTATACACGATTGTTATATCTTACAACGTTAGAAGTAAAATGTGCACAAAATGTGTAATAACAGTGAAAACTTACAAATTTTGTCTTCCAATATTGTCAGTATTGCTTTTTCTAACAACGTTGCAAATGAAAAAATTGTGAGTTCAGTGAATTGTTAGACGTTGTAAGATCTGACAACCGTGTATCACGGCTTTTAGTCTTATAGGAGTTTAATACACTGCCAATTTTGGTAATGATCGGCCCTCATGACCCTAACGCCAATACAATTAATAACAAACACTAATAACACGATTAAATTCTACATTAATAACTTTGAAGTAGACGTAAATTTATCGTTCATACCTACTTATATACCCCCACCCCCATTTGAGCCTTCTTGTATAAAATCTCTTTTTTGTTATTTTTAACATACTGACTGGTGTTGATACCATGGTTTGCCATGCCCGATTATACTTTCCTACTTGTTTTTTGCAAGATTTTATTAAACATTAAAAAAAATATTTTCTGCAAAAATTTATTACATTTTCTTCCCATCAAATGTCTTGTTTTATAAAATCAACTTAATGACAAACTCCCCATTTTTGTTGAATTACTGAGTGTTGAATAAGCATTTTAAATTATATTTGAAACAGCCTGTTTTAATAACAAGTGTTTAAAGCGCATGAGTCATTCTGTTTATGCTATTCATTCCACCAAATACAATGTTTACTCACCATTTAAATAAGTGGTGTGCAGACTATAGAGTTACAATGTTTAAAAGTAGTGCTATAAATGGAAAATAACCTTCTGTAGCCGTGATCGTCTAGTGGTTAGGACCCTACGTTGTGGCCGTAGTAACCCAGGTTCGAATCCTGGTCACGGCAATGTGTAAATCGCATTGTCACGGAAGAAGGTTTTTTTTTGATGTTTTTATTTATACAAATGACTGTTTTTATTTTATATGTTTTTATTTTATACAAATGACTCCCCCAAAAGCAGCTTTAACAGTCATAACTATTTAATAGTTCTTGTATTCCCACAGGGTATATAAGATTCGGTGTAGTCGAATATAACACAATTACTTGTTAGTATTTAAGTTTTAATATGCAATGAAAAACTAATTTATTTGCAATTTATTTAAACTTCATGTTTGATTTAGAGCGCTTTTTAAATTTGGCAAACAAATTCCAATCAATAATCGGATTAGTTAATCTAAAAATAAATTTAATCTGATGTTAATACAAAAGACGTCACTGTTTGTTATCAAAACTATGTATGTTTTATGAACAAGAAAAAGACAAAAAGAATAAATACAAATTCTGTATATTGAACACTTCATAATTTGCGGACTTTAAGAACCCCTTGACACGAGCATATAAGTAATATGATCTGTCAAAATTTTGTGTAGAATAGTACGGATGGGATCGTCTAAACGCAAATATTCTATTATCTCTCTAAAAATTGGCATAAATAAGTTTTACATAAGTATAAATGACACTGCAGATTTTCGTAAGGATCGACCCTTATTTGACCCTAGCCCCCATACAAACCCCCCTTCAAAAAATGTCTTAAACGTCTAAAATTGACTTGTAACCATTTGTATCGCTATGAAACTCAACAAAACTAACTGTTATTTAAAAATATATCCTTTTCCCAAATTTACCGAGGATCGGCCCAATATATAAAGCCTCATTATATAAAGTCTCATTTAGAAATTTTAGTTTTTCTATCAATAAATTGCTTAAATATTTTGGAAAAATATTCAACATAAAAGTTTCTTTATAAAAAGTAAAAATTTTAAAAATATACTCATGGTGTAGGGTATTATATGGTCGGCCATGCCCGACTATACTTTCCTACTTGTTTTTGTCATAAGGATAGAATTTCATTTTTTTATTATACTTAACCATATAACTCTATAACTCCAAAACATCAAAATATGCACTAAAAGAGTAAAATATGCTTTAGAAACTTGAAAATATTCCTTATATAATACATAAGACAAATCATGCAAAATTATGTTCTTATGGGTAAAATATGCAAAAATATGCTCTAATAAATCAATACCAAAGTACTTAAATTGGTCTAAAACAGATAATATATTGGATCCAACATGGATTTTTACAATACACCATAAAACACATTTGGTTTCCCTGGTGATATTAATCGGAATTTTATATAAATATCACAAGGAAATAATTTTTGGTGCATATGTTTCACATTTTTAATGCATACATCCCCACTTTATAGTGCCTATATTAAGAGCATACTTTTAAATATTTTTATGAAAATCTTTTTGACTTTTTCGAAATTCATACTCTTAAGGGGTGAAATATATTTTTATACAAACCGATTGAGAAATTTTTTATAAAATAAAACAAGTAGGAAAGTATAGTAGGGCATGGCCGACCATATGATACCCTACACCATGAGTATATTTTTACAATTTTTACTTTTATAAAATTTTTATTTTTTGTAAATAAACTTTTATGTTGAATATTACCATAATTCCAAAATATTTAAGCCATTTATTGATAAAAAACTAAAATTTCTAAATGAGGCTTTATATAGGTCAAATATGGGCCGATCCTCGGTAAATTTGGGAAAAGGTTATATTTCTAAATAACAGTTAGTTTTGTTGAGTTTCATTGCGATACAAATGGTTACAAGTCAATTTTAGACGTTTAAGTCATTTTTTGAAGGGGGTTTGTATGGGGGCTAGGATCAAATATAGGCCGATCCTTACGAAAATCTGTAGTATCATTTATACTTATATAAAACTTATTTGTGCCAATTTTTAGAGAGATAGCAGAATATTTGACGTAATTATAGCATAAAAAGTTCAAATCGGGAGGTACGGTTGTATGGGGGCTAGGTGAAATAATGGACCGATTTCAACAATTTTCAATAGGCTTCGTCCTTGTTCCAAAAAACATGCTTGGTCCAAATTTCATCAAATTATCTTGAAAATTGCGGCCTGTACCTTGCGCACAAGGTTTACATGGACAGCCAGCCAGCCGGACAGACGGACGGACGGACGGACATGTCTTAATCGACTCAAAAAATGATTCTGAATCGATCGGTATACTTTAAGGTGGGTATTGGACCAATATTTTTGTATGTTACAAACATCAGCACAAACGTATAATACCCTCACCACTATAGTGGTGTAGGGTATAAAAAATGTTAATTTACTTTGTATGTTCTATATTGAATTATTATTATTCAATTCCTTAAGAGAGAACTTTTTAGTATTCTCTTAATTATCTTAATTTTTTAAATGGCACATTTTGTATTATCTAAAATATCTAATATAGAAATATGAAATTAAACATGCAGGGTCTTAACTGAATAATAATATTTTACATTTTTCAAACGGTAATTTTTCGATTTTCTACTGTGGGGAATTTGATATAATGAGAATATATAGATGGGGATTTTTTTACTTTTTCATTCTTCAGATGAAGAATAAATTACCTATTATGATATTAAAACACACGTTTCTTATTAAATGCTAAGTTATTAACGTGATAATTTTGAATAACATGGAAACATTATAAAAAACATTTTGTTAATCAATATTTAATATAAAATTTATCAAAATTCTGGATTTATTTAATTTTGGTTTGGTGTAGCGAACATACTCTAGTATGTTTCATAGATGAGAAAAAACACATGTTTGGCAAATATGTAAAACTTTGAGTTACTACTATCAGACTATCTAAGACTAACATTGCTACAAATCTTATACCGATCGTACCGACATGAAAACTTTATATTGGGGAAATTATAGAGATTGCACGGACTATAAATTTTATGTAAAGTACTTTCCAAGTGAATCAAATACTAAAACATGTATAAAAATACAAGAAATCCGGCCTATCTACTGATTACGCGAAATACTCAATATCCAGATCAACTTTCAACTTGGCAAATATCCAGTGTTACAATAATTATATTTTTAAAGTAAAGACAAATTTCAAAAACAATCCGAAATCTTTTTATCAATTCGTTAATTCGAAACGTCGGATATCTGGATATCCTTCCATGATGAAATCCGGAGATTCAGAATCTTCAATTGATTCGGAGATTTGCGACATGTTTGCTGATTTCTTTTCCTCTTCTTATTCAAAGAAGTCACTAAATATATTATCAAATTATCCATATTCAATATTAGAGGCAACTCCAATCCACTGTCCAACAATACACACATCCACTGTACTCTTGGCTATACGAAAATTAAAATTTTCCGATAAATATGGTCCTGACGGTATACCAAGTTGTGTTCTACTGAACTGTATATATCCTCTTATTTCGCCCTTAACATACCTTTTTAATGCATCACTTTCCAACGGTTATTTTCCTGATTTCTGGAAAAAATCATATATTATTCCTTTGTTCAAATCCGGAAAACAGATCCAACATTTCCAATTATAGAGGTATTGCCAAATTAAGTGTTATTCCAAAACTTTTTGAGCAGATAGTCACAGAAACACTGTCACACCAAGTTTCAACATTTCTGTCACCATTCCAGCATGGATTTAAAAAAGGACGTTCAGCCACCACTAATTTATTAGAATTTACAACTTCCGTGATCAAATCTTTTTATGCCGGCTATCAAACTGATACTATCTACACGGATTTCAGTAAAGCATTTGATAAGGTGAATCATAACCTATTGCTTTACAAATTAGACAAACTTGGACTTACACCTATATTCCTCAATTGGATTTCCTCATATCTTAAAAACAGATATCAATGTGTATCGTTTAGAGGATGTACATCGAAAACCATCCCAGTTATATCCGGGGTCCCTCAAGGTAGTCATTTGGGTCCAGTATTATTTCTAATATTCATAAATGATTTACCATCTTGCATCACGAATTCCAATATATTATTGTATGCCGATGACGTCAAACTTTTCCTTAATTTGAACCATTCCAACCAATGTTCCTTACTCCAAGCAGATCTAAACAATTTTAGCCAATGGTGTAATGAGAATTTAATGGATTTGAATTTGAAAAAATGTAAGCAAATGACATTCTTCAGACGAAGTCCAGTAGTCTGTAGCTACTCGATAAATAACTATCAACTAGATAAAGTTGATGTGTTCCTTGATCTTGGCGTTCTACTCGATAACAAAATGTGTTTCAATTCCCACATTTCCCAAACTGTTAATAAAGCAAAAGGTGTATTAGGTTTTATCAAACGCTGGGGAAAAGAATTCGATGATCCTTACGTCACAAAACAATTATTCACGTCGCTTGTAAGACCTATTTTAGAATATGCTTCAGTTGTATGGGATCCTCAATATGAAATCCATATTAAGAAAATTGAATCCGTACAAAAGCAATTTCTTTTATTTTGTCTTCGAAAACTTCCTTGGAATCCTAACATTAATCTTCCATCATATGAAAGCCGTTTAGCTCTCATTAAACTTCCCTCTCTACAAAGTAGGAGAATATGTATGAACATATCATTCATAAGTAATCTAATGAATGGAGTAATTGACTCTGAGATCTTACTACGTAAAATCGAGTTAATAGTCCCAATTCGTCCAACAAGAAATTATATTCCACTTAAGCTACAATACTTCCGTTCAAATTACGCCAACTTTGATCCGATGCGTAGAATGTGTGCTCAAGTCAACAACTTATACAATCATATCGACTTTTCAACTGATCCAAAAGTCATCAAAACAAGCATCCTAAACTTTTTAAATCAATATCCTCCCTACTAAATTAACATTATTATTTTAGTTTTATTATTAGTATTATTATGCTTTATCTTATTTAATGTTTTAAATCAATTGTAATTAGCCAGTAAGAAATTGTAATTTCATTGGCGAAATAAATAAATAAATAAATAAATGTACACATATTAGGGATATAACTAATGTTGCAACAGGTTTAAAATATTGTGAAATTTTGTTTCTATCCAACCAGAAAAACCTTATATTTTTTAACAGAATGACAAACATTTAGTGCGAGAACTGTATATAATTATGTGGTATAGCAGAGAAATTATAAAAAAGGAGGCATATAATTTTGTACGCTTAAATTTAAAAAGTAAAATTTAATTATCATAAACCCCAGAAAAAACTTACATTGAAAAGTAACGAGTTAAAATTGCGCATGGTCGTTAAACGTTTAAAACCATATAGTCTTCAACAGAGTTAGATAAATGGCAACATGTGTTAAATAGAAGACATTGTCGTACATTTTGTCTTTATAATTGTCAATAGCGTACAATATTTAAGATGTCGCTCAACTTTAGGTCTTTGTCACTAATATTATGGTTAACGACTATAAACCCACTATCAAATCTTGCCGAAAAGAAGAGGAAGCATCCTCCTCTGAATCCATGCTTTTGTTATTATCGAAAGCAGTAAATTCGTTTTCTGAATACGGTGCGTCAATTATAGACCTATACTCAGAAAATTTGGTTGAAATATTTTGATTCTTACAAAACTTTTTTATATTGAACAATTTTTATGAATATCATGGTTGTATTCGTATTTATACCATACACATCTTTAGTGGGGAGTGTATATTGGGTTTGTGCTGATGTTTGTAACGCACAATAATATGTCCTATATCCACCTTAAAGTATACCAATCGGCTCAGAATCATTTTCTATGTCCGTCTCTCCGTCAGTCCTTGTAATCAAACAACAGGTCGCAATTTTGAATATAATTCAATGACATTTGGTCATGATCTTCTATTATTCCAAGGGCAAAGCGTATTGAAATGGTTAAGATCGGTTCTTTATATCATCTAACCCCCATACAACTGAAACTATTGGTCGCAATTTTGGAGATACATAATATAATCAAAATTGGCACATGATCTTTAATGGTACCGTAGACGAAGTCTATTGAAAATAGTTAACATCGGTCCATTATTTAACCTATCCCCCACACAACTGAACCCGCAAAATAGGGCTTTCAAATTTATAGAATTTTATCGTTATTATGGTATTTTTAAACCCGTTATACTGCTAAAACTGTTTTTTTGGGGGCTATGCGAAAACGTGGACCTATTTTTAATACAAAATAAATAAGGCTTGTTTTGTATTAAAAATAGGTCCACGTTTCCAAAAAACAGTTTTAGCAGTATAACGGGTTTAAAAATACCAGAATAACGATAAAATTCTACATAAAAAATTTTAAGAGGACCGTAAATCTCTCCAAATTTTAAGAGGATTGGTCCGTAATTGATAGAGAATATTTATGCAAAATTTTGCACTGTCTAGCTCCTCCTGTGTGGACAGACGGACATGACATCTCAAAATTTAATATGAACCCAGAAATATACTTTTATTATGGGTCTTAGGAGTATTTTTCGATGTGTTATAAAAGGGTACACTATAATAATAAGTGTCTTAAAAATGTATTTTTCATATTCATTAAGACATATGGGAAACTATAAGTATGAAGTCCAAAATTGTACGAGTAGAATTTAGATTTCATAAATATTTTTCGTATAAGGTCTAGCTCTCTATATGTAAACAATATTTAAACATAAATAGAATTTAAATAGAATAATTATTAAAACGAAAGGTTAATTTCATTAAGAGTCTTGTAAAACTTCGAATCACTAAAAAAAATTTCGCTGTAAATTTTTTTTTTGATGTTTTTCACTTATTTCTGTTGAATCTTCAACCTGCTGTAGCTCACTCAAAGAGGTTGTGATGCTATAGTAATTAAACACATCAAACCCAGGTTGAGTGAGGCAATGCAAGAGAAATTGTATTTAATTACAATTTTGTTTTTAACACTTCACTGAAACTTGAATTATTCAATTACACTTACACTTCTTTTCTATATACTTGTATAATGTACATTTAAAATTTATATGTTTATTAATATTTAATTGTTGGGTAGTATTTTATTAGTTTCATATCCGTAAGATTTTGAAGCACGCAATCATGATTATTTTTCCAAAAACAAAATAAAATTCTAATAGAATTGTACGCTCAAAATGTAATTAAGAATAAATTGAAAATCAATAAATTTGTCATGGCAAATAATGAAATAGTTATAACAAATATTTTAGTTAAATACATACATACATATATTTATTTAGTCATGTATTATACATACTCACCTTGAAATGTAATATTTCATTGTTAAATTACATTAGTTAGTTAAATAATAATAAATTAAGAAATAATATACAGGTGTCAAAATTAAAGTAATTTTAATTAATAATATTGTTTACTGTAAATATATACTAAATTATTCATAAGTTATTTTAGTTTAAAAATTAACATAATAAGTGTCAAATTTTAAATCGAAATTTTTATTTATCCTTTTTTTAAATATTAATTTAAAGTCAAACACCTGTGGAAATTTATGATACCCTTCATTTCGACATCCATACTCTTACATCAATGCATATGCTATTGATAGTCATCTGCAATAGAACTCACATCCACAACCAAAGTGTATGATGACTGTGATATGATGACAATATGATGCTCTCTGCTATTGATGACAATGATTAAAATGTTACTCTTTTGGTCAAGTCATGTATATAGGTGGTGTTGTTTTCGGGGTGGATACTCGATGAATATAAATTGACACTTGCAATCATTTGTAAACGAAAAGAGACAAGTGTAATAATAACAATTCTTAAATGTCACAGTTGGATGTCAAAATGTGACAATAAAATCAAATAAAAATGTTAATTGATGTTTAAATGTATGCAATTGAAATTGTTTGTATAATGTGAAAGCTGTAGACAATTTAAAATAATTGTAAATTAAAATAAAATTAATTTAATAATTAAGTAAATTAAGCGCAGTAATCGAGACTATAGAAAAGTCTATAATAAAGAATATCGACTAGTCTGTATTTGAGATAATAAACGAATCCATAGTTAAGCCTATAAATGAGTCAATTGTCTACATTATAGCAGACTCTATAGTCGAGACTATAAACGACTCTATAGCCCATACTATAGAATGCGCTCTAATTAAAACTATAAGCAACATGAAAGTTAATACTATAGACGACCTTACAGTCGTGACAATAGACGAATCAATAAGCGAGACTATAGATGACTCTATTGCCTTATATAGATGACTCCATGACGCTATAGTCGTACATATACTATAGACCTCTATATCGTGTAGACTATAGATACTTATATGGTTAAGACTTAATAGAAATAATGGATGACGTTATGGTCGAGACTATATAATACGATGACTTTATTGTCGAGTCAATAGATTACGAATACTTTATAGTCGAGAATTTAGAAACGTCTCTATAGTCAAGGCTATTTCAGGCTATTAAAAACTTTTTACAGTTGAGACTCTATAGTCCAGACTAAAGATTACTCTATAGTCGAGGCTATAGAAGACTCTATAGTTGATACTACAGAAAACTCTATAGTCGAGACTGTAGGAGACTCTATAGTCGAGATCACATTTAGAGTATATAAGAATTCGACACTATAGAAGTCTTTATTGTATAAATGACTTTATAGTCCAGACTGTAGACTAGTTTATGAACTAGGCTATAGAAGACTATATAAAGCAATCTACAAAAGACTCCACAGTACAGACTATAGACGACTCTATAGCCCAGACTATAGACTACTCTGTAGACAAAATTATAGATGACTCTATAGACTAAAGCGACTTAATAGTCGTGACTGTAGTTAAGACTATAGGAGAATCTATAGTCCAGACTATAGCAGAATCTATCAGACCTCTCTGTCGTGTTGACTATAGGCGAATGTAAAGCTAAGACTTAAATATAAATAATGGAAAATGTTATAGTGGAGTCTATAGAATTTCTATAGTCGAGGCTAATCGTCTATAGCCTCGACTATATAGAACCTTTAGATTGATTACTCTCTTTATGAGATTATTAATAACTTTATAATTGAGACTGTAGAAGACTTAATAGTCAAAACTATAGATGACTCCATAGTCCACACTCCATAGCTGGGAATACTCTCTACTTTACAGTAAGGACTATGAACAACTCTACAGTCAAGACTATAGATCTCTTTATAGTGAAGACTATAGATGAATAAATGTTAGGAGTCTGTTAACAGTTATAATCGATAATATAGAGGACTATATAATCTGTAGTTAAGTTTGTATTACATTTTTCTATTTAATTTATAAATAATTTATTTTTTATCCTTTAGACAACCATCATTAACTTAATTTGGATTTTTTAATATAAAAAATTTACTTCTTCAACAAAGTAGAGTAGGTGGCAACAGGGGCGGCATAAGCTACGGGGGCTGCACTGTAAACAGAAGCAGGGACAGCGCTGGAGTAGGTGGTATAAGCTGCAGTCTTATAAGGAGCAGCAGCATAGGTGGCATAAGCAGGAGCAGCTGCGTAGGTAGTGTATGCAGGGGCAGCAGCAGCATAAGTTGTAAAGGCAGGAGCGGCAGCAGCATAAGTGGTATAAGCAGGAGCTACAGCACTATAAGTACTGACTGGCGATAAAACACCAGCTTGGGCAGCAGCAACGAAAAGAGCCAAACAGATAAGGAACTGAAAGGTATTAATTTGATTTGTCAGCCAGATTTGTTTTATTAAAATATTTGCAAATTTTTAACTTACTTTCATATTGAATAGGTTTTTTGATTGTTTTGGTTTGAGGTTTGTGAAGTTGGTTAATAAAGTGTTAACTGATACTTTTTTCTGACCTGTTCAGTAGTTTATATAGTAAAACTATATTGAGTTTTTGATTTTTTTATTGAATTAGAACATTTTTTTAAAGTTACACTGAATGAATAGTAATTTTTAGATAACTTGCTTTTACTTCCAACTCATCATACAATTCTGTCTTATCTGCCTGTCATATAAAGAGATTATATTTTTTTTTTACTTCTTACTACGTCACAAATTGTTTGGGCCAACAATTAGTTATGGCAACATTCATGACCATAAATAATAATCAATAAATAATCTATTTGTTAAGCTGTATGGTCTTAAAATGAACAATTTATATATTTTTTTCAATTAAATTATATAGAGCAGACAATTAAATGTATATTTTTTTGTCTTCATATCAATGGCTCTTTTAGGGTGTGGGTGATTCTGCAAAAAAAATAATTAATACAAAAATATTATTTTATAATATTTAGTACATTTAGGTGTGGTTTAACGATTTTATCAATTGTGGACTAACAACAAGCTTATGACTAACAACGATATGTATTGATGAAAAAATATTGTTACCAGCTTACTATAGGTGCTTCGCTAAACTTATCGAAGATACATATGCATATTAAACCGAAATTTGGTTTACAAATATATAAAAGGATATCATGTAAAATCTAAATTTATAAAATTATTATAAGAAAGTATATTTTTTGATGATTTTTGATGAAATTTTCAGGGGTTGTCTCGGATTTTTGCTCATACCTTCGTTATTTATGAACCGATGTTGCTGATTTTAAATAGCGTTCTTTCGAATATATGTGTGATAGATATGTTGAAGACTCGGATCTAGCTGATATATGGAGACTTCTGAAAACTAATTTCAAGATTCACGAGGTATCTCCCCACGGGGGATGTTTCATTGATGATTGATCACATCTTGGTGAATTGCAATCTAAGGGGTTTAGAGAGGCCACCAGTATCTCCAGTCTGCCGGGACTAAAAACTGGTGATGGCACTTTACTCCTCGGCTTGTGTTTGGTAATATTTGACATGGGGTCTACCAGAGAATCTACTAACCTGGCTGGTTAGTTGGTTGAGGTTCCCTCGGGATACACATAGTGGCTGTGGTTTAAATCCAAATTCGCGTGAAAAGTGAGTAATAATTAAAGGACTGATGCAAGTAAAAGACAATATTTCGGAATAATTGTCGAGAACAACAGATACCCCACAGAGAAGTGATTGTGGGGCTATGCATTGGAAATAAGTTGGTGTTAATTGTATATGACATCGGATGGATGTACAGGTATGCGGGCCTCACCCTACCCGTATACCTAAATGAATGTCTCGTATGTGTTTCTCTTATAAATTTGTCGGAAAATGAAAAGTGTGCTGGGTTGAATACGGATGGATTAAATGTATCATACACAAGTGATACCATAAAATGTTCCTTCCTTGTCCAGGTATGTTCAGAGTAAACTCCGTTCATATGAGCAAGAACTAATACTATGCTCATTTAACGGATTCGTACACAAGCGGGCAGTGGTGAGATGTTTATTAGTAAGATAGAGCTATGCTACAGGTACTCACGTAAAGCACTTCGACTTTAATACACGCGCTATCTATAAGGATCCTGAATATATGTACTTTATAGGATCGAAAAATTATATCATTGAAATTTTAATCGATATAAACGTCTCCCCGGGGCGTGTTACAATTTCGGTTAAAAGAGGTTCTAGTCTCTCGGAACTATAAACCGATAATGTCATTTCAATCCTCGGAAACTCCTTGTATTGATTTGACATGGGGTCGAACCGGACAACTACAGAATTTGGTAATACGGGGGACATAGTCCTACGAGCAACTGGTCGTTCGAGATCTACAAACTGGATTGCACTTTTTATTACATACATTTATTATTTTAATCTCTTAATGTAGCAGATCTATCAGCTACATAACAAGTCACTGGTGTACAAGCACGTAAACAGTAAGTATTCTATCTCCACAAAATAATAATAAACATCCGCATTCAAGTTTAACAAAAAAAAAAAAAAAAAGAATTAATTTTTTATGCCCAAAGTATTACTGTCAACAATATTCGGGTTATTAATCTTTAAGAATGAGTGAAAACATGTTTGGTTTGCTATAGTTTTTTGTTTTCAGCTGCCGAAAATTTATTCAACACAAAATGACAAATCATAATTGAATGATTTATTTTTGTTTACCAAACAGCGATATTCATCTTAAGAATTTAGCTTGTGGCATTTTATCTGTATTTACCACCAAATATTTATAAAGTGACAAGAAAACAAAAATACAAAATCCTGTCTAGAATATTAATTTTGTATATAAATGCCTGTTAAGTGTGAAAAAGAGTATCAGTTCTAAATTGTTTGTACAACAAATCAAAAATACAAAAAACCAATCTACAAAATGAAAGTGAGTTTGTACACAAACAATTTTTTAAAAAAAATGTGTTTAATTTAATTAATTGAATTTTAATCCTTTTTTCAGTTCCTTATCTGTTTGGCTCTTTTCATCGCTGCTGCCCAAGCTGGTGTTTTGGCTCCTGTAACTACTTATAGTGCTGTAGCTCCTGCTTACACTACTTATGCTGCTGCCGCTCCTGCCTATAGAACTTATGCTGCTGCTGCTCCCGCCTACACTGCCTACGCTGCTGCTCCTGCCTACACTGCCTATGCTGCTGCTCCTGCTTATAAGACTTCAGCTTACACTACCTACTCTGCCGCTGTTCCCACCTATACCTCTTCTGTTTATAGTGCTGCTCCTTTAGCTTATACAGCTCCAGTTGCCACTTACTCTACTTTGTTGAAAAAGTAATTAAGTTGAAGGAAGATTTATTGAACTAACAGGCTTTGTTATAATGATTTTTAAATGAATAAATAATTTATTTTAAAATAATTAGGATATCTTCTTTTTAGTAGAAGTTTTTAATGTTAATAGAACTGAACTGAAATATTGAATCTCACTATCATCTTCTGATAATTTGATAGATAATTTGAAGCTTTAGAAAAACCTTAAAGAACGTTAGTCGTACATCCATTCTTATGAGATCCATCTGTCATTGAAAGCACCAAATGAAAAGAGCTAGAGCACTGAATATTTTCTTTTGAGAAGGTTCGTTTCGAGTTTAAAATTGGCAAAGTCTTCCACGATTTTACTTAGCCTCTACTATACAATCTTTCATGTTATCAAGCTAAAATTATAAATTTATACACAAGTTTGCTTTATGAACCCTAATACTGTAAAATTGGGACCTTATTTGACCACAGGAGCCATATAATGTAGCCGGCAGAAAATGGCTTTAACGTTAACAACTGGATTACAAGTACCAATTTTGAAATTAAATACAGTTAAGAAAAGTTTTTTCTTCTTACTGAATCTCATGAGGATTGGTTCAAAACTGGTTCTGCCCAATAAAATCCTCTCTACAGAAAATCATTTGATTGTCGAAACATAAACAATTTGACCATTGAGAACATTTCACGCAAGCATTGCTATGAGACCCTCGAAACCGGAGTGAACCTAATATGAATAAACATATATGTATATGTATGTACATGAGATTCTGTGTAGCCAAATATAGCACTTTTATAAGTTATTTTTTTCATAGAACTTTTATAAAATGCAAAGGTTTTTTTTTTTCATATTTAAAATTATACTTGTGTTTCATTCGAAAGACATTGCCCTTTTTATTCCTTTCTATAACCCACTTTCCCCCCGTTAACTTCTAAACAAAATACTTTTTTAACGTTTAAATTTCAATAAAACAATTATCAAACAATTTTACATGCTAATCGGAACTATTAAAACAACAAGGACAATAGAACAAAGTGAATATTAAGAACTTTTTTTAATAATACGAGAAAAAAGTTTTATGTCTTAATAGACACAAAAGAATAATGTTAGAAAAAAACATATGAAAAAGAAATTTTTTCATACCGTTAAAGAAATGCAATCAAAAGTAATCATAACATAAAAGATACATTTAAAAATACCGACACACACGTAGACATTTAAAAGTGAAACCCCAATAAGAATATTTGTTTATAAATATATTTCATAAATAAATAAACTCGAGAGATTTAAGAGGTGATAGAAAATGATAACCTAGTATACACAATCAAGTCCGAGAATCTTCTACCTCGAATCGAATCCACCACCTCTGGTCAACCATACTAGAACACTAATCTACTGGAGTCCGGATGACACCCTAATTAACAACTTATTTGTTGGCCAAACCTGAATAAATGATCGCAGATACATATAGCTAATTTCAAACCCGATTTTGATAATTTTTAAATTTCAGGAAATATGTCCTAAAATGTCTGATTTTGGAAAGGAAACTTGAAGAATTAAACTTAATCAAATCGAAATCGTTTAACGCAACTAGCGCTAATATAAAATTATGGGTAAGTGAGACCTACATTTTTACAATAAAAAACAGTGGATAGTATCAGAAAGAACCTAAGGAGCGACCCAAATAAGAGTGGGATGAGCCTACTAGAAATGAGTATAGTACAATTGCTATGATCGGACGTATTCAGACTGAATGTTGAAGTGCCTTACGTGAGCATCTGCCGTGTTGACCTTTTTCAATTACTGGGTGAGCTTGTGTGACGACTCACTACCCCGACATTGTGTTTCTTATATGCTTGGTAATTTTAAATGTCCGGTTCTTCGAGCTTGTCATTCTCTGACCATCATTGCAGTTTACAATCACGCAGATGGTATGGCTGCTGTTGAGTCGGTAACAGCACCTAGAGACATAATCGGAAGACCGAAGTATGAATCCATCAAATAAGCCGAAGATATTGTTCTTACTGATAGGGAACACACAGTGGAAAATCTGATATGAACTTCTCACACTTTTCATTCATCCGATACACTCATAGAGAACAAAAAGTTAGAGTTTTCCAATACTCATTTTTTACTATATTTTTTGAACACCAACTTATTTCCAACGCTTAGTCCTACTCCTCTGTGGGGTAGCTGCTGTCATCGACAATAGTACCGAACTTTCCCGAAATATAGACTTCACCGTGCATCAATTAATTCTTGAATTCTTCCCTTGAATTTGTGGTTTAACCACAGCCACTACGAGGATCCCAAAAAACCTCAACTATCTAATTAGTCGAAACATGGGCGACTAACCACCCGTTGTACCAGATTATGTCATTTTATTGTTCGACTACATGTCTAATCAATCCAAGGAATAGCCGAGGACAGACGGACAGACTAGAGGTATTTTTAGTTCCTCTTTTCCACGGGATAATAAAAACACTCAAATAGGGAGGGTATTTTATCAAGGTAACATGCCCCCGGGGGGGAACTCATTCAGACTTCACGAATAACAATCATTTGTAGAGCATACGGACAGGACAGTAAAACATGGAAACATTTTTCTGTCATTGTCAAGCTTTTCTCGAAACAATATTCGAATATCTTGGGAACATTAATAACATTCATAGGCTGCAAAAATTTCAACGAAAGGAAATACGCCTTCTTGAGGTCTAAGTGTATTTTTTCGGATGTGAAATACTACCGTTTGTATACGCATCCACTTTTCAATCGAATCTCAAATAACTAACATACAGCTTTTAAAGTTTTTAAAAATACTTACCAATATAATGATTTTAATATTTACTAGCCCGAGTTACCTTATATCGAATTAACTGATCTGCAAATAGAAATATGTTATTTGTTTTAAATTTCATTGATTTTAAGAGATTATGATTTAGAAGAGTTAAACTCTTGAACTATTTCATAAAATTAGATACTAATCGGTATATAAGATCTGATCAAAATAAGAAGTTTTCTGAAGTTTTTTAAGGTTAGTTTCAGTTTTTAACAAGATCATTATGTTGAAAATATGATAGATTACGTTTTTCATGGGTTAAACGGTTATTCTAACAGTACATCCAAAATCATAACATTCGAATCGTTTAAGACTCTTCCGCGCGATTAAAATAATAATTTATAGTAATAAATTTTACTTTTGCGGGTGGAAATTATAATAACGTATCCACGTACGCACTTATTCTAATTAGTTTAGACTCATGTTTTAATCAATTTTGAATCGAAAATCTTGCAGTTTTCAAACAATTTTTAGTAATATTTTAAGTGACTCTTCTAAACAAGTTTTATGAGCTTCAGTTTTTCTGTCAAAAAATATTAATTTTGGTGAATAGTTACCCAAAAAACATTCAAATACTAACTATGTTTTCCAACCTTTATGAAAAATTTCCATTGGGTTAAGAAAGGAAAACCTATAAAAATGTGAGTTATAATAAAGCTTATAAAAAAACGTTGCTTATTTAATCACTTGGTCACTGTTTGATTGTTTGTGCTGAAAAGGACACATACAAAAGACCAATGACAGAAATACATATAAACAAACACATTTATTTAGAAAAAAAAAAGTTAACAAGGATGTTTAAAACTTTGTGGAGAAGTTAATGCCTTAAGCCAATTTCTTTTTTATATAATGTGTGAATATGTTTGTCACAACATGATTGTACCGGGTACTTGGAAAAAGGAAGAATAAAAGGCTATAAAACGTTTAGCTGTTTTTAATATACATAAGTATGTGTATTTTAAAATGTATGTTGTATATAAAAAATTGATAGAATATATTTATTAGTGTCCACCAAAATTGTATGGACAAAAGGAAACTTTAAAATGCAGACTAAAGACAATTCATAAAACTTTTGCATTTTTATGGAGCCAGCTAAGTTTTATTCACAGGAATTTAAATGTGAAAATGTTTAAATGTGAATTCTTCACAAAAACCCAACAAATACATAGTCAACTATTTTTAATAATTTCAATATTAAATTTGAGTTCAATGTCAGAAATATATATACACACATAAGCAATATTATTATCGTGTTATTATTTTAAACAATTCGCAAAAAAGGAATATATTTTAAAATTATTGAAATTAAATTTTAAATTAAACTTTCCCTTAACAACTTGTTTGTTGGGTTACGGTGAAAAACGGAAGTAAGACAGAAAGTTCTGTAAAATATCTTCCGTTTCTAAACTGTTTCCTATTGTTTTGTTTCCTTTTTTATTATGTCCTATGTGTATGTGTGAATATGTACGTATCCTTATGTGTATTTATTTTAATTGTATACAGGTACATACATACATGTATGCATGTTTGTGTGTTATGCATAAAAACTTTGTATTATATTTTCTTTCTACATTGTATTTGTACAATGTAGTTTATTTTTAAGCTTTTTTTTGTTTTTTATTGTTATTTTTAGTTGTAAAACACATTCACAGTTATTTAAACATGAATTCACGTTTTATTTAGTATCTGTTATATATATTGTGTGTATTCCATGTTTACTTTGCCCATATTTAGACCAGGTTAGTTAGTTAATCATGTAACTTGTGAGTGTGTGTGTGTGTGTGTGTTAAAGAAAACATGACTTACTGCCTGTGTATGTTTATTTTATTTCTATGTACGAGAGCAGTTCGAAAATTGTACTCGGATAATTCTATTGCATTTCAAGACAATAAGTTTCGGTTTCACAAAGACTTATCAATAGTTATTCAACTGTCGATTAATGTTTAAAATAATTTTCATAAGATGGAGATATAAATTATGCAAATATGGAGAAATCCTCTGAGAATTAGAAACATTAATTTCAAGTGTATTTCAGAGGAATATAACATAATATTAAGAACCATTTTAAAACTTGATGCGTTTATAGCCGCTTATATTTAATTTATGTGGTAGTAAACATTGGCGATATGCAACTAGCTCTTGATTAAAAATAAAATTAAGCTCGTGCATGTATAAAAGACAAACTAATCTATTAATAGTTATTACAGTTATTTTATAAATTGTGTGTTAAAAATAATAATTTCATGACTTCTTCTCTAAAAAATATTGCAAAACAATAAAACTTTTAAATATATATTTTATAAATTAACCATGAATTTTAAATTGACGAATAATGTAGACAGTGACTTTATGAATACCAATTTGCATTCTAGTGTCGATTATGGTCTTTTATTATTATGATGATTCTGTATTTACTTTAAGCATAAAACAAAAACCTAAAACTAAATAAAAATCACAATATTTGATATAACTACTAGTATTAAACATAACCCAGAAAGTATAAACTGAAGAAAATAAGAGAAATCAACTATACAAACATCTATCACAAGATTTTCATCACATTGCTTGAAATCTCATTAAAAATATCCTTCCGGCTGCAAACACCATAAATCTGCAAAAAGTCATCTAGGATTTTCAACTCGAAGAAAACAAGCAAAGAAAAAACAAAAGTCAAGAGAAAAAAAATCAGCAGCCAACTTTATTTTAGCCATGGTCACAAGAAGTGGTAGAAAAAATTAATAACAATATATGTACATACTCAGCAGTTTTAAAGGATATTTGACAAGTACATACCGTGCATGGAAAAGATAATATTTAAGTATTTTTTGATATCGAAGAACACAGTAGTACCCTCACTACAATTTCGGTACAGTCTCTAGTCTATAGTCTAGTCTATAGTATAGTCTATAGTCTAGTCTAGTCTATAGTCTAGTCTAGTCTATAGTCTAGTATATAGTCTAGTCTATAGTCTAGTCTATAGTCTAGTCTATAGTCTAGTCTATAGTCTAGTCTAGTCTATAGTCTAGTCTATAGTCTAGTCTAGTCTATAGTCTAGTCTATAGTCTAGTCTATAGTCTAGTCCATAGTCTAGTCTATAGTCTAGTCTATAGTCTAGTCTATAGTCTATAGTCTAGTCTATAGTCTAGTCTATAATCTATTCTATAGTCTAGTCTACAGTCTAGTCTATGGTTTAGTCTATAGTCTAGTCTATAGTCTAGTCTATAGTCTGGTGTATAATGGGATATATTGTCCGAACTGCAGGGTAATATCTTCCAAATACATACACGGTTAAAAACACAGACACTCGCCAATATAAAAACTCTTTTTCCAGTTCTATAACTTTCTTTAAATGTGTCGCATAAAAAACACATACACACTACCATTTATTCATCTATCCAACCATTTATTTATCTGTCCATCCATCTTTCTTGTTGTGCGAGCATTTATACATAGATGAAACAAAGAAGAAGGTGGAGTAGAAAAAGAAAATAAGCAAATATTTTGCACAGACCTGGCAGACATAAAGTTGGGTCACAGTGTGGATTGTGCCGTAAAATTCCATTTAAAAAGCAATTATTTTGCGTTTATTCAATACAACACCCAACATCTGTGGCATTTGAAACATCCATCTAACCAACCACACACACACTCAAACATACACCATTGAAGTTGGCTGCAAAAACCGTAAAAGATGTCGTTAACAAAAAAATAAATAAATAAAAACGCACCAATCTTTGACGGACTTCTACTACCGACTGCTTCCTGCTCATATAAATACAGCTGTTTGCTTAAACTACAAGCAGCTAACAGAATTTGAAACGAAATATGATAAACAGCGTTAGAGTAAGAATATCATGTGCCCCAAAGGCTATAACTATAATGTTGTCCTCAGATGACAATGAAGCAGCATATTTTGTATTCCTTCCTCCTACAACTCAGAAACCAACCAATACCCCAGTTCAATCCTGCTACAATAACACTTATGCTCCCATCGGGTCTTGTAGCTAAGTAGAAAAATATTTCAATAAAAATTATGAAGGCAAGATATTGAAGAAGAATTTTTTTCAAGTATTTGTTTTGGTTTGGTTGTTGGTGACCGGCAGTTCGTTCATAAAATCGTGGATTTCTTATTACGAGTTTGTGTCTCTTGTTTATTAAAAGGCCTTCTTGTTAAATTTATATAAAAAAGTACGTACTACTAAATAAATAAAATTATAAACAATTTTTATTTGTAGAATTTATTTTTAATGGTGCCACCAAACTACAAGTGCTTTACTTGACTTCAATTGTTATTGTTTTCATTATATTTTATTATTTGCTTCTTTAATTTATTTTGTTATTTTTTTTCCTGTATTTTCCTTAAATTTTTGGAAGTTTTTTTATCAAGCAATTTGAAAGATAATTTTAATTTAATTTTAATTTCTACCACACAAGTGTTGTAATTACAGTGGATTTATGTTCTTTATATAGACTTTCTTACTTTATTCGGATATTTCTAATAAAGCCTTCGCAATAGAATTGTTTTATTGAAAAAATGATACCAACATGAACGCCTCTAAGTACTCGTGCGCAACATTAAGAGTATCTTCAGAATTATAATTCTTTCTTTGACTACAGTATTGGCACCAGGTCTAAGCATTATACGTTCCCTATGTATAACTATATGTATGTGTCTATGTACATTACTTTGCCTTTCACCGTCTATTCCTATATTTAAGTAGCGACTGGCTGATGAAATTTGATTGTATTAGCTCCGAGTACGTACTCAAAGTTCTTACTTCTAAACAGTGTCTGTAACTTGAAATTCCACATGGATCTATGGTACTTAAATATCCAAGATAATAAAAGTACTCAGGAATCAGTTGCTACATATGATTTCTTTAATGCATTTTTTATTTATAGGACATTGAATTATATAAAAGTAAGAGGTGGCGGGTATTGGGTGGAAATGTACAATCAGTCAGTTTTAGTTTCACTTTAGCTTAGAAAAATATGGCGCCAGTATAGGCAGCAAGTATTGATCTGATCGAGAGTCATGTGTCGTTGACATCCTATAATCGTAAGCATAATACTACTACGGATGTTGAGGACAATGTGTGTCAGGATGTACCCGCAGCTCTTAGCTATTTCAGATTTTAAATGTTGGTGAAGGTGTTCAGGCTGCAAAGACGAACATTTAGGTCCTATTGGTTCCTTTGTAATACCTGTAAAGATAATAGGATATAACAGAAAAAGAGTAGGAGTTTTAGGATCGAGAAGAGGTAGATAGTAGGTATAAAATGAAAAGCTCAGAATAGTGTAGAATTTAAATAGAGATAGAAGAGAAAATAGAAGGGTCTGTCATTGTGGACTATTAAGTGCCTTGATTGAGTATGGTTCTAAAACCAGTTACTGTGCCTAACAAAGGCATTAATATTATCCAGTCTTAACCTGGATAGTTCTGACAAATCATCGAATACTCTCTTCGCTAAATATTCGATTCGTGTGTTTGCTATCGCAGGGCATTGACGGAGAAGATGTTCAATAGATTCTTTCTCCTCTTCATCTTGACAACTTCTACAGAAGTCGTTATGGGGAATACCAAGCCTTCTTGCATGGTTTCCAAATGAGCCATGTCCCGAGATGACAGCAAACCTGTTTAAGGATGCCCGGCATTCCTGGACTAGTTTAGATGTAGTATATACACCAATCAGGGATTTGATAACAGCTTGGCTATCGGTACAAATTTGAATATCTCTGTTTGATATTCTGTAGTACCAGAGCCAATTTGCTGCTCCGTTTATGGCTGATAGTTCAGCCTGTAGTGGACTACAATTATCCTTTATCCTAAATACCAAAGAAGGATGTAAAAGGGAATTAGTAAACCTATTATAAAAAAATGGATTTCTGGAAGTTGAAGAAGATGCTTAAGGACATCATAGTAAGACCAAAAGGAAAAAACGGATTCTCTCTGAATATCTGAGGCAAATATGATCAGGTCTCCCGAGAAGTTGACAACTAAGATAAAAATCTAAGAAGGAAAAAACTCTCCGTCTTCTAAAATAAAATAAAGGCCACGATAAACCTCACTCAAAAAAAAAAACTTCGCAAAACTACGAGTAAGAGATACAACGCGTATCCGAAGACAAATACGTCGGTGAAATCAATCTTGAAGGTAAGGATATCTCAAAAGAAACCCCAAAAAAGAGGAAGAAGATGCTTGATGGTGGAAAAGGAAAAGAACTGCGTAGCAAGATGTGACACCGGGACGATGATGATGGACCACGCAATTGCTTTAAAGTGTAAAAAATCAAGGGATAGCGTAAGCCGTGGGTTCAGCAAGGGAATCATGTTGATTTCACCAATGTTCTGGCTCCATCCCCTCTATAGAACAAGGATAAGCTTCGACTGCTAAAAAGAAAGATCTCCACGTCATCCTAAAGTGACAGTGACAGTAAACTGGCTTTCACAACAAAGAAAAAAGGAACCTTACTTATATTAGGTATTGATCAAAACTCCATGGCTAGTCTTTGCTTCTAAAACTATTACAAGACAATGAATTCGAAATTTTGTAAAAGATCGGCCTTTCTAAAATTTAATAGGCATTAATTTTTGCTTTATAGTAATAAAAAATACAAATGTATGTATATGAGGTTTAAGAAGGTTTACAAATTTCCCTAGTTTATTTAAGAGAAAATAAAACCATAAATAAAAGATTGTATATATAATATATGTTTGTATGTATGTATGTATGTGTATAAGATTCCCCCTTTTATATGAATTTCGTTTTAGCATTAATTTGGTCCATTATTTTCAGGGTTTCTGTGTATATTTTCTTCCAAACACCATCTCATTATCATTATTTTGGTATTAATATTTGCTCTTTAGAAATTATTATCATCCATGTTTGTCTAAAACACGATCTAACATGAATTTCAATTTTCTATTTTTATTTCCCGTAGGCATTTTTCTTTTTTGAATTTTCCTTTAATGTTTTTTTGTTTTCTTAACAGTTTTTTATCTGCATACGTTTTTATGTTATTTGTTTGTTTCTTTTATCTTTTTGCCACCCAGCAAACATTTAATTGAATGTTTGAAAAATATTCAGATCTTGGAAAAATAGAATTTTAATCAAAAAACAATTAGACTTAAGAAAAATAATTTAATTCAAAATCCTTTTAAATTTAATCAAAACAACACGTTTGCTGATATTCGAAAGAGGGCAGTTCAAACAGATCTCTTTTAATGAAAAATCAAGAATTTAAAGGCATGTCAAAAGAGTTCCATCCTAATGGGTAGCATTTTTTAAAAACATTCCTGTCAATCGGATATTCTAGCTTTAAGAAAAATTTACTTTTGAGACAGTCCACGTATAAGTTATATTGGTCATAGTCGTTTCCATAGTGATACATAGATATGTATATTCATACGTATGTACGCCTTCTGATAGAAAAATATAGATAGACATTGAAATTATTTGATGAGAAAGAAAGTCATTTACTTGTTGGCTTCTTGCCAACTTGGTCATCTTTGTATTGGATGGAAAACTGTTAAATGTGTTGGTTATTTATGTTTGTTTGAGTGTTTGTTGCTGTGTTATGGGATTTTAGTTAAATGTGAGAAAAAACAAAGAAAACAAAAATATATATATTTAGAATATTGCTAAATAATGAAAAAAAAGAAAATAATAATAATAAAACGAAACCAACAACACTTATCAGAAATTGAGTGAAAAAATATTTGCATAAGGACTTTGCTTTCAATTAGGTCAAAATGTATGAAAATTATAAATTACAAAACAAAAGACAATAATAATAATAAAAGCAAATACATGCATATTTTAACAAATTTTGAATATTGCAAGGACATATTTTTAATATGAATTTTAATCAATGTATTAGGTGAAAAAAGTGTTATGGTTTCAAGTTGAGATATTCTGTAAGTAGGTATTGTCGAAAGCTGAAAAAAGCCCAGCTTAAAGATTATCAGTTTATCCAATTAGTTTCCTTTAGAAGTGAAAAATAGCTTATTGCATTAAGTTAGGTTGACTTTTATAAGTTTTCAGACTAGCATATGGTAAAACTATACTTTGATCGTGTATTGTCTGTAAGAGAATAATGAAGAGAAAGAAGAGAGAATATATGTATATTAATGAAAAAAATGAAATCAAATACTGAATTTACACCCACGGCTGGAAAATTACATAGAAGAAGAGTAATTGTTTTTTCTCCCTCTAACAGCGCACAGTGGTATAGGAAAAAAAAAGAGGGAAATAATTCGGTAACTTCTAAACGGTTAATCCGATTTTAATGAAATTTGGTATGCACAAAAAGGAGGTGTTGTCAAGTTTAGGTTTTGA
>NC_060954.1:18958009-18962722 GCF_022045245.1 Lucilia cuprina
TAGATAGATAGATAGATAGATAGATAGATAGATAGATAGATAGATAGATAGATAGATAGATAGATAGATAGATAGATAGATAGATAGAGAAATAGATAGATAGATAGAGAAATAGCATAGATGTTCCAAATGCTTAATTTTAGTACGACGAATTATGTAATTTAAATTAAAATTGAGAGTTAAATGATGAATGAGAACTTGAATGGCAAATAATTGTTTCGTGTGAATGGGGTTTTACACTGTTTTAAAGGGCACATTTATTCATTCAATAAGTTTTTGTTTCCTTGCAAAATATTTCGATACAATTATGTTAAAAACCAATTATAACCTATTTTATTATAATTATAAATTGTATTGTCTACAAAAGTGTTACTCTAATTTTGTTTATAATTTTAATACGATTTAATTCCTGTAATTACATTAACACAACTACTAAAAGTATATCGATGTAAATGTAAACATGTATAAAAGCATTTAACAATAATTATGTTTTGTATCTATGTGTTTTAATTTTAATTGTATATCATTGAAAATAATTTTTATTCTATCATTAGGTAGCATGTACTTAAGTGTAAAACATAAAGATTTTAATCCTTAGCAATTACACACATACATGCATATATGTTAATTTTTAAGTTTTGAGGTTAGAAATATTATTGTCAGAGAACGAGATTGTTAATATGATGATGACAGAAAATGATTATGTAATTGCAGCTCAAACAAAATCTTACATTAGACAATACAAACAACAAGCAAATGATTTTGAAAATTTTTAATTTTTTTAATCAAAATATTTGTAACTTTTTTTTTAAAATTAAAGTTCTTAAAGTTGGCTATTATTCTAAGAATGTATTTGTTTTTCAGATGTGTTGAATTATGCCAAAAAACAAGAAATTATCTACGAATTTGACGCAAATTGTTGATGGAGTGAACTCTTTAATGATTTAAAAGTAAACTTTCCGTGGTAAGTAGAAATCTTTTCTATTCATTTATTAAATCTCTTATAAGAATCAAAAAATACTCAAAACATCTAAAATTATTATTAAGTATTATGTATATTCATGAATTCTTGTAAAGCTATTGAAAATTTTAATAAATGCAACCGTAAAACTTCAAATAACACTCGTTGCTAAATTTATGACAAACATTCTTTATTTATATTAAAATATTAAAAAAATAAATTATACCAAATTTATTAGAATTTCATGGTATAATATTAAATTTTCTTTATATTATTTATGACTTTAGTTAATAATCTAATTTAAGTTTTATACTTAGCAAAAATATTTATAGACTAGTATAAACAAAATAAAGATTATATTAATTTATAAGGATTTAAAAGCTCATTATGAAAATCAAATAACAAACCTAAAAGAAATATAACAAAAATTTATCATTTATTAAAGTTTTTATTCAACAAAGATTCTAGCAAATAAAGATATAGCATTTTTTTTTGTTGAAACATTTAAAAGAATTTGTTCTTTTGACAGTTAATTGAGTGTTTACCGGTAATGAGCCATGTAATTTTTCTATGAAACTTCAAAAAAGAAAAAGTAAATAACGCAAAATATCCATCATCTACATCATTATTTCTTAGCGCCATTGTATGTTATGTTTACAATAACAATAGTTAGTTTTCTGGTTTAGTTCCCCTAAACAAACATGACATTACAACAACTAAAAAGAAGTAATAATAAATATGTCTATCAAATCGTTTATAAACGGCATGAAAACCAACTCTTATTGGCATTAAACGCACATTAATTTCACAGCTTAATAAAAGAATGCTTAAAGAAGGAAGCTACCTTTTCAAAAAGTAAACCACCTGACAGGATTCTTTTCACCCATACCCTTTTATTTGAATAGTATTTCTTTATATTTCTTCTCTACTTGAAATTATTTTCTAGTTATTTAGGTGAATAACACGCCATGTCGGAAAATAAATCTAAATGGCAAAAGTTAGGGGCACGCGTATCAATATTTGGAATATAATACATATGGTGAACAAATTAATTAAAGTTTTTGTTGTATTGATGAAAGACTGAAAGTAGGAAATGTAACAATTTGTTTAATTCTATGATAAATTAGTAGATAGTAAAACGCATTAGAATATGTTTGAAGAATGTGTAATACACCTAAGCCACTGCAAAATTTTGGTATAAAAACCATATATAGAGATTTATTTAAGGAATCAACATCCCATTTTGAAGAACTCAGTTTTGTGATCGTTGTTCCTTAAAATTTTCAAATCAAATAACATCACATTCAATTTCAACCAATTAGTCTCATTTTATAAATTTCTGCCCGTAATCCACATCTGCACATCTACTATGAATACTTCTTCATTCTTGTTTTGGTCAGACCATTTGATTTAATTATTCCAAGTTTCCCCTTCTCCGCTATAAACATCAAACAGACACGTGTGTGAAAATTTTAAATGTTTAAAAAGTAGCAAACCGAATGTTTCCATTTAATAAATAACATTATATAAGTTTTCGTAAAATATGCTGAGCATTGTTTAAATGTTAGACATGATTAATGGATCTTATAATAAAATTCCTTAAAATATTTGTTGAAAAGACAAAACTGCCAACAGGTGTATTAAAGTTGACTTGAAATGGAATTTATATAAATACCTAGTTAGATTAATTTATTTGTACAAATAAATTTTAAAATTGCATTGTAAAATGTATCTCTTCTAATTAGATTTGAATAAACATGGCGCCAATAGGAGTGTCGTGACTGACATAAGGTAGTTAGGGTATTATCTAAATGTAAGAAAGCATTAACAGAATAATTACCCAGAGGAGAAATTAACAAAAAAAATGGTTATCAGGACATTATGGAGTAGACGGCAACGAAAGATCGAATATAATTAAGCGAAACCACAAGGATCCTATGAGGCGTCCCTAAAGAGAGCAGGGCAAAAAAACTCCTCAAAATCCGAAAACATAAAGAATACCGACAACTATACAATATTGGATGTGAGGATTCAGACGAATGAATTACTGGAGAAGCTTCTTTGCCATTGTAAATATTAGATCAAAATATCTTAGAAGTAACATCTTGGGAATTACGCCGAGGAAGCTGAGTTGTATATCTTGGGACTTGTTGTAGTATGCATCCTATAACCCTAACGGAAATCTCATATTACACATATTACACAGAAACAGACAATGGAAAACTTTAATTGTTTATGAAAGCTGAAGTCAATAGTTAATTTGATTCCAATATTAACTATTGCAATTTTGAAGATAATTGTCCCAAGGACGAAGCCTACTGAAAAGCCTATTGGTTAAGATCGATCCATTATTTCATCTAGCCCCCATACAACTGTACCCCCGAATAGGGCTTGTAAAACTTGTAATCAAACTACAGGTCACAATTTTGGAAATAATTTAATGAAATTTGGCACATGATCTTCTATGGTATCGTAGCCTACTGAAAATGGTTATTATTGGTCCATTTTTGCACCTAGCCCCCATAAAACTGAACCCGCTGAATAGGGCTTTTAAGTTTAATATACTCATATCTCGACAAAAGGTTACAAAATCAAGTTCTATACTAGACTTGATGACTCTGTCTACAATTTTGTTCAACAATAAACGGCTTAAGTATATCTGAGGCAAGATACAAATGAATGTCGAGTGTTTTACATGAGTACCTTGCATAATGCCCTACCCCACGGTGGTCTTTTTCATTCACTGGGTAGACTTTACAACGGTCTACCATCGACCCTGAATGCCTTAATGAAGAACTCAGGTGGCAATTTTTGAACATGAATTTGACCGGTACATACTGAAGTACTTGAGCTCTCTTATCTCTGTCCATTGGATGGCCTCTGTTGATTCGGCAACAGCACCTAGAGACTTAACCGGTGGACCGAAGTACGAATCCATCAAATAAGCCGAAGATATTGTTCTTACCCACAGGAACACACTGTGGTAATTCTGATATGAATAGAGTATACTCTGAATATATCTAGACAAGGAAGAAAAATTCAATGGTTGTTTCGGCAACAGCACCAAACTTAAGTATCCCGAAATATTGACTTTACCTTACATCAATCTTTTAATCGCCACTTACTCTTCCCACGAATTTGGGTTTAAACCACAGCCACTACGTGGATCTTGAAGGAACCTCAACCAACTGACCAGCCAGGACATAGTCCATAGTCATTTGTACCTTGCCTCAGATATACTTAAGCCGTTCATTGTTGGACAAAATTGTAGACAGGGTCATCAAGTCTAGTATAGAACTTGGTATTGTAACAACTGGCCATCCATAGTACCAGATTATGCGGTGCTTTGGTGTGACCTCTTTTCAATCTATACAAAGACTAAGTCAAACAGAAGACTGTAACCAATTTTTTACTCCCGGCCAGACTAGAGGTATTGGCCACCTCTTTATACCCCGGGATTGCAATAACACCAAGGTGGAGGCTTAACCAAGGTAACATGCCCCCGGGGGTAGTATGGTAGTATAATAAAATAAAGCCGACTATTGTATAATATAGATAAAAACAAGAAGCGATCGACTACGATCAAAACAAAGAAAGGGTAAACGGGCCAGGTTTCCAAAACAGTACACTTGCCCTATTAGTAGAACGCTGCACAGTGGTATAGGAAAAAAAAAAGAGGGAAATAATTCGGTAACTTCTAAACGGTTAATCCGATTTTAATGAAATTTGGTATGCACAAAGAGGAGGTGTTG
>NC_060954.1:18962822-18980905 GCF_022045245.1 Lucilia cuprina
TCTATCTATCTATCTATCTATCTATCTATCTATCTATCTATCTATCTATCTATCTATCTATCTATCTATCTATCTATCTATCTATCTATCTATCTATTTATCTACCTAATCTATCCATTACACACGTAAAAATGAATCTGTTTTCCTATATCTCTAGAAGGAACTATATTTCGCAATTTCAAGTGAACGTATTGCCACGCATACATCAATACCTCCTATATAAAGAAAAACAGTCTTCACCAACTTAGTAACAACATGAATATTTTGAACAAAAAATGGGCGGACTGGCAAAACGGTTTTTAATATTAATATCCGTGTGGGAAGCTATTACATTTTGAACTTTGACATTCATGTGAACTTTTGAACGAAATTTCAATAGGGGGCTTAGCAACTGATGAATGAAATTCGTATATCTAGAAATGGTAGTATATGTGGGTTATCATAAGATCGAATACGCTTCCTAATTTGTTTTATTTGATAAACCTTCTGTAATAAAGTTTTACATACATGTATGTACATTTGTCCTTAAATATTCACCTATACATATATGTCCTAGGTTTATTTACTTTAAACATATTTATAAAATTACACTCTTTTGAAATTATCATAAGAGAAGTCAAATATTTTGTATATAAAATCAACATTGTGCATTATTCAATAGTTATAGCAAACAAAAGTAATAACTAAATTTTGAAATTTATTATTTTTGGCAAAACAACAACAATCATGTAGAAACATAAGAAAAAATATCCAAACAAAGTGCAAACAGATGTTGTCACTGTAAAACGATGTAAAGGATAGACATCAGTAAGAGTTGAAACAAGAAATAATAACTACGAGTAGGTTTAACTTGTACTGAATAGAAACATACCATTAAAGGACATAACCACAATTTTCCAGCATACATACTTAGACCGCAATCCTTTGCAAATGCTCATTCATTCATTCACTCACTTACTAACCAAGCCATTTTATTCTTATATATTTGGTGCCTTTGGTCGTTCTCGTAAACGTTGCCAAAGTTGTTACAGGAAGTAATCGAAAGAACAAAAAGTATTTTTAGAACAAGTGGGAGCAGAAGGTTGAGTTTTATTTTCATTGGTTTCGAATGCAATTTCATATTTGTATTGCTAGACGACAAATGTTTTGTAATTTAGCTTTGTTTTTTTTTTTTTTTTGGAAATTTCAAGAAATTTTTGGCACCAAAAATCAAAAATAATATGAAATGTTCCTAAGGCTTCGAAACAAACTGAAACCATATTAATTTGGCACATATTGAGGTGATAAGAAAAACATCAACATCTAAGTTTTATACAAAAAATTGAAAAAATGTTCAGAAAACTAAAAGAAAAATAATATTTGTGCAAAAATTGTCATAGTCTTGATAAGAAATTTTTATAAATATTTTAATGAAAACCATAAAACAAAAAAAAAAAAAAAGAATGGATATATAAAGAAAAATCATTTAATTGACCACACAAAAAATATTGAACATACATATGTATGTATATACATATATGTATGTATGTATTTGCAATGCAAACTTTTTGGCAAAAAAAAAATATTTTATGATTTATTTTTCTTGAACGAAAATTAATAGTCAATTTTCGTATTTTGTGGCAGAATGCAATATCTATAATGAATGCAATGAAGTCACATATAACTGCAGCAAGTGATAAACCGCATTTCCGAGCAAATAAACAAACAAACAAACACATAATCTGTTCAACCAGAGGCAAACGCACATTCTATACATATGGTCAAGATTTCTATAATTCCAGTTAGTAACTTTCATAAACTGAAATGCACATTTCTTTTTGTCTATGATTTTGCTTGAATGTATGTATGTGAGAGAGCGCAGCATATGTGAGTGTGTGTACATACATATGTGCAATGTCCATCAGCAGACCAACTGCCAACCAACTAAGCAACAACATCCGGTAACAAAACCATTGGGAAACAATTTTTAAGAATGAAATAAAACTGTCTAACTGCTCACGTAGAAGAAATGAAAAACCAAAGTAAACTTATTTAGACACGTTTACTTACTTTCAAATAGACAAACAAACACCTATGTTCCTTTTTTACACTGGAAATGGAAATAAAAAGACAGACAACTAACCTATGAAAAAAGTAGAAAACAAAAAAGAAATTGTACGGTTAAAATAACAAATAATCTATTTCTGTTGAAAGTGGCGTAGGTAAGCTTTTTAATGAGATATATAAGTACAACCTTATCAATATATTCTATTCTATATCATAGGCATAGGTATCTTTTGACTACAGATTCTAGAGTGTAGAATTTTCCGAAATTCTGTGAAAACAAATAACCTAAGCTTTAAAAGTTACTAGATCATATTGTTAGAGAGTCTATAATTAGTTAATTTGACGATAGTTAAAGTCCCATAATTTGTCCATCACTTAGTTTGCAATATCTAAAATAAACACAAGCTTAAGTTGAATTTGGATCTTTTTAACCCAACCTCAATGGTCCCAGTGGCCTCCAAAGTTGGGCAAACGGAAATGTGAGACACTTAAAACTCATTATTGTTTCTAAACCAATTTAATTGATTTTCTATATAAGAAGAAATCTACTTCTTAAGCCTCACCTACTCATAATTTGGTATTAAGCATCTGAATTTTTTTAAAAATGTATAACTCATCGATCTGATCAAATTGATCAAATATCGGTTGCTTTTTATATAACATGATTAAGAAGTATAATAATTTAAATGAATTTAGAGTGAGCTCACTTTATTCCTAATAAGCTTCACATAGTTTAATGTCGAAACGGAGACCTTAGCATATAATCGGTTTTGGGGGGCGGGACGGTTGTAAATTTGCAATAACTAATTCCTCCGTGGATCGGCGTTTGTTATAGGATGATAGCCAACTTTTAGAGGAAAACCTCTCAAATGATGCTTATTAATCTTGATCTTGGTACCATATGTTCCGTAAAAACGTCTGCATTCTTTTCGAAATTATTGGAAGAAAAGCAATTTAAAATTGTAATAGAGTATTTCTGATAGAGGTTTTACTACATCAGATTCTAAAAAAATGTAGTTTCTCGGGATACTCTAATATATAACAGAGTGAGTAGGTCTTTCAGTAAAAAAAATGTTTTACAAATAATGTTGATGATAAAGCGTTTTTAAAAGGTCCAAAAACAAGTATTTTTTAAAATTTAGGACTCAATGGTGAAATCCAGAAGTTAGATTAGTAATCCTGATCCTTTAGTATACACTATTGCATAGGGTTCAAAAATAGTGGACCTGTGTTATTTTACAGTAGTTTTTTGATCAGTTAACATGTGTGTACGATTTGCAATGCAGAAAGTGTTTACTGCTATCAAATATTTTGCTGTTCCTATGAGAGAGAGAGAATACACTTTACAAACTTTACAATGTAAATCTAGTGAATTGCAGACATTCAAGTCGTTTTCTGAAATGGTTTTGTATGGGCAAAAGGGACAAACGAGACCCGATCATTAAGAAATTCGTCAGTTTCATGTAAAATTGGCAAATTTTGTACACTTAAGATCAGTATTAAATTAAATAATTTTTATGAGAGTTTCGGTTGAATATGAGCACTAGATGAAATAAAAGGCTTAAGGTTAAGATATTTAGAAAAAGGATAGGGATATAAATTATATTTAAACTAAGTTTTTAAGTCAATAAATTATACTTTCTGATCACATATAAAATGTTATAAATAATGGTGTCACAATATCCGAAAAACCAGAAAATGAAACCAGATTCAACACAACTGAATCAATTAAAAAATTAATGCTTGTTTTAGGGTTCGACATTTTTTAATTATTACAGGAATAATACTCTACCCTAGAGTGGGTAGAGTAAAATTTCTATATAAACAGACCTACGAGATTATTTCTTGATTTAATTCTTTATTTATTGAATAACCTATATAAATCTATAATCCTATAAGAAATTCTTCTTATAAACTAAACTGTATACAATAATATTTTGCTTTCATTCTTAATTTAGTTACTAATTAAATAAATATGTATCAAGTAAATAATCTTTATTGTAAACTTTTCTTTGAACAAATTTTCCAAGACTTTCTACATTTTAGTCGATTAAAAAAGTACAAACAAACATACATACACAAGCAACAAAATTGATGCATATCCTTGTGTGTACTTTCTTATAAAATAAAAAAACAATAGTTTTAGTTTAAGTAAATATATGTATGTCTGTATATATTTATTTGACACACATTCTTATTAAATGTTTTAAAATAATAAAGTTAGTTTTAACTTATTTTGCTTACTGGACAAAAATACTTACACTAGTTTTAAAACTTGAATATAATTTAAGAAATACATACATAACTAAATAAATGCATATAAAACTTTGTTCTACATATGTACGTTTGTAAGTATACATGTACATGTGTACAACTATTTACTTTAATTAGATATTTTTTTTTGCATTTAAAGTAATTTACTTCCTAGTGATTATAAATTGAGAACGAAAAGCAATCACATTTATATTATATATCGACATTTATTAAAATGGGGTCTCAGTGGGATATTCATTAGAGAAAGGTCTAATCTTGGGACTACGTCTTCAATAGTATATTCTAAAAAGACACTAAACTTAACCTTCCACACTTTTTTAAGACAAGAGTATATTTTTAATAAGATTCCAGTAGTTCGTTCAGACTCTATCTAGGATTACCTCTAGCACCGATTGTCCAAGTGAATAACTATTTAACATGTCCTATGAATAAATTAATCATCACACCATAGATTACAAAGAGATAGTCAAAAAGCTTAAGTTTTTTTAAGTGTCCACTCTCTAGCTTACAAAGGCGACACTAAAGTGACGATTATCTTTACCCATGACGAAAGGCGAATTTAAAACATGAGTTGGTTACACGTTAGTGAAAATCACTGACATTTTCGGATGCATTTAAATATCGTTTAACTGCTGGGATGTAAATACCCAGCAGCTCAGTCGGATAGTCCCGAATTACTTATTTGATCTCCCATGTAAATTTACCTTTAACCTAACTGTATTCTACGGGGAATTCAATCGTCACTCTTTAGATTACGAAGAGACAGCAAAGTGTTTAAGTTCGCTTTTTAAGTGTTCACTCTCTCGCTTGCAAAAGGTATACTAAAGTGACCTTCATTTCCCTCTCGTTTACAAAAATTTCATCCTTGACGAAAGCTGAATTAGAGCCAATCAGGTCGTTATACATTAGTGGAAATTATTGTAGTTTTCGGATGCATATGTTTGTATGTGTGTCAGGGTTGGCAAAATTGGTACAATTGTACTTTTTTGTTACAACTCGATCTTCAAAAGTACAATGGTACTTTTTTTTAAATTTTTTTAGAAATTTGATACAATCTGACACAAAAAAGTACACTTTTAAATTCGGTTTTGTACAACTTGAAAATGCCATTTGCCATCCCTGATGTGTGTTGAAATTTATTTTGTAAATCTTTGGAGAATTTAATTCTAATTATATCTTAATTAATTTATATACAATTTAACTTTTTTTCTTAAAAAAAAATCTTTAATTTGACAAATAACATATAATCATATGTAGTATGTATATGAACAGATTATGTCATGACAACTAAATGTTATTCATAAATAAACAATTCAGAATACAATGATGGTACCGTTCTATCGATTACCGAATATGTAGACAAACAGATTTACTTACACTGCTGCATGTTGTTTATTTGTCTCCTCGACAACGAATATTTCTTTTGGAAATGAATTAAAAGAATTTGTCAGGTTATACTTTCTATTTTCAAGGTTTTTTTTCAAAATATCCATTATGTTGTTAATATTGAGAAAATGTATAATTACCTTTAGAAAATTTGATGAAACTCAAATAAAAGTGTTATACTGTAAGTGCGATCAAATAGTACTCTACACCAGATATGAGTACAATATCGGTATTTTGTCATCTGATATGTGTGGTTCAATTTTACATACCCAGAATAAGTTACATTGGAAGTAATGAGTTAAAATGCCAATAAAACCAATTTTTACTACTTCTTCATTAGAAATTTACCTTATAATTTTCACACGGTGATGCCATTGGAGGCAAGTACTTCTAACCTCGCATTCAAATAGGGAGTTACACTTCGCTTACAAAGAAGTTGCTGATTAAGTTGTTTTGTTTTTAGTAATAAAAATATCCAGTGAGATTACGAATCGGGGACTTCAATTTGTTAGTTAAATGTTTTAGCAAAAAAAGAACTTCCAAAGAAGCAAAAAAGAAGTAGAATTTACTCCATGGAAGTACTGAAAAAAAAACCAGAAGAAGTGATGATTTAACATTGGCTTGTCTTTTTATTTGATTCCCAATTCATTACATCTGAAGTCATTCTCAGGAAGCAATTTTTATGTTCGTTTTTGGAAGTTATTAAGAAATGAAATAGTATTATAGAATACAACCAATTTGACTTAAATAGTATAAACATAAAAAAATAAATTACACTAATTTATCAATCAACTCCAAAATATGGATTTAATTAAAAAAATGTCACTACAAAAAAGTATACTTTCAGTTTTAAACAAAATTGGATCCTTTTTGCTTCGTTGGAAGTCAAAAAACATAACTTCCGCAGAAGGTAAAAAATCACTTAGTGCTACTCTTGAAATGGTGCTAAATGTTATTCTTTTGGAAGTACTTTGCTTAATTTTTGCTGTGTGGTTTTCAGATGCAAATTTAATCTCGTTTTATTTTCTGTAAAAACAATTCTTAACACGCAATTAAATAAAATGTGCTTGAAAATAAAGTACTTGTATATCTGATTAAAAGGAAGTCATTACTAGTATACTTTAATGTAATGCAGAGGGTAAGTAGAACTCATTGAAAAGTAAGAGTTTAAGGAAGTACAACCCATAACCGAGTTTTGTTGAGTACATAGCTAACACCACAAAAACCCATAAGCTTATGTGTATTACATACTTTATATATCTTCTAATATTACAGCAGTGTATAAGTAGATCTAAATACTGATCATAGACCCGTTTGAATATACCAGCAACAACTTAGTAATGACTTGCAACTGTAGTCGCTTACCTCCCACGGGATATGTTTTCTTTATGAACGACTCTCATCTTGATGTACTGCAATCGCGGGGTAAAAAAGTGCTACTAGTACTTCTCGTCTGCCAGGAGTAAAATAGTAATGTCACTTCACTTCTCGGACTTTTCTAGAAATGACTTGACATGGGGCCGAACCAGAGAACCATGTAATGTGGTACTTCGGGTGGCCAGTTGCACGCATGATTTGTACTGGCTGGTCAGTTGGTTGAGTTTCTTTCTGGATCCACGTAGTGTCTGTTGTTTAAACCCAAAATCGAAAAGAGTGAGTTGCGGTAAAAATACTGATGCACGGTGAAGTCTAGGTATATTTCTGAATAAGTTTGGTGTTGTTGCAGAAAACAACAGATATCCCAAAGAGGAGTGACAGTGGGACTAAACGTTTTAAATAAGGTAGTGTTACATGTATATGAATCCGGGTGAATGTAGAGGTATAGGGGTCTTGCCAGTCCGTATACCTAGAGTGAGTGTGTCGGATTTTATTATCTATGAATGTTTTGGACTACTACTACACATTGCTTTTTTTATATAGAAGTACTGTAATAACATCTTATTTGTAGTTAATGTGTTATCACACGATTTACATTGACTAATTGTGCTATTCTGTAAGTAGTTTTTAGCATTTTGACTCCTTACCTGGTAATGCGTCAACACGAAATTCATGATTGTGTAAAAAGGATTATATGAAAGAACACACATAGAACCATTATGGCTTTCCAACTGCAGTGACAATTGGAAAGCATTTCAAGCATATAATTCCCATCTACTTAAAATGGAGGCATTATTAACATTCAGATTCTTTTACGATTCGAATATTATTGAGCCAATGTCCATCATCTAACTAAAACTATCTAAATGAGGGTACCACTAAAACATCATTGAAATATAATAGGTCCTAAATTTTCAGACAAGTATTTTTTCCTCAGAGAGCTTTGTTATTAATATGTTTTGTCGTTGTACTCATTTTTGATACTTCATATGCTTTAACGATAGAGACCATTGAGATTCGGCATTAGCCGAATAAATATTGTTTGACTATAAATATATATATCGCATTATTATATATATATATCGCTGATGAGCTAACAAAAAATCTTATGAGTTTCTTAACAACTACTCAAGAAACTCAATAAATAAGTTTTTTATTTAATAATTCCATTATAAATTGAAATATTAAAAAAAACTTTGTGAGACTATGTAGGTACGATCTGATTAACGAGCCATTAAAGTGTTGGATAAAAAAATATATCTACGACATTTTGTTGGTACCAAAACTATATGCTGAGGCGATTTATTAGATACACTTAATTCTGGAAAGACAATTTTGTATTTGCTTGATGACCAGAGGACAAAAACATTTTGCACATGAATGTGTGCAATTTTAAAACTTTAAGCTACTTTGTGTAAATTGTTTGGATTGTAATTTAAGAGTAAAATTTTATCGAAAAATTTTCGATTTTAATTCTGCACTTATTTCTAAAAAATTTACACTGTGTACGGTTATATATATTTGGAGAATCTAAAAGTATTCAGATTTTTCCTTATGGCCACCGATTTTAAAATTTTGGTTTGATCTAATTTGATTTGTTAATAAAAATATATTTTGTTTTTGCTCTTAATATAAATTTTAACAATATTTTCAATATTACTCTATACATATATCAAGTTTAATAATTTTCTATTTAATTAAATAAAAATTAAATTTTAATTTAATTACCTGTTAATGAAAGGATTTTCCAAATTTATATTTGTTTATTGAAATTTTAATTTAAATATTTACTTTGAAAGTTCATTCACATTGGTATTTTAAGCAAAAAAAAAAAAACACTCACACTTTTTTAAGAAAATCACAAAAAATTTTTTTTTAATATCTATTTTGATAAAAAATTAAATGCAGCCGTAGCTTTGTAACGTCTTCGTGGGGCACGTGTCACCAACTGAATAGAAAATTCAAATGTTAAGCTCGTCAAACTTCGCAGGGAACCAGGATATTTTTTTCTGTTTAGTTAAGTTGTGTTTTTGTCTTTTTTGTTTTCAGCTGCAAACAGGACACAGTTTTTATTGATGGTTGAGCAAAAGTTTTTTTTTTCTATATACACTTATATGTATGTTTGTGTAGGTTTACATATTTTTTTCATTTTGTTATTTGCTTAATTTCTTGTGTAATTTTAACTGTTGGCTGCTTAAATCAAATAAAAGCAGGATCCAGGACTATGGTGGCAAAATGTAGTCCTTTCCGCAGCCAACTCACTTGCTTGACTAAGTGATGAACTAAACAGTTTTAACATTAAAAAGGCATTTTACAAAGATGTAAATTGGGAATGAACTGAACTAAAACGAGCCAGGAACTTCAAAACGAAGTTCTATTTCATTTGCTCCCTCCATCAAGTTCTATTCATCACTCGCACTCTCTCTCTCTCTCACTTTCTCTTGTTTTAATTTTAACAGGCCGTTGACAGGGGTAAATTGTATTGTATTCATAAAGCGCAGACTCAAACCTTAAATGAATATTAAAGGGAACAATAAAAGAGCTTTTGTACAAATGTGCAGGCAGGATTTCTTGTCAACCCTTGAAAATAACAGCTGTGGGCGATAAAATAACAAAGGATTATGACACTGATTACTGTGCACAAATGTCATTTTAGGGGAAAAATATTCAGCTTTATTTGGCTGGTGTGTATAAGAGATTTGTGCATTTCCCCTGTTTTCGTTTTAAGTCCCTAAAGCTTTTCTGCCGTTTGTGTGTTGTTCGTCCTTTTAATAAAGTCCATACATTTAACAGTGTGTTGTAATGTTTTCAAAAAAAATGATTCATCAAAATTTCCATTTGAAAAAGAATAAAATACAAAAAAAAAACTCCTGCACACTTATTTGGCAAATAATGAAACTACATTTATAAGGATTCCCTATACATTCGACCCTCTGCTTTCATGATCCTTTGTAACCCTTTCTATTCCATTGTTTTTTTCACGAAACTAAAGAGTGGAGGTTATTATTAAAATTACTCCTTATGCATTTTTAAACAATTTTGTTTATTTTATAATCAATAACTTTTGTTTTATTTATTGTAATACCCTACACCGATATATGGACTTGTATGTGAACTAGGCCAGATCATGTCCGATAGATAGATAGATAGATAGATAGATAGATAGATAGATAGATAGATAGATAGATAGATAGATAGATAGATAGATAGATAGATAGATAGATAGATAGATAGATAGATAGATAGATAGATAGATAGATAGATAGATAGATAGATAGATAGATAGATAGATAGATAGATAGATAGATAGATAGATAGATAGATAGATAGATAGATAGATAGATAGATAGATAGATAGATAGATAGATAGATAGATAGATAGATAGATCCCCCACTTTCTTTTACCTGGGATCAAAGCTTCTTTCTGCACTTTCATTGATGAAACTAAACCACCAGACTTTGGAAACATATGTTAGTGTAGACTACTATCTGATCGAATATAACCGATTTTTCTCTCTATTTCTTCTTCGTGTTTACTTCTTATCTTAGTGCCCGCATGCCACTTCCCATTTTAAAAATATTAAATTCCAGGACAAAATTCTAAAACTTCCCCAAAACCAGAAAGAAATACACATTTTGTAAAATAGCAGAAAACAAACGAACTCATTGGTAATTTGAGCAGAGTGGCTGAGTATGTCAACTTATTAGGCTTTCAACAATTTTAGCACGTTTCCTCTGCCCTGATAAGAAACTTCGAATATGTGGCAAAAAAGTGGCTGGTAGGATGTTGTTGTTGTTGGTACCAGTTGGTTTTGTATGTTACAAAAACAAATTCCGGTACATACTTGCCTCGTCAATGTAAGAACATCATATTTGTCTTGGGAAATTAAATGTTATTTAATATGTTAGATGAACATTTTTATTTATCTGAGTTCTTGTACATAAACAGTTTAAATTCATTTAATAATACTGTATTCTGTTATTTTCTGTTAAACTTTTTGTTGTTTTGGAAGAAAATCAAAGAGAGAATAGTATGTTGGTAATGAATTAAAATTTTAAAGATGAAAAATATACTAAGGCATTGCCAAATTGAGGAACAAGTTTTAATTTTGTTTCCCAATAATTGGAAGAAATTTCGCTCATATTAGACCATAATTCGTTGTTTTTAATTGGTTGTTTATTAATTTTGCATTTGAGTTTAACAAACACAGCTATATACGTATGTATATCCAAATTTCAGATCGGATTTGTCTTCAAATCTCTTTGTGGATTTCGATTAAACTTGTTTGACATAATAATTTATATAATACTTAATACATTGAACATTACTACGAGCCCCGGGTTTCAGTAGGGTTAGGGGAAAATTTTTACTTCTTTTCGAAAAGCGTACTTGACAAATTTCATCAAATTATGTTGAAAATTCCGCCTTTGTAGCCTTGTGCACAAGCTTAACATGAACAGTCATACGGACAGAAGAACAAAAACAATTTTTAGCACAAACTACTCCCACGTTGTCTAGAAACAAAACATTAGTCAACTTAAAAAACTATTCTTACCGGATTTATGAGTGTAAGACAAAGATTGGGTGTTATAAACATCAGGCATAATACTCACCCCACTATAGTGATATGGAATATGGTTTTATATATGGACTTTAGAAAACTATGGACTGCGCTCTATAGAATTTTAAATAATGAATAATATGTTTCAAAAAGTAATGTTTTTAACGAATGTAAACTTAATTACTTTAATTTTTGACCTAATTACTGACAATAAACTGAATTTCTAAAGCAGAATTTAAATGAGGTATACGTGTTAATTATGATTCGATCATCACAAAATTTTGTAGAAAAATGTTGGTTATTTTCTGTAGGAGACATTATATGGAGCGATTCTCATACAACTTATCATAGAAACTTTGGTTCCTATAGAAATACGTTCCATTCTTATACTCTTATTTTAAGTCAGTTTTTTCTGGGAGAGGTCCTTATATGGGGAATTCTGTAAATTATAGACCGATCCTTATCAAATTTGGTAGAGCGACTTAAAACTAATTTATGTACGATGTTGTTTCTATATTGATTCTATCAAGAGAGATACTTATATGGTGTGTATAATCAATTATGATCCAATGTCTGCATCTGCTAGTTGAAATCCCACATCGATATCACTAATTTTCAAAACCAAACAAACCTTATTGATTCAGTCGTTAGCTCCTCTCCTGTGATTTCAAATAGATTTTCTTATAACTTAATAAATAATAAAACTTTTGTGGATCCACGAGCAATATTTCAATGTGTTACAAACGGTTGATAAAAATAAGTACAATTTTTTAAAACAAAGTTTGGCTCATAAAGTTTTACTGTCTAAAAGAAACACAAAATAATTACCGAATTAAACAAGTAAGAGTTCTATATTCGGCTGTGCCGAATCTTATATACCCTTCACCATGATGTGTTTAAAGCCCTTTGTACCTTTTGAAGAACGAAAAAGTACCAAAAAGTCCCCATCTATGGGTCCTCAGTTAATCCGGGGCATACAAACTTAATTACATGTTCCTAGGTTCAATATTGTAGAAATTGTAAAAAGTACCTTTTGAAGAACGAAAAAGTACCAAGAAGTCCCCTTTTACTGGTTCTCACTTAAAACTAATTTATGTACGATGTTGTTTCTATATTGATTCTATCAAGAGAGATACTTATATGGTGTGTATAATCAATTATGATCCAATGTCTGCATCTGCTAGTTGAAATCCCACATCGATATCACTAATTTTCAAAACCAAACAAACCTTATTGATTCAGTCGTTAGCTCCTCTCCTGTGATTTCAAATAGATTTTCTTATAACTTAATAAATAATAAAACTTTTGTGGATCCACGAGCAATATTTCAATGTGTTACAAACGGTTGATAAAAATAAGTACAATTTTTTAAAACAAAGTTTGGCTCATAAAGTTTTACTGTCTAAAAGAAACACAAAATAATTACCGAATTAAACAAGTAAGAGTTCTATATTCGGCTGTGCCGAATCTTATATACCCTTCACCATGATGTGTTTAAAGCCCTTTGTACCTTTTGAAGAACGAAAAAGTACCAAAAAGTCCCCATCTATGGGTCCTCAGTTAATCCGGGGCATACAAACTTAATTACATGTTCCTAGGTTCAATATTGTAGAAATTGTAAAAAGTACCTTTTGAAGAACGAAAAAGTACCAAGAAGTCCCCTTTTACTGGTTCTCACTTAATCCGAGATATACGAACTTAATAACATGTTTCTAGGTTCAATATTATAGAAATTTCAAAAAGTACCTTTTGAAGAATGAAAAAGTACCAAAAAGTACCCTTTCATGGGTCCTCACTTAATCCTGGCCATACATACTTAATTACATGTTTCTAGGTTTAATATCGTAGAAATTGCAAAAAAAGTCTTTTGAAAAACGAAAAAGTACCAATAAGTCCCCTTTTATGGGTCCTTACTTAATCCGGGCCATACATACATAATTACATGTTTCTAGGTTTAATATCGTAGAAATTGCAAAAAGTACCTTTTGAAAAACGAAAAAGTACCAAAAAGTCCCCTTGTATGGGTCCTCACTTAATCCGGGCCATACATACTTAATTACATGTTTCTAGGTTCAATATTGTAGAAATTGCAAAAAGTACCTTTTGAAGAACGAAAAAAGTACCAAAAAGTCCCTTTTATAGGTCCTCACTTAATCCGGGCCATACATACTTAATTACATGTTTCTAGGTTCAATATTGTAGAAATTGCAAAAAGTACCTTTTGAACAACGAAAAAGGCCCCTTTTATGGGTCCTCACTTAATCCGGGCCATACATACTTAATTACATGTTTCTAGGTTCAATATTGTAGAAATTGCAAAAAGTACCTTTTGAAAAACGAAAAAGTACCAAAAACTCCCCTTGTTTGGGTCCTCACTTAATCCGGGCCATGCATACTTAATTTCATGTTTCTAGGTTCAATATTATAGAAATTTCAAAAAATACCTTTTGAAGAACGAAAAAGTACCAGAAAGTCCCCTTTTATAGGTTCTCACTTAATCCAGGCTCTACATACTTAATTTCATATTTCTAGCCAATAACAAAACATTAGTGCTGCTCTCGCTCTGCTACTCTTGCTCTGCTGCTCTTGCTCTGCTTTGCTTTTATAAACAAATTACAATAACAATATTTACCGTATTGTTATGTATTTTGTTTTTGTTTTTTGCAGTTTCTGTCTGAGCATGAATAAAAAATCTAAATTTTATATGAAATTTTCAGAGGTTGTCTCGGTTTTTTGCTCATATCTCCGTGATTTATGGACCGATTTTGCTGATTTTAAATAGCGTTCTTGCCGGTCGTATGTCTGATAGAATTATGGAAGATTCGGATCTCGCAGATATCTGGGGTCTTCTAAAAACTGATTTCAACAAACATACAGACAGACAGACGGACAGACAGACAGACAGACAGACAGACAGACAGACAGACAGACGGACATGGCTTAATCATCTCCGCTACCTATAAGGATCCAGAATATATATACTTTATAGGGTCGGAAAATTATATTATGGAAATTACAAACGGAATGACAAACTTATATATACCCTTCTCACGAAGGTGAAGGGTATAAAAATATGTACATATGTATGTATGTAGTATATAATTTAATAGATGAATGATATTTGATAACATATTTTTAATCTTATTAGATACTTTAAAGTAAAAAACCGATCCCAACTATGATTTGGATTAATTACTTGTATTTTTCTAAACACATATATTGTTTTATTAATCCTCCCTCTATTCTCATTCAAGCTTAAAACATTGTAGTCTCATGTTTATATCCCATCAAACATTTTCATAAAGTTGCTGTAAAAAAAGAACTTCTAAAACTTAACCTTCCATTTTAACATGTGCTTGCACTACAAGGAAATCAATTGTCACCCCATAGATTACGAAGATACAGACAAAAAGCTTTAGTGTTTTTTTAAGTGTCCACTCTCTCGCTTACAAAGTGGATACGAGAGTGAAGATTATCTTTACCCTCATTTACAAATAGTACATCCGTGACGAATTAGAGGCAACCAGGTGCTTAAATGTTAGTAAAAATTACTGTCTTATTCGGATGTATTGACTGTTTGTCGAACTGTTAGGGAAAATGTGCTCGGAAAGAATTGTTCGATGAAATGTTCACTATGTTTTGTATAGTCAATTTGTATAAGTGTTTTTAATATAATATATATTTACTTTTTTATATATACAAATATTCAAGAAAGAAAAATATATACACAGATTTATACATACCTACATAGACTCTAGGTATTACATGAGATATAATGAGTACAACAACATAGACGAACCGTGTTGCATTACAAATATTTTTACTTGTGAAAAAGTTTTTAATTAAGCGTTTTACCGAAACCAATATAAAATTAAATGTTTAATGAGTTTTCATTTGATGCTTCATTGGATGCCTGGATAAACCCTCTCCTATATATACACACACATCACATACACAACATGTACATGTGTTTATTCATCATAGGGGTTCATAGGTTGCTTCGTAGGATGCTAGTGCCTCTATAATGCTGTTGAAGTTCCTTTTGCTTCAGCTATTGGCGGAAGACTGGCAACTGGTAAGCAGGAGGTAAATAAAAGCAAAACATAAGGAAACATTATTGAATAACTTTGCAAATTGTTGGTCACGCAGTAATGATTGTTGTTCTTCGATTTCCTATTCATTCTTCAGTTACTTCTGTGCGATGTTATTGCAAATGTTGTTAATGTTCCTGCATGCAGAATATACAATGCAATTAGGATTTACCAGGCTGCAGGTAATATAGGAAAATTCCAGGATTTTCGCTAAAAACTTGCAATTTATATTATTTTATTAACACGAAAAACATTTTTGTTTAAAGGTAAATTAAAACTTTGTAATTCTTGTTCATTTCTTTAAGATGTCAACAGCCTTACTTTGGAGGGATTATTTAGGTCAAACTGTTAACCCTATAAAGCTCCACATAAAATGCAAAACTATAAATACTCAGTAAATATAAATTAAACCCTGTTGTTATAAAGACAACTATGTAGTCCTAGTATATACTTATACACTTGCCAGATCTTTGTATAGAAAATATATATAATACATCACAAGTTATCAAACTTTAAGTCAGTCAATCGTCATTTCAGTTTCTTTAACCCTTTCGCGCACAAAACTAAACCGCTGGATTTTTATTTTGATGAAAAATGGAAAAAGTGTTTTCGAAAGATATCGCAGGATATTATTCTTTTTATCATGTAGGACATAAAATTCTAAAAAATAACTTTTTTTAAAAAACCATTTACTGTAGCTCTGTACTCAAAATTACGCTCAAAATCGAGAAAAAATTAAAAAAATTTGGGACACCGGTGTCCCGTATACGTGAAAGAGTTAAGTAGGGTTCTCAAAAGAACTCGCACATATTAAAATGACTTATAGTAGTAACCGTACTACGGGGTACGTTGTCTTGTCCTTTTAAATACCAATATTCACTTGCATATTCAATACAATTAATTGTTGTTTAATTACTGAAATGTACATGAGAGCACAACGATTGTAAGAATAAATAAATAGTTTTTATTTAAATAGAAATTTTGCATACTTACCACATATTTACTTAAATATACAAACAGATACAAAAATAGACAACCGTAATTACCCAGCAAATACTTACATAAATTTAGATTATGTTAAAAAAGAACGTATTTTATATAAAATCCAAAAACTTACATCTAGGCCGCTCACTCTAACTCATAGATAATGTTGCTAGGAAGTTTTAGTATAAAAACCTTATGATCTAAGACACGAATTATCGTACAATGTTTTGATACTCAGTTTCCTTATAACTTTTCAAACAGTGTGCTAAAGGATGGCATGTCTATCTGCCCAAATATTTCCATGAATGGGTCCATATTTAATCTAATCCATTTTACACATTCCTTTATAACACGAAGTTAAGTTAGTTTTGTAAATATAAAGTCGGAAGTATATAATCCGGGTTGTGAGCAATCCATGCTCACGATAAAAAAAATAATATTTAAAAGATTCCGATGACATCTATGTTTGTGTGTGTGTAACAGCTTTTGTCATTTCACCTAAAAAGAAGGCCGCTACGAATCGGTTGAATATCTAACAACGTTCTAAACTCTTGTCTAAATAATAAGAGTACATATATGTATGTACATCGGTTGTAATGGGACAAATATTTTTCATTTTCATTTTATATCCTAGTGTTTGATGGTTGTGTTTTTGAAATCCTTGTAATGCCGTATTAATCATTTTATTTACAACAAATAGTATCTTGTGGTTTAACTTATAACCGACACACAAACATATGTAAGAATATTAAGAGTTGATCACTTAAATGTGGCAAATGGAAAGTTTAAAACTAAAACAACAAAAAATTTTAACAAATTACTTTTATTGGCCAATAAGACATTTTTCATTACAAGAGGTATGGATGCTAGATTTATATGCTTTGTTTATTTTACTCTAAATTTACATATGTATGTACTGTGTAAATACATACATACTGAAGTACCGCATTTGTTGACCTAAAATACATTTCATAAAATTTAATTATAATTTTATAAACAATTAAAAAGCTGAACCCACATAAATACATATGTATGTATTTGTTTCAGTCGTTCTTATGAAGTTAGATATTAATTTGCAAAATATATGTATATAGTCTAGTCTATAGTCTAGTCTATAGTCTAGTCTATAGTCTAGTCTATATTCTAGTCTACAGTCTATTTTCTAGTCTACAGTCTATATTCTAGTCTACAGTCTAGTCTATATTCTAGTCTACAGTCTAGTCTATAGTCTAGTCTATAGTCTAGGCTATAGTCGAGTCTATAGTCTAGTCTATAGTCTAGTCTATAGTATAGTCTATAGTCTAGTCTATAGTATAGTCTATAGTCTAGTCTATAGTCTAGTCTATAGTCTAGTCTATAGTCT